>NC_140029.1:89919240-90263005 GCF_963513975.1 Fringilla coelebs | reverse complement strand
GGTAACAATAAGACAGGGATTTTTCCATCTGCCTCTGTGCAAGTTGAAAGTCTAGCCGGTGGAAATTGAAGATTTACTCATCCAAACACAAGGCTTCCACTTGATTTGTTATTCTGCCCATTACATTATTCAGTAATCCTGCCCTCATTTATCTAACACTTTCTGCCTCTCTCCCACCATTCCCTCCAAGTCATCTAAAGCCACCCAGCCCTCAGGTGGCCACTGCTTTTCCTACCCACCATCTTTTAGCTGAGCTTGTACGTGGGTCTGTAATTACACATATCCAAACATCAACTAGTACTGCAGGGCTTCCCTGCAGAAGCTGCAATGGGAATGTGTCCAGCAAAGGCCCTACATTGCATCTCTGAAGTGCCTCTAGTTAGGAACATCTAATACCCTCCCCTCTTCCACTGCATGAGGCTTTCTAGCCATGAATCCCATGGGATCCCTGCCTGTATTCCAGATGTGCCATGTGAGCCTGAGTGGCCTCCCAGTGCTGGTCTGGGATTTCCCAGATATATGTAGGTGTGGGTGAGTAGTAAGCCTGACCTTTTTGATCACGCTGCATTTATTAAGGTACGAATCAAAGTCATATATACACAAGGAACCCATAATTTGCTTAAAATGCTGTTCAGGCTCCACCAGCTGAGTAGCAGACAGAAAGTAATTGAGTCCAGTGCATCCTCATGGCATGAGGTCTACTTGACAGCTATGCAGCAACTGTGTGAGGTGTGTGTTTGAAACCACCTGAACTTACAGATACACAGCCCCCCCAGCTGGAACAACTCTGCAGGAGATTTGCAGCTACTTGGATCTACTAGATACACTTAGAAATTCTCATGTTCCAGTGAATTTGAAATTCTGGGTACCGAAACAGAGCTTCTCTGGTGAAATCTAGGCATGGGACAATGGGTGAAGAAAAAAAGGTGTTTCTGTGCCTGCTTCTGCTGGTTGTAATGACCAGTGTTGCCACTGGTGATAAAAATGCCCAGAGACAGGAGACTGGGAACTTCTGCTCTACTGTATCTGTGATTATACACCTTTACCATCATTATGCATTCTCTTCTTTCCCCTTCCAGAAACACCCACATGTGAGCACACACTCTGAAAACTAAGAACAGGGAGCTGTCTCCCCTCAGGAAGAATGAAGCCAACTTCATCCCTTCTCTCAAGCATGAATAAAAATCTGCTGATCTTACCTGAACATCTTCAGAGCTTTACATTTAGTTCTTTCATGCCTCAGAGAGCCTATCCAGCCTCCCTATAAATGCTGCAATGGAAGTTTATGTTCCATCCAATAGCTAAATAACTGCTGACAGGTTATTGTGTTGTATCATTGCTAGATATTCACATACTTCTTCAGGGACACTGGCCAAGTCAAAAGCTAGAATAAAAGAGAGCAGCATGAATGCTGTGCTTACTGTTTGTGGTTTGGTACCTAAAATTTGTATATAATAGAAATTCAATGCATTAGAGTCCTTAAAATGAAAATCACAAGTCACAGTAAATATAGAAAAAAGATCAAGGCAGTGGAAGATGTTGCCAGATCCTGCAGTTGAGTCATTACAACCCCATGCAACACTACAGTCTTGGGAAAGAGCGGCTGGAAAGCTGCCTGGCAGAGAAGGCTCTGGAGGTTCTGATTGACTGAACATGATCCAGCTGTGCCCAGGTGTCCAGGAAGGCCAATGGCATCTGGCCTGGATCAGCAATGCTGTGGCCAGCAGGAGCAGGGCAGGGATTGTCCCCCTGCACTCAGCACTGCTGGGGCCACACCTCGAGTGCTGTGTCCATTCTGGGCCCCTCACTGCAAGAAAGACCTGGAGGGGCTGGAGTGAGCCCAGAGAAGGGAAATGAGCTGGGGAAGGGTCTGGAGCACAGGTCTGATGAGAAACAGCTGAGGGAGCTGGGGGTGTTTAGGCTGGAGAAAAGACAGGTTGGGGGGACCTTATCACTCTCAACAACACCCTGAAAGGAGGCTGCAGCCAGGGGGAATTCGGTCTTGTCTCCCCTGTAACAAGCAACAGTACAAGCCTCAAGTTGTTGGGGAGGTTTAGACTGGATATTAGGTAAGATTTCTTTCATGGAAAGGGTGGTCAGGCATTGGAAGAGACTGCCCAGGGAAGAGACTGAGTTTCTATCCTTGGAAGCATTTAAGACACGTAGGTGTGGCACTTAGGGACATAGTTTAATGCTGGACTTGACAGCATCAGGTTTATGGTTGGACTCAATGATCTTAAGGGTCTTTCCCAACCTAAATAATTTTATAACTCTAAAATGTTGGATGAAAATCACTGACCTTGGTACAGACAAATCACAATAAAAGTAGAGTTTCAACCTCACTGGGGTGGCACTGTGTAAATAACATAGCAGCTTTAAAAATTATGAGATGCTGATGAAATCTTGAAAAAGATCAGATTCAACTAGCATTTTCTGTTGTACACGAAAATCATTCAGACTAGTAAAAGATGACAATTAAAGGAACGGCACTTGTTTGAGGAGTATTGGTTGCTTTTTGTATAGGGAGATAAAAGAGAAGATTGATTTGAAATGCCAGTGCAAAGGTAGGAAGAACATTGTGTCTATAGGAGGAAATGTCCATTTTCTCAGAAAGAGTGCGAATAAAAGGAGGAAGTAGGATTTTCCCCCTCCACCCTGAAGAGCTTTGCTGTGGGGTGTAGGGGTTTTTGGTTTTTTGGGGTTTTTTTTTTGGTTGGTTGGTTTGCCTAATCAGATCTATTCATTAATGATAAGAAACTTGTGAATCATTGAAAAAGAAATCTGAGTGACCACTGAATCAAAATCCCAAAGGTCTTTAAAAGGAACAGATTACATGATACTAAACAACCCATTTAAAACTATTTCAGTAAAGACTAGAGAAAACAAAAGAGCAAAATAAATAAACACGCCAAACAATGTCAGCAAAACAGCAGCTGACATTGTTTGAGCAGATATAACAGAAAATGTTAAAATACCAGCAGTTGTAGTGACAAGCCCAACTAGTTCACAAAGATGTGCATACAAGGCAGGAAAGATGGAATAACTGGGAGTAAGGTCCTTGTAAGGAGGATGAAGGGGAAATGTGCAATTTCTGAGAATACCTAATAAAACCAGGCACAGAAGTTTCATATTCTAGCATACTGAACAGACAGAACACCGTCAAGGAAAGTGAAAGCAGAAACAGAAATAACTGAAACAAAATTATTATATACATGGAACAAGCTTGAAATGTCAAAGAGTAAAATGCCACACTGGGGGAGAAATTCCAGAACTGAGATCTGAGCACCATCGATTCAGAGAAAAGGCAGAGCAGTGAGATAAGGGCACGGGGGTACACCCAGGCAACCCGTGAGTTTCCATCAGAATCCCAGGGGGAGTACATGTGTTTTGCCTTAACAAGGTGTATGTCACTACAGAAAATCAGCTTCCTTAACAAACCTGACCCAGATCTGAGCGAGCCGGTTGCATCACTCCGAGTTGTATTCGCAGGAAAGAGATGTCTCCCAGAGACAAAAGAATATATATAGAAGGCCTTGGAGATCACTGTAACTTGCAGATTTTTTACAATACTAAAGGCTTGTTCTTCTCATGTGTTTGGTAGACAGTGCCTCACAAAACTCTTTCATAGCGTGCTCTGCAGCTGTGACATTTCTGCACAGACACAAGGACCTGACTAGATATTGCCAGGCCTGGTTCTACCTCCTGCTTGCTCCTACTCTGCCTGCTTTTGTGAAGAGGAGCAATTCTGGCAGAAATCCTGTGGCTAAACTGACACGTTCTCCAGCCCATCATTCTCCCATCATCAGGTATATCAGCTTCTCAATTTATCAGCTGCATTTTTATGAGTTTATGGCATACCAGACCCACATTTTCTGCCTCCTTTGTGTTATATTTGACCCTACCTCAGTTGCACTTACATCTCGGTGTGCAAGAATGTTCCAGAAATTCATTCTTCAGTGATTAAAATCTTGTAGCATCTGTTTTAAATTTGCTTGCATTAATTTATCACCATTTATTTCTGCTCAAATGCTACTGTTAAAGTACCAGCATTCTGTTTTTATGATTTCTTTTTATGAAGAGCTTGAAATTTAGTTTTGGGTGAATTTTTCTCATGGCAGAGATTCAGAGATTGTTCATGGATATCCCATAATAAATAATGCAAATATCTGTAACATTTAGTGTAGATCTGTGCCTGGAATGGTTCTGTTTATGCTATTTCATGTCTATTTACCTACTTACCAACAGGTAGAAGAAATGTACTGTTTACATTAGACAGAAGGCTTTTAAGTATGGCTTATTGCACTAAACTTCATATACAGCTAATGACAGCACATAAATCTTGAATGTTCTCTGTCAGCAGCTACTCTTCAAATCCCTCACAGACATTATTTAACAATTGAAGTGTACTAGGAAACTAATTTGATGCACTTCAAAAATAATTTTAAGGTACACAAGTACAAAATAGTCTTGGCACAGACCCTGGGAAGCAAGGGAGTGAAAAGTTTGGGCGAACAACCCACTTGTACCTTCCACACCTCTCCCAAAGGCATGTGCATTGTGAAAGTTACCTCCTGAATCAGCAGCTCAGCATTTGCCTGGGGACCCCCCTTACCTGGGACACCAGCACACTCCACCCACACGGCACAGCACCAAACAGCCTCACAGCCAGGCACAGACAGTTCTTTAGTCCCACTCCCCTTTTTGTCAGCTTTCCTTAGAAATGTGCTGGCACTGCTGCACTCTTCCCTCCCTGACACGAGGTATGATTAATGGCAGTTCTTAAAAACTACAAATTCCTTTTTTGTCAGCATGGCCAACAACTGGAGTTTCACATGCTAGCAGCTTCATCAGTCTTCAAGCAGGAAACAAATCATGACACATTCCCCACAGGTCAGAATAAATGTTCTACTGTGGTACTTCTTTATCATTACTGAAAGAGAAATGCACCTAAGGAGAAAGCACCCAAGATTCATTCTGAAAAATCCTTCCAAAATTCCCTTTAGTCTGCCTCTGCTCAGTGTTCATGGACACAGATTGTCAGGAGCAAAGAAATATGTGCCTACACTGAGCCCCTTTTTAGGAGGAAAAGAAATATAAGAAACTAGTTGAAAAACTGATGCTAAGCTAAAGATACATAATCTAAAATGCATTTTTATTGAATGCTCATTTTGGTCAGGATGCATAAGGGTTTCAATTCAACTCTCTTGTTTACAATTGCCCATAATTACCTTCTGACAAAAATTTCCCATGCCTGGTTTATCCGGTTGCTGAATTTCCTTCTGTTAAGTTTAAGCAAAACAAATTTCAGCCATTCTCATCAGGAAAGCAGGGGGAACTCCCATTGTGTTACAATCTTATCTCCAAACCGTTTCCAATTTGAACAATGAATTGAAAAAGAAAAGTCCTGATTCAATTAGGTAAGGAAACTTTAAAAATATCTTTCTGGGGCATTCCTGCCACAGTCAGGGAGGAATCAAGTTGGCTTCCTTGCCTGACTGAGAAGAGCCTGTCCATGGCTATCAGACTCTCTGACCTGATTTGCACCACGCTCTTCTGAGCTATTTGTTCATGGACTATCAACCAGAGTCTTTAGCTGAGAAAGTGGGCATTTTCATTCAAAACCATCTGGGGAAGAAGCTATGGTCCATTTACCTATGGTTTTGTGCTAGAGTTATCACCATGAGAGTCCTCAGGCTCCTCACAGTTGCTCCCATGGCACAGGGATGTGCCCCAGAGCACAGCCCTGCTGAGCACAGCCCCAGCCAGCAGCGTGTGCCCAGCAGCAGTGGCAGAGGAGCCGGCAGCACACGACACTGCTCTCTACCCAAGGGCACAGCACAATTGCTCAGCCACAGCTCCTGCTTTGCAAATAGGTACTGGGAGCCCTGGTTTGGCCAGCTGTTAACCCAGATTATGTGGGCTCCCTTCTCACTGCGCTGTGCAAAGTTTTGAGCAGTGTAATGAGGTACTGAATCCACCGCCTTGTAAACATCTGTGTATTGTGTATCAACAGGGTTGGCTTTATCAGTGTATCTTGCTGTCTTCCCAGCACAACTGTTTGATCTGACTCATTTCCCTAAAAACATGCTAACTGACATTAATTATAATCTTACCCCTCAGGTCTTTCTCAGCTAATCCCTTAACCACTTTTCCCTTATTTTACCATGACTGAATCAGGCTAAGTTATAATTAGCAGTATCATTCTCATTCTCTGAATATTGACACAATATTATCACTAAGACATGGTTTTCTGGGGTTTTTTCATCATTCCCATATCTGTTAAAACTATCAAAGGTGCAGAAGTCAAGTTGGCCAATACTTTTATAACTCATAGGAGCAAATAAGCTGGGCCTGCAGATTTATTGATGTTACCATCTGTTACTTAACAAGCCAATAATTAGTGGGTCAGAAATCAGTTCACTTGATATATGTATATCACACTGATTTCCCCCAAATATAGTAAGGAAATTCTTATTTTGTCTTTTCTACACCATTAAAAGCAATTTTACCAGCTCTATCTAGCTATGATCAAACATTTCTGGCGCTTGAGGGTAGAGTTTGTTGGGGTTTTTTTTTATATTTATGCTCTTAACTTTATTGTCCCTTTTGACTTTCCAGCCAGAGACCTTTTTCTTTGGCAGCTTTATCTTCCCCCATCAATTTCCCAAGATTTGTGGCTCCTCATTTGACATTCTTCCAGCCTGTATCCAATTGTTTTTATTTGTTAAACACTGCTTCATTATTTCTAGTCATGGCTTTTCCTCAACAACTAAAAAGAGTACCAATGTTCTTTTCTTTGACAGTGACTTTTGGACTGCTAAGAAATGCTCCTCAAGAGCCATCATCTTCCATGTACATTGTTCTGCCCAGATATATTACCCAAACAGATTCTCTTTATGACTTTCCTGAGATTTCATAAATTAAAGCTTTTGAAGCTGTGTTTGAGACTCTCATGTGATTGGCCATGCTAAATATAATCAGGCCTTGAACACTGGTCTCTTGGTAACCACCAGCTTCCAATTCAGCAACTTTCATCTTTATTCCTTGTAGTGAAGTCCAAAATATTTATCCTATGATGGTAAGGCTTTTTAGTTATGTAAGTGACATTTTACCAACTTTTTGGAAGAAGTGGTTAGGTCACCATCCCTTTGAATGCAGAAGACAAGATTAGATCTCTTTTAAAAAGACATTCTTTGATCTAGTTCTGGAAAAACTTTATCCAGCCTCTGCATGGGGAGGGTCAGCCTAGGTGAAGAGGGAGGTCCCTTCTGTCCAGAGAGTTTAAAATTCTTTGAACAAAAATTAATCTCTATTGATGTTTAACTGGTAACTGCAAACCTTTCCATTTTTAATTTGCCCATAACAGTGCAGATTTGAATTCTGCCCATTACAGAAACTTGGTTAGGTACAACTCATCAATGTAATTGCAGGTTTTCTAACCCTTCTAAGGGGTCAGCCCTTTTCATATTTCTCTTATTCTCTCCACCACCCTGCTGCCTCATTATATTTTCCAGTGTTAGTTAGCACAGGCATTTAGGAATCTTCACTTCTGATTCATCTCTTGCTGCAGCTGCACAGCAATAACATGACAGGCAAAAACACAAGTTAGAACATGAAAATCTTCGTTTATAGATCACCTTTTTTGGTTTGATTTGGGTTTCTTTTATTACCTTGAGAGTGGTCAGATTCTGGAAGAGGTTGCCCAGAGAGGTTAAAGGATCTCCTTCCCAAGAGGTGTTCAAGACTTAACTAGAAATGGTCCAGAGCAACCAGATGTAATTATACTTTGAGCAGGGAGGTTTTCCAGATGACCCACAGAGATCCCTTCCAAGCTAAATAATTCATGGCTCTATGAGCTATAGACCTAAAACAAGGTAATTGTATCTTCACTGTACAGTCCTACCTCTGAAACTCTTTTTTTCCTCTCTATCTGTCTTAATCACATCATAACCAGAGGTGTTAACATTCACATCATTAACATCTCAGCAGGTCAATGTAATTGATAATGTCAGTGAAATTAAAATGTCTTTTTATTAAGGCTGTACCATTTCTTCAGGTCTTTTCCTCACCAGACTGGAACCCAGCCTTTATGCTTCATAAAAACAAAATCCTTGATAATATTTCAAGTGTTAGTATGCCAGCATAGGGAGGTACTCCAATGCTCCTCCCAACTTTTTGTAGGATATAAATAGTATGTAACAGAAATAATGCATTGAAGGAGGTGTTTGAATGGCACTACACAAAAGCAGACACATCTGCCTCAAAGAGGTTTTGATCATGCCATTCTCGCACAATACTGGTTTTGGTACATTGCTTCCTTCAGGCCTACATGAATGAATGCGCTGGGCAAGGCAGGTGGAGCGTTATAATATATGCAGGAATTTCTGAGTTTTGAAAAGCCTGCCTTTGCAATAAAAATGTAAATCTAGAATGTATTAAAAAAATCTTTGTCAATTATATAATAATTTTTTGGCATATTCTGCTGGACTAAATATTTACAGCATTGCTAATAAACTCCACAGCTTTTCACTTGTGTTTGACAGATCTGTGATGAGGTACCAGAGGCACATTAAATCACCTTGAAGAATATTTCAAAGAATATTTCAAGATCCATTGGCTGTTATACATAATGCAAATTCAAGGTGAAGTACTTCGAATTCCAGAAGTTACAGTAGTTAAAAAAGTAGAGGCTTAATGATGGCAGATGACAAAATACAGTGGGAACTGCAATGTAGACCAAATAGATTTTTGGGAGACCATAGTTGCAAAAGCAGTCCATCAAATCTTCTGAAGTTATATTTAATTAGAAATAGCTAGGGTTTTTTAATATTTATTCATACTCTGTTAATATAGTACTCACTGACACACAGGTATATGTAAGCATCTGAGAGTCCCAAAACTTTAGGTAAGCAAGTGTCTTATACAGAAGTGTATAATGTGTAAGAGTATAACGTGCTGGGAAAAGCACAGATACATCAAGAGATAGGGATAAATATTTACCAGCAAAATTACTATAGCTTTTATAACCTTGCTGCATTTCTGAAAGGGAAAAACCTTATGCTTGAGAGCCTTTTACAAGGGTGATTACCCATTAATAAACTAAGAAGTCTAAACCCAGTATTACCCATTAAGCTAAATAAAATAAAGTAGGATAGATCTCAAATTAAATTACAACTGCAATAAAGTGAATTAATATACTTTTAAGATACAGTATGAAGTCAACAACTGCACTTTATATGAGCACAAGTGGGATTCAGATTGCGAAATTACCTGTCTGAGACTTAAGAACGCATGATAATGGCAGTATAACAAACATCACCTCCTTCCAGCCTCTTTGAGGCAGCTGCTAGGCTTATCAGAATTGTTGTTTATTGAGCAACTTATGCAATTTTCCATTATTTAACCTAATTGCCCTTGTTTCCTTCAAAATGGCTTAAAACCCTCTCTTTCCCATTTTGGCAAGCTAATACATGACAAACACAGTTTCCAGCCTTTGCAATGCAATATGATTTAAGACAGCAATTTCTACATATTTGGATGTGTACAAGTTGTGATGCAGGCACACTTAATCACAGTTTCTAAAGGTTACAAATATTACTCACCCATAGGGAAACCATCTATAGGCAAGTTTGCAGAGCCTTGAGCTGACATCTGCTTTGGACTAGCCCCAGCACAGCAGTAATCTGCATCTTGTTGGTCCAAGAGGAAACTTCCTGTGCTGCTTCACCTTATGGATGGGATCCTCCTTTCTCTTCAGATCGCTCAGATGTACTGAGGGCTGTCACATCGTGCATCTCTGAAATATGCTGGGTTTTTTCTGCCCTCTTTAACTTCCAGGGATTATCTTCAATTTAGCCCCATGTCAAACCCTGTAAATTGAACTCTTCTGCTAGCAGTTTGCATCTTGTCAACCTCTTTTAAAGCCATGATAGAAGGATCTCAAAATAGGAAGGTTTCAGGATAAGGAGATTAGCGCACAGCTCTTTTATCAAATCCCACATAGGATAAGAGGTGAATTGATGATGCTGTCAGTTTCTCTCACTTCCTCTGGTTGTTTAGTTTCATTGATGATCTAATTCACCAATATTTTCTCTGACTTCATTGATACTCCCATTGCACCTGCCAATATTTTGAACTCTTTCAATGATTTTTCAATCATTTTAGGTCCTATGAGCAGCAAAGAGTCAGGAGAATTATTTTATTGTCATTATTATTCACCCTAGCCAAAGGAAGGTCACCCCGGCAAAAGAATTTTTTTCAGGTACACTAATAAGAAATTTAGTTAAGCATGTAAAACCAATGTTAGCAGACCATTAGATAGGAGAGTATGGAAAGACAGCTTTAAATAAATAACTTTTTCCAAAGGACTTTATTATTTTACTGCTGTCTCCAAGCAATGGCTTCAAAGAAGCCAGTCATTCTCGGTATTTATTTTTAAAAAATGCACCAAAATTGATTGAGAGATTATAAATTGTCAACTTATAGATTATTTTTATTTTTCAGCAATGAGTTTAATTTATTTTAAGGTATATATAAAAACTGTCAAAAACACTTAAAAGTAAAATCTTATATTTCTCCTTTGCTAATATTTCCACACAGTGGACTTGCACTGCAGAAGAGGTTGCAGTAATTTTCTTTCATTTTCAGCCAGTTTTTGTTTTTATTTTTTATTGGGAGGACTGCCAGACTGTCTTATGCTTGGAGAGGACTTGAATTGAAAAGGATATTCTCTCTGCCATGGTCTCAAATGTCATAATTCTTCCAGCTGGCATAATATATAAGAAGAGTGAATAAGTGTAGAGGATGCATGGGACAAGAGCACTTCCGTACATCAGCGTATATACAGGGTTAAGTATTTGTAAACTCATTCCCTGTATTTAAATTTCATGGATTTTATTCCCTTGAATGTTAGCATCACTTCCACATCAAAGAATCACATTTTGTTTAAACAAGTTGCAAAACCAGATGCCATGAGAATGAAATCCTCTCCAAATGCACTAGATGCTTTAATCTCCATCTCTCAAAATGCAGGCATTATGTGTCAAATAAACTTTGCTCCCAGTTTAACTGGAACATCCTGTAAGATCCAGTCCATTAAATAAACTTAAGGACTAGTTTAAATGTAAAGTTTAAATGTAGTTCCCCTGCCTCATAATAGCAACTCCTTCTTTCTCTGAATCAAAACTAAGCAGGGTGTGCCTGAGTTCTTATTCCTGGACAACTGTTAGGACTTGCTAAAATGGGCCCTGGGACCAGCAGAATTTTAAATCTCAGACTTTTCTGAAGGGAGAGGGTTTTCCTAGGCACTGCTGGCCATGGCTCCTGTAATAAGTACCTTCTTCCTAAAGACTTGCTTTAATCTCCAGAAGTTTTTTCCATGCTATGGGTGGGATGTAATTTTCAGTAGACATTGGTACTCACCAGTGATCAAAGACATAACAAAAAGCAATGCAGGAGCTGCCCCTGGCCATGAAAGGAGACAAGAAGTCTGTCCAGTTTGAACAAATCCACTGAAATCTCTCAGTACTTAGGATGGTTCCTGGGCTGGATTTAAGGCATCCAAACACAGACTGACAAAGATAAAAGCCCCTTTTGAGATGTTATTTAGCCTAATTTCTCTAGGCCTCCAGAATTTCAGGTTTCCAGGTGACCAAACCCGAGATGCTTAGAGACAATTTACTAATTCAGGACCTACAAAGAGCCAGTCCCAGCCTTTCTTCTGGTTGTCTTGTTTGATGGACTTGACATAGCTGGTTGTCTCAGAACATATTTATTGAATGAGCCTCTGCACAAAATTGGATTGCAGGTGCTTATTCCTTTGGAAATATGGTAAGAGGAATGATGTCTCTCTCTGCCAATTGGACTGGGACTGTTTTTACACTTGCTTAGTGGTTAGAGTTCTCATTCAGAAGCAAGGAGAGTACAGGCCAATTCCCAGTCCTGCCTGTCAGATGCTGGTATGCTTCCAACTCTCACATTATGGAATAGCACTGTAGACAGCTATTCCCTGGTAGATGGCAATCCTCAACCTCTCCTGAACCTGTGAATTAGAAAGGGGTAATATTGCTTTAGCTGTATGATGCAAGCAGTCTCAAAGAAGAGGTCATTCCTGGTTTTCTTTTCACAGCCCCAACCACTGCCTGTGCATTTGGCATAATAATACTTAACACAAAGCTCTAAATACAGTCCTGGCAGCAGCAACATGAATCCAGAGCTCCCACATCCCACTTGAAGCACTCGCAAATGGAGGTCATTATGCTCCTTCTTTTCTGAAGACCAAGAGATTTTGTAACTCTCCTGTGTAAAGGGGAGCTGGTTCAGAAGGGATTTGGTCCTACTACAGGACTGCCTTTAGCCTGCTACACAAAGTAGTCCTGCAGTGTGAAAAAGTAAGTCAGAATCTTCTGATGAACCTGAGATTTGCTTGTGTCCTTATGATACAGTGGTGCACCCTTCTTTTTAGAGGAGGTGATGAAGGTGCCTATGAGCAGAACAAGGTTTTAGACTGGTAATCCTGAGGGAAATCCGGTACCTATTAGCATAGAATGAGAAAGCCATATCCTAGAAAGTGGTCAGATTGAAGACATATTTTTGCAGGCTTCTCCCATAGATTCATGTAGGTGACTCCCTCCTCAGTGAGCTAATTACCAAAATTTCCATTTGGAAACATTGCATTCTCCCCATGAACTGTGTTTAGCATTTCTTGTGTGCTGGATGTGGGCATTCAAAGCCTTAATTATAATAGTTGTATTGATGTGGCCAGGATAGTCTAAATTAAGCAAGATTTGTAGAGAGATCATGTTTCCTATTAAAAAGGAAAAAAAACAGGAAAAAGAAAGCAGGCTATCAGGCATTTTTGAAGCCTTTTGAAGCTCCTCCTGTCTTTTCTGACAATATTTGGATTAATAAAAAATATTTCTCTGTCTACAAAACTTGCCTTATCAATTCATGGTAAAAAATGCATCACCACCTTCCTTAGAATTTAAGATTTGTCCAGTACAACCCATTTTGGTAATATTCCATGCCTTTCGTTTCTCACAGTGAGCTGTGACTGTGGGAGCAGAAACAAGACAGCTCGGTTTCTCAGTCTTTTTTGTAGCCTTACGCCACTTAGCAGAGGTTTTGGCCTTGGTGGTACCCAGAGATTCTAGGGGAACTTTGCCAAAATTTCCTAATCCTATGACCAGAGTCAAGATACCTTTGAACAATAGCTTGGGGGCTTCCCTGTTGTTTTCTGTAACACAACTTTGTATGGAATTCGTTTTGCTTTTTAATCACTCAGGTATAATTTCTGCATCATCATTTAATATTCTGGGGATAATGAAGAACATGTTGCCATCCCTTATGCCTTTAACAGAAAACTCAGATCCTACATATGGCTAAAGGGGTTCTGTCACTGTAAAATGGGTGGTTCTCTTTGCCACTGATGCCATCACTGCAGTTTTGAGGTCCTCATGATTTCTCACCTGCCTTCCTGGTGGCTACATCAGCCTCAGGCACTGGATCACACCATTCCTCTAGAAGCTTTCTGGCATTCCCAAGGAAGGCAGCACTTACTTTCAGGACACACCATTTCCTAGGGCACTAAGACCACTTCCTTCAGGATGTTCTTTACCTCCTTTCTAGTACAAACCAATACCAGCCTTCTAAAAAAAACCTCTCCACATCCTCACATGGTTCAGTACACCATCTGCATGCCTTTGATCCTTTGATCATTTTATCCCATGCTTTTCTCACTCTGATAAGCACCTACAAAACATCTGCCTACCATAAGTAAAATCTTTCTAACATTAACTGGTAAGTAGTATCTATCTGTGTGTACAAAAAAATAAGACTTCAGGCATCCTCACTGTGGCCCTGTGTCAGCTTGGGGTGTCTGCTGAGCATGTCTGGGCAGCTCACAGCATTCACACCGTGCTGTGTGCACGGGCTTATGTCCCCATGTATCCCCATATGCTTCAATCCATCTTCTGCACCTACAATCCTACCATAATGTAAGTGTATTGCAATATCACAAATAGCCCCAGATTGCCAAACCTTTTTGACCTGCAGCCCTGATGCACAATTGTAAATTTCAGTGAGGGTCTGTGCACACCATAGCATCTTGTCCTTGCTGCTACGTATCTCCAAGGGAAACCTTTTCAGAGCTGGAATCTAGGCTACAAGGAAACATCTTTCCAAATACCTGTCAGCTTTTAGGGTTGTGCTGTATTAGTCATACACTCGTTTTGTGTGACCAAGTTTCAACAAAGAACATTTCCTCTTTCTGTATGTGCCAACTTGGAGATCTCTTTTCAATCCTCACTTTGTTGTCTTTGTTATTTCTTCAATTTAGACTTCAAGGTCTTTCTTTTAGCAACAGACAAAGAAGTGGATGAAATTCTGATGAAAACTCACTCTTAAGCCTGGGCTTTCAAGTTCAGTCTGTCTTTCTAAATAATTGCTTACCTTTTATTTATAACCTACCATGAAGTATGTTTTTCCCCTAAGACTATTAAACTGACCTCTTCTTAGAAATTTTCTTATCAGCTGCTAACTTCTAATGCTATTCTGCAAAATCCCTGCCTCTTCATGATCTTCTCAATTAAAGTTTGATCTGGTTTCTCTTTCCTTGCCTACACAGTCTTTGTCTTGCTTCAAACTTTTGAGATTCTCTTCACACCACTATCCCCATTAAATACATATGATTATCAATAAAAGTATAGGTAAAGCTAACCTACAATTGCATAGCAAAACTTTCCCCATGAACTAGGAACCACATCCCATCTCATCAAAAGTTACCCAGGCTCATACAAAGAGCACTACCTTCTAATCCAACTGCAACCAGCCTGGTTGGTGGGGGATTTGACTCAGATAAAAACTGAACTCAATAAATTAGTATGACATTCAGAATAAATGGTGAGACTCTGTAGGCAGAAAGACAAAGAATATTTAACATTTCCAATTTGATTTCTTCCAGTGCAATGTTTAGGTCTCATCCATCATTACTTTTGGTGACATCTTAGAGTGGGAGGAGGATACTCCATCATCTCTGAAAATCGTATGCACTTCTCCTGTTTTTCTTGTTAACTGCAAGACTAAGTTGCATGCAAGGAAAAAATCTGAAGCCTGTAAATGCTCCTAGGTTTTAGATTTTTGCTGAACATGTTTGGGAAACACTTAAATTAGGTCCAATTAGTCTTCAATCAATCTAGTTGAAGAAATTATTCTTTTGGCTGCATTCACAGGAAACTGTTAAAAGTAAATTATAGTTCTCTGATTGCTACAGACTGGAGAAAAAACTTCCCCTTCTTCACTCCTAACAGCCTACTTCTCTATTTTTAATCAGAGCTGTTGAGTAGTTTGTCCTGGGCAAAGAAAAACGTGCATACAGAAACTGATTTGGAATTCATTTCTAATAATACGCAATAGATGCAGATGCTTAATAGGCAAAGGATACAGGATGGATTCTTTTTTTCTCCCCAGGCAGCCCCTTTTTGAATGCCACATATAAAATTTTATTCAGACAAAAGAGACTCAGGTGTGAATATTGTTTGATCTACAGCTGGCCAGAACAACTGCACTCATTAAGGTGGGCTTTTATGAGGCTCACTGCATGCTCATAAGCCAACTTGAAACAAATCTAAATGGATGATAAAATTACAAGTTTTACTAAGCTGGCAGAATCAAAATGAGGTTACAGGAGAAATCAAATTCCATGTAAATAAATTGGCAGTACAAGAAAATGAAGTTATCAATTTACCAAAGAATTATACATATAAATAGTCAAACACATAATCACAAAGTCTTTACTCAGTCATGTAGAAAAGTCAATGAGAATATGGCAAGAAGGGCAGCTGTGGCATAGATATGGCCTTAAATTTCTTCAATTTCCTATAAATATTATGGAATCAGTACTGATATAATTGTTCTTACATAACAATCCATTCAGATATGTTTTTACTGTGTCATCAGTTCTTAAATTAACTTGGTGACTTTCAGCAGTGGAGCACTGGGGAAGGACTTTTTTTAAATTTCATTGTAGTAACTTCACTCTTTGCCAAAAAACTGTAGTTTATATTCAAAGACCCATTTAAGCAAAGAAAATCTAATGGTATTTGCCAGCCATAAGAACTTCTTCAAAAAGGGTTATTTCCTTCAGGCAAAGTCGGAGCAAAGGTTTTCGTGAAGGCTGGGGCTACACAGCAGCTCAGGGACACTGTGAATAACACTGACACTTGTGAGAGAATTAAATGTGCCTTGAAAGGGGAATTTCAGCTTAAAAAGAGGAAGCTTCTCTTGCACAGAGAGTTACTTGCTATAAGTAGCACAAACTTATTTCTTATAGGAAAGGGTGGATTTTCTGTGATCTGGGCTTTTTGCACACAGTGGAAGACATACACTGAGGACAGAGGAAAGGATGAACATTTCTGTTATCAAGCAAGATCTGTACTGGAGTATTTTGCTGCCTCTGAGATAGGAACACGGGAGAAAGAAATAAGGCATTCCCCAGTATTGAAATAATCCTTTTGATTGAGTGCTTTAGCCTTTCTTCTTTATCTGATTATGGTTTGGACAGTTACAAACACAAGCATTTGTAATGCTCCTATAAACAAGTGGAAGCACACCTTCATAAAAACATAATTGCTACTAGTGAAGTGACTCCACAGCTGCTCTCTGTTTGAGCCACAGCTGCTGTCATAGCAGCTTCACACACATCCCTTGCTTCCTGGAGCAAGCTGACCAGGCCATAGCAGAATGAGCCAGAGCCCATCCTGTGGTCGTATCAGCACAATCATTTCCTGAATTCCTGGAGCAGGATGTTTATATCAGGACCTGGGTGAAAGGGCCAAAGTAGATCTCCAGGGTGTTGTCCGATCATCCACATTATAAGGAGGCTGGTCCTAATTTACACCAGAGAGTACAAGAATCAGGTCCTTTCTTCACAGCTCATTTCTGGTGGTTGAAGGGAGAAACCAAAACTGAAAGGCAGAATCTTTTCCTTTACCTTTATAAAGTTAATGTGCCATAAGAAGTCCTGTGAGAAAATCAGTATGTGTCCCCAGAGTGATTTCTGCACTAGAACAGAGGCTTGGCTCATTTAACTGAGCTACTGAATACCACATCTTCATTTAATAATTGAGATTAATTCATTGCAAGAAAAGTAGCACTTGATCAGTGATCCTTCTGTTTGAAAAGCAGTATGAGGTTTGTGTCACATGCTCAGCTGATTTTGAAAGACTCCTGCTGAAAATAAAGAATGTAACACCTGAGGACTAAGCACAGAATATATTGCATGGCAGCTAATCCTCGTTAGCTGTGTTTGTATAGCTAGGAATCAAATACAGATTCATCTTTCTGTATACAACACACACCTTGATACCAGAAGTGCCCTGCAAACTGCTATTTGAAGTTATGACTGCGCTGCATTGTTTAGCCAAGGTGCCATTTCCAGGCAAAGTGTTCTGTGCAGAAATAGGAGGCTTGGAAGAGGGACAGCCTGGGAATGGGCATTTACATTCCCTCTTCTGTACAATGACTCTTGAAGAGTCTGCAGCCACTGACTGGCCTGTGAATCAGCTGACACCTCTAAATAGTGACCTGTGTGGAAACAGGGATGTGCTGTCTTTCTGTTTCACTGCAAAGTCAAACAGGTTGCTGTGATTTGGTGAGATATGAACCCAGCAATTGCTGCTTCCCAGCTGACAAGTTTGCTTTACTAGCTTTGATGCAAGTGTGAGAGCTGGGAAAGGAGCATAGACGTCACCTATTGTACCTGTGATGCAGAAGTGGTTCAACCAACTTGCCAACTCTGTGCCCAACTGTGGCTTAAAGTGTGGAAAGATATGTACACCTGACCTTTCCTTTAGGTGGAACTCAAACACCACAGCTAATCCAAACGAATGTCTAATTCTGGTTTGATGACGTTCTTCCCCTCCGAATTTCCCCCGCAGTTTCACTTGCAGGGAGAACACGATTGTGTCCTGTCATTTGTACAGTGGGACTCTGTGTCATTAGGCAGCCGCTGTGCCCTCTTTCACAGATACCTGCCCCAAGTCGTGGATGAAGGATTCTGCTTGCAGAGGCACTGGAATGCTCCATGATCTCTGGACCAAAGGTATTATTTAAATAATTGGTGTTTTTTATTGCTGTTAAAAGAGGAGTTTCTAGATGTTAGAGCAAAGTGATCCCAGAATCATAGTGAAAGTCATGGTTCTCCTGAAGATCTTAGATACAGTAAAGGATATTGCTGAATGGAAAGGGATACAAAATGCATTCAGAAATCAAACATTAGGAAGACGGAATGTCAGATTTTCTTCATGGAGTAAAAAAATAATTAAACAACAAGCCCATAATTTTTAAATGCCATTCGGAATGAAAGATAGTTATAAGAGAATGAGCAATAGAAAAAGTTTTGCAATTGATTAAAACAGTTACACTTTTCTGACTGGGAAAGCGCATAGGAAACACAGGTTGCCTGAGTAATGTATGTTTTTAAAATATGCCCCTTGTTGGATAGTTATATGGTCATATGGCTTAGTGTTAGGGTGGAGGCCATCATAGAATCCTCTGAACTTGCCATGTTAAGGAAATTTTCTTAAGGTGTGATTTCCTTTGATAAGACTTGTACAAGTTAACCTGTATTTGCAACATGGGGGAAGGCTGGTAAATGCATTTTTGGGATAATTTAATTTACAAGCCCCTGGGATAGCTTCCAAGTCAGCAATGGAAAATCTTTGTCACAGATGTCCTGCCTCCAGGAGGCTCACAGCACTGCTCATGGAGCTGCTCAGTGTTGCATAGGGTGGAAATTTTAGAAAAATTCCCCATGCTAGAAAAATAAAGAGTGATTTACTAGTTCAGTGTTTAGTTTTGTTTTGAGTTCAGCATGGGGCAGGAGAGTCTTCCCATAAATGTGTGTGCCTGTTGTAAGAAAGCAAACTAATTACCTGTGGGAATATGCAAGAAAGGAACATTTTGGAAGGAACTTAAGGGTAATGAAGGAACTTAGTAATCAAAGAGCACAGATGTGACAGTGTCTTTCAAAAGATAATGACTATATCCAAAACTAAAAACAGCAAAAATGAGAGCAAATGAAAACCAGGCAAGCGTGCCTGATACAAAGCTCTTGTTTACTCCAAGACCTTCATGCTCCACTGTGCCTATTGGGGTTTTACATGCTGGTTTCACACGCTGGATTGGGAGGAACAGGAGACAGAAAGCCAATCTCAATAAATCGCACTGGGCTTTCTGGCAATTGCCCTCAAAAGTAAAGGGAATGAAGTTGCCTCTTTTTCCCAAACATTGGTGTTAGAGTTTTTGCCATCCAGATGGACCTTGACATGCTTGAGAGGTGGATCAATGCAAACATCATGGAGTTCAACGAAGCAAAGTGCAAGGGCCTACACCTGTGTTGTGGCAATCCCAGGGACACCAACAGGTTGGTGAAGTGATTGAGAGCAGCCCTGTGGAGAAAGACTTGGGTGTGATGGTTGATGAAAAACTCAACATGAGCAGGAAGTGTGCACTCACAGCCCAGAAAGCCAACCATACCCTGGGCTGTATCTAAAGCAGCAAGGCCAGCAGACTGAGGGAGGAGATTCTCCCCTTCTCTCATCTCCTCTCCTCTCATGAAACCCCACCTGGAGCGCTGAGTACAGTTCTGGTGCCCCCAACACAGGAAGGACATGGAACTCTTGGAGCAAGTCCAGAGAAAGGTCACAAGGTTGGTAAGAGGACTGGATTCCCTCCCATAACAACCTTCCAGTATCTGAAGGGAGTTGCAGGGAAGGGAGAGGAATTCTTTATCAGGAACTGTAGTGATAGGAAAGGGAGGAATGGGTGCAAATTGCAAGAGGGGAAATTCAGGCTGGATATTAGGAAGAAATTCTTTACTGTGAAGGTGATGAGGCACTGGAAGTGGTTGCCCAGAGAAGTTGTGGATGTCTCAACCTCTGCCAGTGTTCAAAGCCAGGTTGGATGGGCTTGGAACTGCCTGGTCCACTGGGAGATATCCCTGCCCATGCCAGGGGGATAAGGTTTCTTCCAACTCGTAACAATCTATGATTTTATGATTCAGGAGAGGAATCCCCCTGTACTGAGCCAAGTGGGAACTGCCTCATGAGTTTTCTCAGACTGGTTTGGACCAAACAAAAGCCCTCATGAATCAGGCTTGTAAAGTGCATGTGCTCACATGGTTTCTTCTCCTTTCAGTGATTGCACTGCAGAGGTAGTAAATAAAAAGTTGAGTGTGACCCCTGACTGCATACTGACATAATTTCAATTAATATGCTTCTCCATTTTCATCTCTGACATCCACACGTGACTTGTAATTGTGAGTCATGGAGACATCTCCAGGAATGGCTGAAAAAGCGCCAAAAGGGATGAAAGACACGCCATGTATGCTAGCTTTATTTAGCAAGGGAAAATATTTACCCCCCCATGGACTGACCTCACATTATTCAGAATGTCAGAGATAATTTTAAAGCCCTGTGTCTTCAAACCACTCACATCTCATCAGCTATCCATGAAAAAGTGCCACTTCCATAGTGGCATGCATTCAACATGTGAACAGCAAAACTGCACATCCACATAAGGACCCACAATGTCTTTCTTTTCTCTCTTACCTGGCCACCTTTGACTCCTTCTCAGTTCTCAGATTGAAGACTTTCAATGGCCTGCAAATATAAGAGACAATTGAGCACAGAATTTTTATTGAATATGCCAATGAAATGGTGTAAGTAGCCCACAGTGATACTGTGTAATTCCCCTTCCTCCCTTCAGTCTTCTGGACACTGGTTCCAAGTATTTGCATTTGTTGGTTAAAGGCATTTTATAAAAAAGGGGAAGTAAAGCTCATTGCAGCACTGAAGTTGTAGCAGCCCAATTAATGATTCAGCAATTCTCTATAAAGCAGCTCCCATGAGAGAAGCATCAATTCCCCTCTGCAGGGAAGGTGGCTGTACACCCCTCTGCAGACTCACAGGATGCTTCTTCCTGCCAGCACCCCCAGCAATATGCCTTCTCCTGGAAGATACATGTAGGAACTTTGAGGACTTCTGTCCACAGCTTCAAATCCAAACCATTAAGAAAGGCATATAGTGCTATTTGGTATTTTTGCCTGGGTTTTTTCTCTCTCACTCTCATTTTCAGTTCTGGTTTTGCTCTTAGCTTCTGTGAGACAGTCATTGCAAAACATGCAGAACACTCTCTCCACTTATGTCAGTAGTTGCTGAATTGCTTTAATTTCTCCTCTTACACACCTGCACTGAATAAAAAAAAAAAATAGAGCTATCCTTTATTTTTCACTTGACTGAAAGCTAAAATTCTTATTTCTAGGATGGAAATATGACTGCTGCAAAGTAGTTTCTGTCATTTTCAGTGGCTTGGCACAGGCATTTTTACTTAGACAGTCAGTTGTCTGGTTTAGTTCAGTGGGGTCCAGCCTGGGAGGGGAAAATCCCTTGATTAAAGTTTACCATGCAGTTGCGTGGCTGGAGCAGAAAAAGAATGACCTCTGTCTATGACAATGGATTCTGCATGAGCCCTCCCCCCGCTCCTGCCTCTTTTGCTATGACAGGTGGATCAAAAGAAAGTTATCTATATCCTCCAAGCCATGTGGACTTCTTTCTCCCCTTTCCTAAGAAAAGGTAGGATGAAGTTGGAAAAAAGACCATTGTCAGTCCTGTACATTACAGTACACTCACAAAACATGTGTCAGTGAACTGAGTGCAATTCTGTATTAAACAGAAGAAGACACCAGAGACTTGGAGTAAAGACCCAAGCGTACCAGCCTAAAATAAAACATGACAAAAAATGGGAAACCGTCCGTCAGGAAAGTGTACTACTAGTGAGGACAGCAGACAGAGATCTCACTGGTTTTAGGTAATATGAGAGCTGGAAAGTTTTACATCTGCTCCTGCAAAAGACGTTTCTTTGGAGTTGTTTGAAGGAGGAGAGTGAAGGACTTTGGCAAAGGTGGTGTGGAGGCTTCTCCCAAATATATGGAAAAGGCACACAAAACCCACAAAGGTGCTGCTAAAATGCAAAATGGCAAACACAGACTGGATGCCGGTGCTGCTCTCAGGCTGCATGGGAATGACATTTGGCTGTTTACCAGGACTATGGGCCCTTACACCACATGAACCCAAGCAGCCAGAGAGGTGTTTTGCTTAGGAGACAAGACCTAGGGGTTTTTGCTTGTTTCCTAAAGAGAAACTAATTTTTTCTTCACCAAGAACTATGTGCTGTTTAGCATCAGCTCTCTGTATCCTATATCATAGGATTTATCTGTTTGCTAAGGATAGGTTCCTGTTCCTGTCACAAAACTGAAGGTCACACACTTCATCACTTCTGGTAGCTGACATCACTGAGACGTCTCCCCCACCTCTTCCTTCTTCATCATACTCTCCTCCCCCTTTACTTTCAATTCCCCATCTTCTTCCCCACACTGCCAGGCCAAGCATGCTCCCCATTCCTCTTTCCTCCGCTCCAGGTGTTTTGGGTACCTGAGTCCTGCCCTTTGGACCTCTGTGTTCCTCCCATGGCGTACACAGTCTGCAGTAATCTTGCACAACATCACCTTCTCTGTAAACCAGAGATCTGCCATAGCATGCTAGTTGTGGTTGGTAAAGGCTGGGAAACACATAGAATCCCTTGCACCAATCTATAGAAAAAGGTGAGATTAACTTTCTCAATACTCTCTCTTGCTAAAACTTCTTGTTTTACCACTTCTTTGGGAGTACTGGAATGTTTTCAACCTCTAACATGTTTCTTTCCTTCTTCTTACAGTGTCATGGAGGTCTGCATATTCTTCCTTTGTGCTATGATATTTGTCCCAGGTAAAAGGCACATTTTTAATTATTAAAACTACTTTGATTGTTTGTATCCTGCTATGTGATACTTTCTCATCTCAAGAAGCTCATTCCTTAGTAGTATTAATCACTTCCATTGCACAATCAAGGTCACATAGCCCATGTGACATGTATTTAAATTGTGTGCAGGGACTCTATAAAAAAATATAGTAAGTACTTTCTCTCTTCAAATTTATATCTTTACATTACACTTATTTTATGTTGCTCTTAAATTCCCAATTTAAATCTGTCTTTAAAATGTGTGTGTATCACCTCTGTGCATTATAGAGAAGAGCAGTACTAAACTGAAAACTGGCAGTCTGATTTGGGACAACTGGAGTTTGAGGCAGCTACAGAGATCATTTTGCAGTCTGGTGCTCTGGAACAGTCAAAACTTTGCACCAGGAGAGAGACTGTAAATCTTCTTCTCCTTTTGAACGCAGCAGAGATATTTGTATCTTCTGGGACAGAGGGCTGCATTTCTTATTCCAAGAAAACACAGTCCCCCAGACCACTACTCATAATAATGGACACATGCATGGGGGAAAGAAGGAGAAAAATCATCCCTTGTGTAGTGCAGTTCATCCTTTCTTTGCATGAAGGCATAATTGTGTTTATTGACCATTTCTGTTAACAAGATCAGCAGCAGAACAGTTAAATCTGACATTTACTCTGTCATTAATTCTAAATTAATTACAGAACAGTTAAATCTGACATTTAATTTGTCATTAAACTTTAGATTAATTCTTCACTGAGACTGAAAGTGTTCACCTGCTTCTGACCTTCTGGTCATGCATTCCCTAGACACTCACACTTACCACACAGTGTGTACTTCACAGTTTCTTCAAAAATTTAATGCATTTAAATTTAATGCATTTTCTTAGGAGAATTAATTTAACTTTTTAAACAGATATTGTGCAACTATCTTCTTTGTGGCATAATCTCATTACACTCAGGATGCTGCAAGCAAGAATTGTTTGAATCTTTGGCCTGGAGATAAGTCTTCTAAAATATAGATGCTCATGATCACTGTGGTAGGCCTTCTTGGGAAAGTAAATACAGGAAGAAAAATAAGAAACAGTTTTATGACCTGAACTCCTCAGGACTAAATGAGTCAGTCTGAGCCACTACATGTCCTGTCATACCTAGTGGGAGAATTTGTGTCTAAATGTTGGTGGTTTTATTTCCACTGTTGTTAAGTGTGGGATCTCTAAGTGCAACCTGATGTTCTTTTGTAGCTGGTGGAAATCTCGATTTTTCGCTTTTTCTGTCTCAGGTATTGCTGCCAATGTGCGTCCAGTGAAGGCATTTCTCCATCACACCGTACACCTATCCTGCTATTTTCCAAACTCTCAGAAAATTGACGTGAAGGATTTAATAATTTTTTGGCAAAAAGACACTAAAGTGGTGCACGAAGTATATAATGGCCAAGAAAAGCATGAGAACCTTAGTCCTGAATATATAAATCGCACCAAGGTGGACACGGGCAAATGGACCTTGCAGTTGTTAAATGCAGGAGTTGAGGACGAGGGACGATATAAGTGTATTATTATGCAAAAAAAACCTGAACAACCAGCACAGGTCATACACCAATCTGAGTACTCACTGCACATCATTGGTAAGTAATCTCTTCTGATTCATCTGGTCTGTGGGATTCTCTGTGATTTTGTTCAGTCCAGAAGAATGGGTCCTGAAATTGTGCCTGTTCTGGAGCAAAATTTTTAAAGATTAATAAGTGACTTGCTTCCTGCAAGTTTTATGGCTTTTAGGACTCTGGAAAATAAACTTGTTTATTTGCATCTGACAAACTACCTTCTATTAAAAGTAGCAGTAGTTATCCAACCTTACCAACTCTGGTGGCAAATTAGAATTGAAACATAGCAAGATCTCTGCAAACACACGCCTATTTTATGATCATATAAATCACAGGGAAAATAAAGAAAAAAACAGCCCACATGGAGGAGTAGAAATTCATATGTTCAGCTAAAGGAAGGCAGAAAACACCTCTGAAGAAAATTATATACATACATTGGTGAGATTCCACCTGATTTTTCTGCATCAGAGAATTTTTTATCAGAGGCAAAGGCAGTAAATCTTTTAACAGGGAGATGGAAGTGAGGCACCAATGTTTTCTTCACATTTTCTATTTTTTTAATTCCTAATATATAATCCTAATATTTCTCTATTTTAAACTATTCTGTTAGTAGCCTTTATCGGTATGCCTGTGTTCTGTCTTCCACTGTGGTAGTGCAAGTCGTTAATAAAGCAGCTTCTAACTTGCACTGGTGTTTTCAGGCTTCAGCATGCTGCTTTAAAAGAGAACAGGCCAAGTGTAGCAGCAGCCAAAAACAGTGTACCAGGACAATTGACCCTATTTAGCTTTGTGCTACTAGCAAGTGTTCCCTTGTTCCACAGACAGAAAATGTAGATTGTTAATTTTGATTCTCCCAGGATCTGCTAGAGAAGAATTTTCAGTCATATTTCAGAACTCAGAAACTCACAATATGCACTCAGTTTCAAGGCCCTTAGTTTAAGATGTGTAGCATCAAGTGCTCAATCAATTCAAACAGTTGAATCTATTATCAGTTTACCCAAAATCTGAGCAACATGTTACAGATATCTCATTCTTAGGACTAAAAGTCTCCTACACCTTTTAAGGTTTAGCTTAGGAAGACAGTTTTAACAATGTGCTGTTGTCTTCCTTCCAAATTACTCTCCATTCAATAAACTCCCAAAGGAAGAAGCAGTATAAAACCATATTTAAAAAAAAAAACTCAAGCCCTTCAAAATAATTAGATGAAAAATGCAAATATTGAAATGTACCTGTGCTTACATGCTGCTTTTCATTGGAATGTCATATAATACAGGGAGGGATTCTTGTAGTTTGGCATGTCACACTTAAAATGGGCATAAGAAAACCTGAGGGCTGTACAAGAATGACAGGGCAGTCACACAAAGCGGTCTAGATCACTTGGTGACAAAGCATTCAGAACTAATGCAGTACCTTTGAATACAATTTAAGCATGTTATTTTTATGTATTACATTAGTACAATATATAGATAGCATGAAACTGTGTCAGGGGAGGTTTAGGTTGGATAGCAGGAAAAGGTTTTTTGCCCCATGGGTGGGAGGTCAGGCACTTACAAGTTCCCCAGTGAAGTGGTCACAGCGCTAAGCCTGAGAGAGTTCAAGAACAGTTTAGACAATGCTGTCAGGCACATGGTTGTGACTCTTGGGCATCCTTTGTGGGGCCAGGGGTTAGACTTGATGATCTTTGTATGTCCCTTCTAACTCGAGATTCTAGGACTCTATATATACATTAGATGTATTTCATACAGCCATGATGACTTATGTAACAATGGACTCAGATCCTTCTCCAGAAAAAAAAAGGAAGGCTTCACAGTGGAAAAGTTTGGCTCTTAAAAATGCAAGGCAGGGACCATGCTGACAAGCAGCTTAACTGGAAAATCTGCTATTGTGGCATGTCTGCAGTGCTTCCTCTGGATAGATCAATAAGGGAAGTAGGTGAGACCAGGGAAGCTGTTTCAAAATGTGCTCTGCTTAAAGCGTTGAGACTGAAATGATGTCACAGGAGAGACTTACAGTTGCTCATTTTGAAGGGGATGTCGAAAAACTGAAAAGTGTGAAAAAAGCTCTAGTAGAGTAATCTGAAGACTGGAAAAAATACAGTCAACTAGAAACATTAAAACAACAATCTTACAACCTTGTAACATAGAATAATCAGAAGAGTTTTGTTTCCAGAATGTGAGAACCTGAATAACATGTAAAATGCTGGATATTTAAAATTAAAAAAAGTAAAGGCTAGTTAATTAATTCTGTGACAGTCAGTGTGTGGAAGGAAGTAAGGCAGATGGTCACTTCAGAAAATAGAGCAAAAGTAAAGTGATGAAGCCATTGAGAAAAATATTAAGGGCTTGATGGACTGCTGTCTCTTGAGGTATTTAATCTAATCCCAAAGTTTTTTGGAAGACACTCTCTTCAAATACAAAAGACGTCCTGAAATGTGCTTTTCTGTTAACAAACATAAACCCCATATATGTAGCCCACACCCTGAATGCAGCCAGCATCACTTTCCAGTAAATTGAGGTTCCAGAAACTATAAAAGAGAAGTGCAACCTATATTCCACTATTTCCACTTGCTTACTGTCAATAAGATTGAAGCCCTTAAATCACTTGGATGTTGTGGCAAGTTTCATAGCCATGGATTACGTTCTTGCTATCCCTATAAAATACCAAGGAGAGAATAAATACTCCAGACTAGAAGTCTGACAGCAGCCAGCTAAGCAAGTCAGACCTTGAGCTTTTCTGAGGGACAACCTAAATAAATTTTGAGGTATAGAAAAGGGGGGGCTTTTTCCATATTGAATTCGTGCCCATCGACTCTCTTGGGGGGGATTTAAGTGACTAAGCTAAATCCTATGCATTGTGTACTAGGATAGAGAAAATAAAAGCAACATCATGTTTCTTCATTCATCCATATTAACAATCCTCTAGGACAAGGATTAGATCCTTGTTCCAACACATTGAGTGTGTGTGCAGAAGAGTGAGACCCTCTCAAGACTCACATTTTTCTAAGAACCTTTTTCCCTTCTCCAATATTTCTGCATATTGTCTTTAGTCCTATTGGCCCCAAAAAATGAAGCATTTTCAATGAAATCTTGAGTCTATTTCCCGGGATTTGTTTGTGACTTTTTGGGAAGTTCTCTGGGGTTTTTTTAATTTGCTATGTGCCAATTTAGTGGTCAGTATTATGTCAACATTCTCTCTTTCTCCTTTTCCATTATAGTCTATTATTTTTGCTATGAACCTCTGACCAAACAAATCCTGGTTGAATATATCTAGATTAATTAAGAGAGGGTATTGGTTAAAAGCTTCTATTTATCATTCATATTTTCTGTTTAAATAGTTCTTCCCATTCCTGTTTCACTATTTCTTCCGTGGGAAACTTGGCTTTTTAAAGCAATGGGTGTGTTTTTCATTTATTGTGATGAGTGCTCAATGACAAAAAATAAAAAACCCTTATCCTACAGTCAATTCCATCAGAAAAGCTAAGCTAAGGGAATCCTACCACAAAGTGATGATGAATTATATGCTGCAAAATGTTTACTTACAATACTGACAGACACCGGGGATATTTCTACTTAAACAGCACTGCACTTTGAATTTACCCCATCTGGATTCTCTCAGATTATTTCTTTTTTTACATTTTCCAGTTAGAAGTTTGTGGGTTTCCTCTTACCCATTCAGGACACCAAAGGTAGGGAACATTGTGGTCCCTTCCCATTTTCTGCTTAAGCCCTTATTTGTAAGCAGGCCAGGTTTCATTATTCTGAGGTATTAATGTATCTTAAAGAGGTGGGAAGAGACAGAGGCCCATTGTCTGGCTGATCAGACTTGCATCCTTGAAACACCTTGAGAACAAGAAGCAGCAAGTCTACATATACACCAAAAAAATGCCATACAAATCCCTTCTTGGAATGCCCATTGTCTTCCTGAAGAAAAGTGTTTAGACTTGTTTCTGCCTGAAAATCTTAAATAACTGGCAGAGACTGTCACAAACGTAGTGTGGCTGGCTCATGATGCTCTGTCTTTGGTCTATTTCAGCCAACTATAGTCAACCTGAGATAGCAGAACTGCACTCCGGGGAACCAAAGCCCAATGGATACTTGAACCTCACCTGTTCTTCCAGTGGAGGTTATCCAGAGCCTAAGGAGATGGCTTGGCTGATTTCACATGAGAACATAACACACAGCAGTACAGCTCACATGGATGTCTCACAGGATGCTGTTACAAAGCTGTATAATGTTACCAGCAAGCTGAATATCCCAGTTCCTACAAGGAGCCCCACTAATATCAGCTGCTTGCTTCGCCTTAGGGAGCAGCTGGGATGCCTTGTCTCAGTCCCACTGGGCATAGGTGAGTCTCCATTTGGCCATTCCAATTTCTGCATGGGTAGGAGCAGGCAGTACTGCAGCATAGCTGATCACAGACAGCAGCATGGTCAAGGCAGGGAAAAAACTCTAAGTAGGAGTAGAAGTTGATTTAAAGGGGTTGTAGGTTCTCTATCCTGTTCACCGCTGAACTTCCTCTCTTTTCCACATGGGAAATCTTATTACAGCAAGGAGAGGGCACAGAGAAGGAATTGCTGCACAATCCAGAACACAGCCCTATTGATCCCCTCCCTAGATGTTGCAGTAGCAACAAAGTAACCTAGGAGTCTGGATCAGGCAGCAATCAGTCTCTGGAGGTGACAGCTATTGGGAGAGGTTGTCACTTCACAGAATCAGAGAACTGGTGAGGTTGGAAGAAGCATCAGGAGATGATTTAGTTCAACCACTCTGCTCAAAGTAGGGTCAATAGGTAGCACAGCACTTTATCCAGTTGAATTTTAAACATCTCCCAGGATAAAGACTCCACAACCTCTCTCAGCAAACTTCCAGAGTTTGACTACCCCGATAGTAAAAAAGGGGTCTTTTGCTGGTTTAAAGTGCTTGAGCTGCTATTCTTAATCATTTCTTAGAAAGAGGCAGAAGGCTAAACAGAAGAGTTCCATGGACCATATTTGGTTCACAAACAGCCAAATAGACTGTACTGAGTTTAACTGTAAAGACCATGAAACTTGGACTAATATTAGAAGCATTCCTGGTGGTTTTCATAACATTTGGCAGAATTAAGTGCACATTCCAAAATGACTATCTGGGGATTTTTCTTCTCTGAAATTGTTTCTTTTTTCAGACACCTCTTGCAAGAAGCAGCTGGGGACCTGAGTTCCATTATGACTTTACTGCCGGATTATCTCAGGGTTCCACATGGCTGATCCTTTCTTTTAACTAAAACAGTACTTTATTTATCTTCTGGACCAGGAAAACTTCTTTTCACATGTTTTTGTTTATAAGCTGTGGCACAAGAACATCAAAATAAAGACAATTCCCATTTTGGACATAGGTTCATTTGGCTTGCACACCTCTCTTTTAGACAATGCTGAAGATGGAGAACTGTGCTTCAATTAACAGGATCAAGGAGCCAAGAGGGAATGGTAGCATTGCAGGAAAGCCTGCCAGGGTGCTATAAACATGCACCTTATTACTGCAGATATAAAAGAAATTTGCCACTTGTTCTGAAAAAGTCCTACAGTGCAGTTTCCTTAATGTAAATTTAGCTAAAGGGTTCAGTTATCAAGGGTTAAGTTATCACCAGATATGGCAAACTGCCTCTGATGTCTTTGCATTCTAGGACTTTTAAACACTATTAAAATCCAGAAGTCTTCTAATGTTTGTTCATCTCTGCACGTTGCTCCTTAGTCTTGAAATGGTTATATTACATATAATGCTGAATCTTCCTCTTTCCTCTTCAATTCTTCTCTCCTCTCTGGCTTTATGAAAATAGATACCTGACAAACAGTGATGGTGGGTAAGAAACCAGGAACTCCACACAAACATAAGTTTTGTTTGGCAATAACTGAAGCTTTATCAGCTGCTAACCCTGCCAACCAAAACCTCAAAAACACAAGAACCAGAAATAGAGGGAAAGTCCTTTGAATTCCCTGCTACTTTCACATCCCTTACAGAATTTCATTAGGCTTTGACCATCATTTCCAACAGACACCAGGCAGTAACATGTTCCAGGTTGTTTCAACTTGCACGGTAACACAGAGCAGCATTGGCAGAGTAGCTGCCTCATAGGCTGTTGTACCAATTAAGTTGCTGATCTTTCACATGTTACCTAAACCTCAGAAAAAGTGCTTTGCTTTGCTGCTGTTTAAGTGACCAGTAAGACCAGGTAGTTTCACTAGTTATTGGAAAGGGAAATAAAATAATGCGGATAGTGGTTTATTGACACTAGTAAAGCAAAAAGGATGCCAAGGGCCTCGACCTAAAGTTCTATTTCATGTAACTTTGGGATAGAGTGTTTAAAGTAATTGTCACCAAATTAAATCTTTGCTGTGTGTATCTTCTCTGTTTTCTTATTCAGAGATACAAGAGAAAGAAATGGAGCAAGCAAAGATAAATTTCTTTGGCCCACTTATAGCTGTGGTTGTACTGATCATTTCTGCACTTCTTCTGGGTTTTGTGATATTAAAGAAGAACAGAAATATCTTTTCTACCAACCAGAGTAAGTTGCTACTTGTCATTCAGCTCTACCATCCCTCAGCTCACAGGCTTTACCCTTTGTAATCATCCCTTTACCTACTTTCAAGCTGCTGACAGAAAGTTAGGTTTCATGTTGGACTTGAGCTAAACTTCCTAGGACAATTTACTTCCTGCAGAAACTCAGTCCATCCTGCAGCAAGTCAAAGCATCTTTCTCCTGCCTCATCCTCACCCAATCCACTTCTCCCTCTTTTTTGTGCTCTGTGAGACTGCCATGGCACCAGCTTACCACCTTTTCCAGTAGATTCATCCTTCTTTTTTTCTGGGTTTGGGGTCGATTTGGCTCTTAAAGTCATTGAACTATATAGATCTTTCTTGCCTATCACTACTTATAAGAAAGGTGGAGTTGTGTCAGGGATGAAATGCATGAAGTTCATGGAAGGATCTCTGTCATCACAGAGTTGAACATTGCTCCACCCCAAGCTGCCCACACACTGGGCTGAAAGAATCATCTTGTACTGGGAACAGAACTTGATCTTGGCATTTCATTTCTCTATTTTGTTCCAAGACTAATTCTCAGCAGTCCAGGGTTTATTCAGTACTGAATCATGTTGACATCCAAAATCTATTTTCCTTGTAGCAAGAGGGAAATGCATTCCTCAGTCTGTCCTGTTTCCCTTTACAGCCAAGGGTCCTGAGCCCCACCTTGCTCTTTTCTGAAATTCTAAGATAACTGGACATTTACTATCAACTCCTTTACAGCTCCTATTTTTCACATTTCTGTAAATCATATATTGTTCTATTCTAGGTGTCAGTCTAGCAGTCTAGAAGCTATCCTTCTTGAAACTGAGGCCATCAGCCAGACTGCTGACTGGGAACCACCTCTGCACCCATTAAAGCATGAGGTCCCATGTTTTTAGAGGTTCTGCCCGAACAAGAATCCTCCCCAGAAGCCCTACAGAACAACATGCGACACTTTTGTGTGATGGTTGAAACCTACTGCCCAGTGTTCTCTGCTTTTATTGTTGCTCCAGAATGGTAGTAAATGGTAGTAAATATGATGCTTTGATGCTCTGCCCGTCTGCATGACTACCTTTTTGTTGTATCTTTTGATATGCACTGTGACAATGTAAAATCCTGAGAGTCAATGGAGAAAGCAGAGCTGTATGTGTCACAGAATGTCTGAGAAATAGAAAGAGTTAAGCCACAATCTGTGAATCATAACCATCACTGCAAACACAATCAGAGGTAAGCTATTACCCATAAATCATAGAATCATAGAACCATAGAATAGTAGAATGACTTGGGTTGGAAGGGACCTTGAAGCTCATCTAGTTTCAAGCCTCCTGCCTGACCATGAGCCATAAATGCTTTTGGCAGAGAGACAGTGGCTTTGTACCAGTAACTTCTTGTAAAGCTTCACATCAGGAAGAAGAACTTTTGGGCACATCCCCGCTTTCTGAGAAAAGTCATGGAATTCCTATCAAGCATTTGAATCTAGAAATAATCTAAGGAAATACTTGCTTTAAACATAATTTGTGATTAACTTCATTTTTTTTATATCATCCAAGCTCAATATACCCAGACAGTTAGTACCTCCACACTTTGCTCCTCTGTATTCTGGCTGAGAGTTGTAAGAGTTGTTCAGGTGGATGCAGGGAAAGAAAATGATAGCATGAGGTATCATATGTGTGTATATCTAACCATACAAAATCAGGCTGAGCAGATAATGAAAAAATATTACATAAGTCATGTTCCTTTTTGGTTGACTATGTTCTTAATTTTACTTCAGACCTTGATGAGAGAGCAATTCATACACTGTGGTATGTTCAGCCATAGGAAGGAGTTTTATCCTTCGGAAAAGATCCTTTGTTTCACTCCAAATGTGTCAGTTCTCCAATCATGAATGATCTCTGCACTTTGTATTCTTCAACAGCACTGACATCTCTCCAGAGGAAGAATGCAGCAGAACTGAGACAAGATTCTTCTGAGATCTTGATTGTGTTTGTAGGTCTGACACTTTCAGAAAGAGCAGGGACATTAGCATCATATTCTTAAGACAAATTTCAGCTCAGAGTTGCAGTCTGGGGACATAAATTTTCTACAGTTGTTGGGTAGAAATATTCTTTTCTGTTAAATGATGAGAGTTGCTAGATTTTACCTCAATTTTTACTCCATTTTCAAGTACGTGAGAGAAATGCATGTCCTTTTGAGTTAGCTAAACTATTTGGGAGTCAGTTTATTAAGCTATTACACTAACATTCAAAATATTTTCATTCAGATTAATATCATTCAAACATTATTAAAAGGTAAAGGTTTTAATTTTTTGTAAAAGTTTATACTTTCTAGCAAACTTATTTAATGACGGATTAAAACATATGTCTTTTTCTGTGTTGCTGTTTTTATTCTCCTTCCATTAAAGCATCTTGTTAGGGAATACCAACATTTGGTGTTCTCAGTGAGGAAACATTTCCAGAATTACTTCTTGCAAGCAAATGAATAAAAAACGTATTGCTGCAATGACTGAGAATGGCACAACTGGACGTTTCATATGTTCATTCGTACATATGTGCTATGATATGTACATCAGCAACTGTAACTAGTGGAAAAGGCAACATGGTGGGTTAGGTTTATCCTTTGAAAACTCCTTTCCATCCTTAATTTGTTCCTAATTGGTGAAGTTGTTTGTTTTCTCCCTTGTCATCCCTCTACTTTAGGCTGCCAACCTCCTTCTATTAACTGCTCAATTTCTCTACCTCCTCTATTCTTTCCCTTAAATCAAGTCTAATTCCTTCCTGCAGGTAAAGATTTAAGGGGAAAAAAGCAGATGGGCTTCGGGGAAAATCTTAATTTGTCTCTGTGCGTTGAAACATTAATCCTCTGCACTAGCAGGTGTAATGAGCACAGTAGCAAGGCACAGGAAAAGCATGGCTGGTGTGCTGGCGTTTTTGTCCTCCATACAAATGCATTCAGATTTCCAGGCCATTGCATCACACACTTCATTTTTTCTTTGGCAGCTTTCAGTCAGTTAGTGATTCCATCAATGTGACAAGCACGTGGAAGAGTGTACATCCACTATGTACCACAGAACAGCTTCACTCAAAAACACCATTCCTTTACTTTTAGGCAGAACATTATGAATTTCAGAAAACAAAGAAATGTTAACAAAGAAATGGCAAAGATGCATCAAATTCGCATCCAATGCTTTAATGTAAAGTTCTGTTATCAGAGTTGTGATAGATTGATCCAAGTTCACTGATTAACCAGCACTAAATCACCAAATAGTTGAGATTGGAATGGATCTAGGGATTGTATCCAGCTCAACCCTCCTGCTCGAGCAGGGTCACCTGGAGCAAGTTGCCCAGGTCTATGTCCAGACAGTTTGTGAGTACCTCCAGGGAGGGAGACTCCACAGCATATCTGGGCAACCTGGTGCAGGGCTCAGTCACCCCTCAGAGTAAAAAGGATTTCCTTCTGAAAGGTGTTCAGAGAACCTCCTGCGTTTCACTTTGTGCCTATTGCCTTTGGGCCTGTCACTGGGCACCACTGAAAAGAGTCTGGCTCAGACTCTTTTTCACCCTCCCTTCAGGGATTTATACACACTCATGAGATCTCTCTGAGGCTTCTTTTCTCCAGGCTGAGCAGCCCCAATGTACTCAGCCAGTACTCAGATGAGAGATGCTCCAGTCCTTTAATCATTCTTGTAGTCTTTCACTGGACTCTCACCAGTATGTCCACGTCTCTCGCATACTGGGAAGCCCAGAACTGGACACAGGACACCCGATGAAGCCTCACTGGTGCTGATTAGAAGGGCAGGACTACGTGCCTCAGCCTGCTGGCAGCGCTTTCCTCCATACAGCCCAGGCACTGTTGGCCGCCTTTGCCACGAGGGCGCACTGCTGCCTCATCTTCAGCTTGTCCACTAGGCCAACCCTGTCCTTTCCGGCTCAACTGCTTTCCAGATGGATGGCCCCAGCCTGTACCTGTGCGTTTTGGGGGCTATTCCTCCCAAGATGCAGGACGTCAGATTTCTTTAGATTTCTTTCGGAGGTTCCTCTCTGCTCATTTCCCCAGCCTCTTGAGAACCCTCTGGATGGCCACACAACTGTCTGGGATCCACTCCTCCAAGTCTTTTTTTTAAACTTGGTGAGTGTACACTTGCTCCCAGCATACAGGTCACTAGCAAAGGTTATTAACAAAGAGGAAAGTCAGTAATTTTTAATGCCAGCCAGTGCTACTTTCCCTATGGTAAACAAGTGATGGAAGGATAGAGTGTAGCATTTCCAGAATATTCTACAGTTACTTCTGAGGAGATTGATATTAAAAAAGCACCCCATGGTAAGTATGCCTTAGGGCACTTTTTCCTCTTTCAAGTGAATTGGAGGTTACACTCAACTGCAAAAATACAAGAATTCTATTAAAGAAATCTATCTATGTTTTGGTTTCAAATTATCTTTCTTCCTCCTTTCTAAACTCAAAAGGCAAAAAGCAAAATTATATATATATATATATATATATATATATATATAATATATGCTTCTCTACACTGGAATACCAGGCTGTCATAAATTCATAACTGATTTCTCCTTGGTTTTCAGTCTTCTGCAGTAGGAGGACCATAATGCTGGGACAGGGAAGGATTTAAGCAAGACATATTTTCTGATTTCAGGATGGACTGCCAGAAGGTTTTCAGGAGAAAAACTACAATTAGACAGGAAAGCTGGTGAAAGCTGTGAAAGATGGGAAATGGATGAGGACTGAGAAAGTGTAAGGAGATGAGTGATACACCAGGCTGGTTTGCAACAGGAAGTGCAAATGCATCAATGCAAATGCAAGCAATGCAGAGCTGCTTCACAGACTCCAGGAAAGCTGGGAGAGGCTTGCCACTAGCAAAGAAAGATTTTGCACAGAGGTCCAGAAATTCAGTATCTTCTTACAGACATTAACATGTCATACCTCCTCACATACTTGTGAAATTTATGTAAGATATGCAAGCTCAAATTATCTTCCACTCAGTATGTTCTTGATTTGGAGAACAGCATATCTTTTGTCTATTGCTTTTGTTAATCTCTTAAAACAAAATAAAAAACAGAAACAAAAACAGCCTCATGAAAATAATAAAAAATTATGGCCAGCCACATGCTTCTAATAAGCAATCCTTATTATTTCAGAATGGCACAGACCTAGGAAAAAACCGGAAAGATGAGAGTAGCTCAGATTGCAGTTACATACCTATATGCACAGCTGGTGCACCATGTATATTGCCTGCCCTCTTCTGAAACATGCTTTTGATTTAACTTGTGACATAGAAGCAACAGAGATCTTACTTCTTTACCTTGCACTGTTAAATGCACTACCATACCCAGAAACTTAAGTCATATTTTTTAAAAGTTTAAATATTAGAATTGGAGAAGTGAAAAAAGATGATTAAATCTCTAGAAAGCATGTTTACAATGTGGAGTTTATGGAGTTCAACCTATACAGGTGATGAAGAAAATGGAGGAAGTATTTGATGAATCTGTCATCTCAAATGACTGATTAAATAAGGAAGGTGTGAAAGATCCTTCCTACTAAGTGACTCTTACTGGGGAGCCCAGAACTGGACACAGTACTACAGGTGTGGCCTCACCAGTGCTGAGTGGGGGAATAACACCCCTCCTAACCCAGTCCAGCTTTCTTTGTCCTTTATGTACAGGTTGGTGTCCCCCAGAACTATTTCTGCAAAGCTGCTTTCCAGCTTGTCATCTGCCAGCATGTGCTGCTGCATGGAAAGGAGACAGAGAAGTGGAGTTGAAAGAGTCAGAATAATCAGGTCTCTTGAACCTGATTCATGATATATATGAAAGATCCAGCATATATTACATTTGTACTGTGGAATAGAAAGGGACTCTTTTAACAAAATATGAGGGGGAAAACAAATTATGACACCTAGCAAGAGATTCTGTGTGGAAAGAAAAGCCAAGACAAAGCCAAGGAAAGAAAAAAAGATGCTCGGTATCCTATTCCTTTATCACTAGATAGTTTCTTGAAAGAATTATGAGTAACCACAGCTTCTATTTCTCAAGTTGCCTATGGCAACAGAGCATATTGTGAACAAGGTAGAAGCCTTTCCTAGTAGATCAGACATCCAGAAGCAAAGGACCTTAAAACTGCGAGATCTTCTTTCTTCAGAGATTTTTCTTTCTGTGCCTGAGATACTGTGCAAGATCTGCTGTCCAATTACTGTTTGGAGAGTGACACAGCTGAGGCTGGATTGGATTGGATTGGATTGGATTGGATTGGATTGGATTGGATTGGATTGGATTGGATTGGATTGTCTGAAACTAGCAGAATTATGCTGAGGGATAACAACAGGTCACATGGCCAGTCATCTTTGTCCAGCTGTATTGGAAAAGATGATTTAAAATAATGAACCCCTCAGTAACAACTTATTCCTTCGCCTGCTTTAATTCAATCAGAGTTAAAGCTTATACTTAAAAGGCAAAGCTATTGCTTAAGAACTTTGAAATCATGGGAAAGCAAGCTAGAAGTTCTCAGGAGTAAAAACTATTTTGCAGACCTAAGCCTTTATAGAAATTCAATTAGACTTTTAAGAAGGTGGTTTTTGGGTTTTTTTAATCGGGTCAGTGGTTAAGTCCCTCAATATTATGTATGCACCCAGAGCAGAAAGTGTATAAAAACAACTCAGTACAGGAACACAGAAGGTTTCATCCATGAAAATACAAAAACGCTTGATCAGCATAACACACTGAAACATCAAACCCCAGCTTCCCCTAAAGAGATGCAAAGCAGCTGTTTGATCCCAGAACACAGAGTTAGGAACCACGGCACCAACTTATTTTCTTGTATCAGTTTTACCACTCCTAAGCTTCCTCTCACTGGCAAAGAGCGAGTAGAAGTCTGGATTCAAGGGTATGACATCCCTGACACCCATCAACAGAGGAATTTCAGGGTGCTGACTGTATCTGGCCGCTCTAAAGCCCATCACAAACACCTGCAGTGGCTGTACACCGCAGAGTGAAAACATTGTTATGTCTTATGATGACGGTCCCTAGTCAGGCCATTGGGCTTGGGTCTTTATTTCGTCTTTCTCCTCCTTTTTCCTTCCAGCAGCCCCCATAGACCCCGAGTAGGCCTGGCGGCCCACCCTCCACCTCACTCCCCAGACTCTCTGAGGCAGGGAGCACGGCTTGAACTGACATCGCGGGACTCTTCGGGTTCTACATCAATTTCACTGAATTCCACATCGATTTTATTCCTTAAAAGCCGAGGCTGCGGCGCCGGCACCGCGGGCTGGGGCGCGAGGTCCCCCTGCCGGCTTCGGAAGCCGCTCCCTCGGCCCGGCGGCCCCGGGGCCGTGCGGGGACTGTGAGGGGCTGAGGGGACTGTAAGGGGCTGAGGGGACGGTGAGGGAACAGTGAGGGGACAGTGAGGGGACTGTGAGGGGACTGTGAGGGGCTGAGGGGACTGTGAGGGGCTGTGAGGGGCTGAGGGGACTGTGAGGGGCTGAGTGGGCTGTGAGGGGCTGTGAGGGGACTGTGAGGGGCTGTGAGGGGACTGTGAGGGGCTGAGGGGACTGCGAGGGGACTGTGAGGGGCTGAGTGGGCTGTGAAGGGGACTGTGAGGGGCTGAGGGGACTGTGGGGGGGCTGTGAGGGGCTGAGGGGACTGTGAGGGGCTGAGGGGGCTGTGAGAGGGCTGTGAGGGGGCTGTGAGGGGCTGAGGGGACTGTGAGGGGCTGAGGTGACTGTGAGGGGGCTGTGGGGGGGTTGTGAGGAACTGTGAGGAGCTGTGAGGGGCTGTGAAGGCCTATGAGGGGCTGTGCAGTGTTGTGCAGGGGCTGTGAGGGGCTGTGAGGTGACTGTGAGGGGCTTGTGAGGGGACTGTGAGGGGCTGAGGGGGCTGCGAGGGGACTGTGAGGGGCTGTGAAGGCCTATGAGGGGGCTGTGCAGTGTTGTGCAGGGGCTGTGAGGGGGCTGTGAGTGGGCTGTGAGAGGCTGCATGAAGGCTGTGAGGGGGCTGTGAGGGACTGTGAGGGGGCTGTGAGGGGCTGTGAGGGGCTGTGTGGTGTTGTGAGGGGGCTGCCATCAGGGCGTGCTGAGGGAGAGTTGTGGGGTCACGGCGCCAAGGGCTGGAAGTAACACCAGGAGGGCTCCAGTCCCCCTCATTCTCCCAGCGGGGTCAGCGATGAGGCCGGACTGGGCTGCCCAGAGCCGTGTCCTGCCAGGTCCTGTAAACAGAAACACAGAATCAATAAGGTTGGAAAAGCCCTCCCAGATAGATGACCAAGTCCAGCCTTTGACCAAACACCACTATGTGCCGCATCCAATCTTTCCTTAAACACCTCCAGTGACAGTGACTCCACCACAGCCCTGGGCAGGCCATTCCAATGTTTACATCACCCTTTTTGGGAAGAAATTCCTCCTGATGTCCAACCTAAACCAGTCCTGGTACAGCTTGAGACTACATCCATATATATATATACACATATATACATATGTACATATATACATATATATACACACACATATACATGTACATGTACATATACATATACATATACATATACATATACATATACATATACATATACATATACATATACGTCTGTCATTAGTTGCCTGGGAGAAGAGGCCAACGCTACATCTGGCTACAACCTCCTTTCAAGCAGTTGCAGATAGAGGTAAGGTCCCCCCTGAGACCCCTTTTTTCAGGCTAAACACCCTTTGCTCCCTTAGCCACTCCTCATAGGAATTACATGTCTGATCCTTCCACAGTTTTTTTGCCCCTCTCTTCACTCAAGGATAGAAATGGCACACCCTTCTAGAAGTACTTGTTTGCTCTGCTGCTTGAATGTCATAGAGAAAAATTTTTACCTTGCACGAAGCCTGAGCTGCTCTACTTTCAGTTTCTGGCTGCCATCTCTGATCCTCTCACCATGTACCACTGCGAACAACCTGGCTCTGTCTTCTCAAAAACCTCCTTGTGGTTGTTGGAAAGATGATATTTGGTATTTCGTCTCCAGGGCAAACAGAGGGAGCTCCATTGGCCTCTCCTCACAGTGCAAGTGCTCCAGTCCCATCACCACCAAACTTGCACTAATTTATCTGTCTTTCTTGCATTGTGGAACCCAGGAGTGAATATGCTATTCTAGAGGTGGTCTAAGAAGTGCTGAGCAAAAAGCAGTAGCATCTTTCCCCTCACCTGATCTATTGGCAATGCTGCTGTCAATACAGCCCTAGCAAACATCAGCCTTATTTGGTGCCACTCTTTTGTCATCACCTACAGGGACAGAAGTCATCTCACCAGCATCTTCCCCTTTCCACCTTTTCTCCAGAGCAGCTACAGTACTTTGGGACATGAGGTATTGAGAGCCTATGCATTCCCTCTGCTGGTTTTTAATGTTGCACTGTAGTTTTCCTGTCACTTCTCCCCCTCCACTCAGGCCTGCCTCGTGATCAATCCCACAAGTCTAGCCCACTCTCAGCAAATTCTTTGCAATTTTCTCCATTCTCATTCTGGGAAATTTTCATGTGAAGCTAGAAAAAAATACAGGGAAAAGGAGAATTATTCATGTGAACAGATCGCTGAAGCAGTCAAGGCAAAGACGATGTGGGACAAGAAGACTGAGGTTTAGAAAAGAGGAGAAATTAATTATAAGGTATGTTTGAAAGTCTAAAGCTATTCAGATAACTGAATGCAACAGGAAGAATTGAATTCATGCAGACAAATGAGAATATGGATGATAGCCCTTTAGAGACAGGGACAGAGAGTCTCTAAGGAGAGAAGTTCCTATTTAATAAAACTTGCAAACCATGCGGGTGAAAATTGCAGCTGATAGAAAGCAGTTTTCCTCTCAGAGAAATCATTAAGAATTCAAAGTATAGGCTTAAAAGGGAAATTATAAAAAAAAGTATTTGTAAAACCTTGGAAAAAAATCTAGCCAAAGCATTTAATTTCAATAGAGGCAGTACAGTACAAAAAAAAAAAAAAAATGAGAACAGAATGAGAACATATAAAATATTTTTAAAATCCTTTTTAATGTTTAATTGTTTGCCCCCCAACTTACAAAGACAGTCTTTGCAAATTGTTTTTGGCATTTCCAAGAGAAATTTAAAAATTGGTTGAAAGTTTCTGTTCTAATACCAGAGGCTTCCCTGCACTGAATTTTCTTTATGAGCTGATTTTAACTGACCTAAAGAGAAGCACTCAGAGACTGATCTACCAGTGAATAAAGAGCCCTGATAATTTTGGTTATCAAACACAGATCATTAGGCATGTATCAATATAAGTATATGGTGGATTTTAAGATCCATATTGCTGTTCAACTCCATTGTGTGTACACTTCTCCATCAGCTGTTTCCTAAATGTTTTATTGGTGTGAATAAGTACAATTTCAGAAACAAATAACAACATGAAGAAAAAAGTAACACCAGTAAAAGAAGGAATGTCAGGCTATTAAAGACAAGATCAGACAAAAAATCTCCATCAGACAGACCTGTGAGAAGCCAAGAGGTGTAGTACCAATCCTTTCAGTTTACATTAACACTCCGTACTTCTGAGACATGAAAATCCATTCTTTTACGTGCCCCTGACAATTCCCAAGCATTGAAGTGAGTTGAATATGAACCCTAAGGGGAAGGCTCCAGGATCACAGCTATTACACACCTACAGTGACTCCCCCATGCAATGCAGAGTGGTGCTGACAAAAGTGTTAAGCTAGGTGGGGGTGTCACAATGACATTTTGCAAAGAATTCTTTGTCACATTTCTTCTTGAGTTTATCACCTTAAGGTGTAAGATAGTGTTAACATGTCCTCACATGATAACACAATGTTACAGTGCACAAGCAAAGGAGATGAAGGAAGAAGTCCTGTGGTTGTGGATTTTTAGTAGCCAATTTTTTGCTTGCCCTGGGCATTTTAGGAGGTAAGCTGTGGAGCACATTGGACTTACAGGCTTGGAAACGTTGCCATAATTATTTATTGGCTTTATATAAAAATGCCACTTATCTCTTACTGATCTTCTCTGAGACACTTTGTGTTCACTCCTGCTCTGGCTATACAAGCAATATTAACTGAAGTTTTTGCTTTGATAAGATTTGAAAAACACTTTAAACCCTTACTCCTTTTTAATCTCTTTCTCCCTCTCACATGTGCAGGAATAAGGAAAAAAAAGGAGTGTCCCACCCATCTAGTCATGGCAGCAGCTCTGCATGCTTCAAGAATACACAATGTTCTGGAAGAAAGCCATCCTTATCACTTGGGTTGTTGCAATTGATACCTTCATTGTAGTATGAGCATCTTTTTTTCTAATTTTCACTATAAATATCTGAATAATTTGAAGTAAAATAGCAATCTCTGTGCTGTACTTTCCAGCTCTTAGTCTGGGTTCTTTGTGGATGTACTAAACATTACCTGAAAGGCAAAGTGAACAAGAGGCTCAAAAATATATGCAGGAAAATCATGCAGAGAAGTATTACTCCTGATTCAAGTGAACTCCTTAAAAAGCCTCTAATAAGTCTGTTAGCAAATACAGTATATTGGACAGCAGGCAACTGCAATGGATCTTTGCCTTTTTCTCTTCCAGGTGCTGTAAATACAACCAAAATGTTCATGTGAAAAGATGAGGAAGACAGTAGATCACCACAGGCTTCTGAGCATTAGTTAGGCAAACCTAGATTTTGGAGCATTAGGACCTTCAAAATAGTTCAGTAAGAAAAAAAATCAGAAAAAAATATTTTGTGTACAATGGCAATACTGCTTCTCAGCATTCAGTGGGAGGATGCGCTGCTTTTATTTTAAGCAAGTAGTCCAATCTAGCTGATAGAAATGCAATTTCAGGAAGAAGTGAGCTAGATTTCACACATAATAGAGAACATGGATTGTTCTGACCTGTATGCCCAGTCCCACTGGTTTAAAATGCCTGTTAAGAAGAGGAACAAGCTTACTCTAGTCCTTCTTCTGAGAGCAAGAAGCAGCTGATATGATTAAGCAGGTGAGTGATAGAGCCACTCGACTAATCTGAATAAGATCTGTAAGAAGAGGTAAAATTGCAGAACTTTGAACTAGAAAATATAACAGGCCCTGGAAACAATCTTGTATGAACCATGCTGTCTGGGAATTAGAAGAAACATCACAGGCTCATCTTTCTGGTAGGTACACATAGACCTGTAAAAGGAGGTGAACTTACCTGTGTCTATTTGCATATTTGGAAATGTGAGTGTTCTGTGCTTTTTTTACACATGAAAAAGTAAAAATGTTCAAAGCTTCATTCTGTTCAATGATTTCTACAGCAGAATTAAAGGTACAACTGATTTCAGCAAAAGAGAGGTGGTTGTCCTGTTAGTCATCCAGCCTGATGTAAAATTAAACAAGGGGAGAATTTTTTTTAAGTGAAGTAAAATTCATCAATTCATAAACTAAAGGAGGAATCTGCCGCTTTAAGTCATAAGAAAAAGAACTGCAAGCTCATCCTCTACAATGTCCCTGATGAGAGTGAAAACCAAGTCACTGGTTGTCCTGGGGTGACTTCATGATGCTTGTAACCCCATTTGTCTATTTAGCCCAGAAATAAGTTTGGCGCCTTTAAGACTAATTCTGAGGACAAAAGGGAGGAGAGAAGCACAGAGTTTGTTAACAAGAACTGCACTTGCTCCCCCGCATCCTTCTCCTAGACTGTGTTGTCTGCAGCACAGACAGACAGAGCTCTCCTTTACTTTTAGTTCGTTTTTAGCTAGCCAAGGCAAAGAAGTTCCCTGGACTGTATTTTTTTTCTTTTTCTTAGAACTGTTTAAACCTGCTCTAGACTGAAAACCCAAAAGAGCACCAGAAGCTCACACCTGTGGCCCACCAGGCCAGGCCTGGGTTGTGGCATTTCTCGGCACTGGATGGACTGATAAGAGACTGAGTAAGCCAAGCTACAGCCCATGAAGAAGACTTCCTGAGTTTGTCATCTCATCAGAGTGGCGAGAGGTTTTATTTTTTAATATTGTTCATTTCTTTTGTGCTAGTGAATGCTTTGCCGGTTAAATAAACAGGTTTTTTCCACTTTTCTCCAAGGAAATCTTTTCCCAAACCAGTTGAGAGAGGAGCCACTTAAATTTGCTTTCTAGAAGAACCCCTTTGGAGGTTTTCTCCCAAATTTGCCCTAAACCAGGATACTGGTGTTGGGGACCTCTGCTACAGTAGCACATTCCAAGAATGAGCTGCAATGGAATCTCAGACACAAGGAACTGCACCTGGGAGATTGTTAACTCCAGTGAGGGAGCCATGTCAAGGCTCTAGTTCTCTGCGTGTCATATTTATTCTGTGTAGGACCAACTCACTACTGAAATATCTGAGAAGGACCACAGCAATTTTTTAACATTGCCTACAGAGAAATGGTTCAAATGAAATTAGAAGAATGGCTGACTAGTTAAAAATTCCAAGAAGCTTATTTCCTGCATTTGAAAGTAGATAGGAAAAAATAAAATGGGTGTTTTCATTAGCTACAATCTGATTTATTAACTGGCATAAATGAAACATTTCAGCAATAGAGAAATCCTGGAACTGAAACAATGGAGCTAAGTGGTTCCAAAGAAATGCTGAGGATACACTAACTTTGAAACACTGAAACTGAGAAAAAGCTAACTCAGAGAAGGCATCTGTTAAGGTCCTGGTATTTTTGTAGCGCTGAAGTTTATGTCAGGGCAGATACAGAAATTGGCATTGGAGTTATCTAGACATTTAGGTGCTTTATTTGTCAGCATTATTATAATATACAAGCATTTTCCAAGTAGACAAGTACTGTCACACTGCAAAAGAACTAAAGCACAGAGTTAAGCAATTTGACCAAAGTCATTCAGGAAAGTTGTGAAAAAGCAAGGTACAGAATCTGATCTCCTGAGAATCGCTCAACTCTCTAATCCACAAGGCCATTCTTCCTGGTTGAGCCAGCTGATCTCAGTCAGAGCAGACCCCTTTTCCAACAAGAAATCGACATTCTGGGCTTTGCTTGAACTAGGTTAAAAAAGGATGTGGTTGTATCTAAGTGGCACTTGGATAACAAGCATATTTAGAACCTGTGCAGACTTTGATCTGCAAGGGAAAAAGAGCACAGTGGAGGAAACAAGTCAAGTCAGAGGCTTGCAAGTAGCAGTTTGACAAATGTGGACGAAAGGAAGCATTGGTTTATTGGTTTTATTACCCCATATTCTAGTCAGAATATGTTTTTGCACTATCTAAAGCAAAAATCCCTGCTTCTCATTCATCCAAGTGAATACACTTCATCTTTTACTAATAAGTTTGTTTCTTAAACCAGCCATTGGCATTTCCATGGCTCCTGAATCCCAAAATATTGTACATGTGCAATCAGTACACAGCCATGTTAATAGATTTTTCCATAATAATCTTTTTATAGGTGCTAACTTCTCAGACACCCGAGGAAATGCATCACATCTGCAATACAGTGCAGAGACAGCTGGTGGGAAGTGCCAGGAAGCCAGCAGCAGGCAGTAGGGATCAACTTCCAAACCTGATCAGGAATTTTTGAGCTTTACTATGCTGGGGGCCATATAGCAATACACACATTTCCTTGCAAATTATTTAATGTTATTTGCAGACCACAGAGAACCAACTTTCTTGTGTGCTTATCCATGTGACTAATTGATGCCTCCAGTAATTCCAGCCTCTGTTAAAAAAAAAAAAAAAAAAAAAAAACAAGGAGAAAAAGAAAGCCCTCATGTTATCATCTCCTCATCTTACTTGGTCAGGCCTCGTACTCAGAATACCTGCATCAGCACCTCTTTTTCTGTGCTGGTCTTGCTGACCTGTACCTTTTGACAGCTATTGATAAAAAGCTGGTTACCACCAGGTGATATGTTTGTTACTGACAAGCATGAGCTCCCAGGCCCCTATATGAGACGTTTTGCAGTGCTTTTGAACACAGTGCCTCTTAAAACTGGTTATGGTTTTCCTGAAGTAATACTGTTTATTAGGAAAAGCCAATTCGTTTAAATCAGCCCTGCTGGTGAGAAAGTGCAGCTTTTTATTAATTAAATCAGTAAAATCTGGGGAAGAAATTATGTGGTTATGCTATGTGAATTTAATATTTTCAAAATTAGGCATTCTTCTTCAACTAGAATGCCTTTTGGTTTCCAACATTTATGTTTTTAAAGGTTTAAAATATTCAGAAGTTCAGATGGAAAAAGTGGCTTTCAAAATCAGTGTAACAATATTTGTAATCTCCCCTATTATTTTTCCACCACAGAATTTCCACTCACTATTTTTGGTAAGCGTAGGGTCTTTGTGACACTTAGGAAGAAGAGATACTCCAAAATCAGACTCTCACAGAATCCAAAACTGCTTCAGACTTCTCTGTAAACTGCCTACCCAGATTCTGAAAATCAGGCACTCTTCTAAAGTGGTCCTTACTAGGGCTTTTGCCAATAACTTTGCCTATTTTCTGAACATCTGCTTGAGTTTAGTGTGGTTCATTTAAACTCACAGACATTTGGCAACATGAATACATTCCATCATGCCCTTTCCTGTAGATCATTTTGGTACTCTTGGTGTTATTCAGACTTTCTAGATCAGAGAAACAACTACTTCATATTTCACTTCCAGGATCTACAGTACTGTAAGAACAATCTTGTCTATCTGTTCAGTACTGTGCTATTTCTAGTTTCATTCCTCATTGATGAGGGCAAGTGAAGAGATATGTAAGCATAAATCAAATCTGAACTTGGAATGCTGATGTTTAGTAGAAACATGGACAAAACATGTCTAGCATTACTGTTGTCAAGCTCTGTATCCAGAAAATAATTTCTTTGATACTGATGGCATCAGTACCCCAATGTGCAGTGTCCCAGGTGGAGTTGATACTGAGGGCTCAGGGACATAATCAGAGCCTGTAGGAAGGCTAAGATTTCAGCAACAGTGCTGCTGTTTTGTCTAAAGGTGTGTGCTTCAGTTTGTGTGCTCTTACAAAGGTGGGCAGAGTAGAGGTAGAAGTATCTTTTCATCTGTTAGAACTCAAAACCGACTGTTGAAAAGCTCATCTTTAATATGGGAATAATAATAATATTTCATTACCTGCATAGGCATCAGTCTTCCCTTTGGTAAATCACAGTACCAAGTAAACTTTTGATAGTTTTTGGCTATAGGAAGCATTAGCCTGGTCATAAACACACTACTAAAAATTATTCGGCCCTTTTAAAAATTAAATCTTTGATGTTGTAAAAGCAAGGTCCACAGAGAAAGGCACAGTCTCTGCTTTTGCCAGCTCTTACTTTCTAATTGTGTGACTTGACTTTGCACCTCAACTCTCTGTACATTAGTGTTCCTGATTGTTAGATAAGGTAATGGTCCCCAGAGTTACAAAAACACTTTAGCATCCCTAGACAAAAGGAAAGGTACTGTGGAAGCACAAAGAACTGTTTACATGAGTTAAAAAATAACTTTTAACCTTTGATCTTGAAGATCTATTTCATGTGTGCACCATATGCTCAAAGGCCTGACAGCTTCAGCTTCACCTTTTTTCTGTAGATGCACTCTTTGACTTCACAGCCCTTATGCTTTTAGCTTGATGGCATCCAAGATGTTTCTTAGCAATCATATTCTGCCAGCAACACACATTCTTTGCTCCTCAGGATCTGGGAAATTTGCTTCATTCCTCTCTTTTCCTCTCTTAACTGCTCTTTGGAGAAGTTAACCTCTGAAGAAACCCAAGCAAACAAACAGAAATCCCACAAGCATAAGGGATTTGCAGCATGTTGAAAATACATAGGGGTGGAAAAACAGCTCCGTAGTTGTCAGCTGAACCTGATCCAAACAATCTGATCAAAGATGATAACTCGACTTTGTTTTGTGCAAAAAGATCTTTGTTTATACATCGGGTGCACAACAAGGGGAAACCATTAGCAACATTGAAGTAGCTGGCCTGGAATGAAAAATGTGGTGGCTAGAAGAGAGGAGCAGCAGCCTGCAGAAGAAACTCAATTTTTGCAGGGCTTCTGGTGACAAAAGAAATGTTGTGGAATGTGTAAGGTTTATTTCAGGGCAGATTTTTTTTAACTTATACCTTGACTCTAATATTTGATTAAGAGAATGCTGTGTGTCTGTGAAAGGGGCAGGAATAGAAACAGGCTTGGCCATGAACACCTTGCTTACATGATGACTATGCTGAAAGAGTTATTTAAGAAACTGCTTGCCCAAGCAAGCAAGGGTCACAAAGAGAATGTTAACATGGGGAAGGTAGAAAACAAGACAGCAGCCTTGCAGTGAAAACTGTGATCTAAGCCACTTGAAAGTGCAGGAGCAGGAGAGGAAAAGGCAGATTCTTTCCCTGCTCTCCTAATATCTGCCTTTCCTGTCCAGCAGTCAACTAGCAATAACATCACTCAGGACTGTCTCACTGGTGACTTGATCTCACAGCATAATGCATTCAGGCCTCCTCTCCACCCCTCCTTCCCTGGTTCCAGGCTGCCTATGCAGGTTAGAGCAGCAATCCCAGTTGTACTAAAGGTCCAGTTAAGAAGGCAGCATACTGCCCCTGTAGACTAGTGACAAATGCTGAGGGAGGAAGTAAATGAACAGTCCAAATGTAGTTCAGCTGTCTCCCGGGTTCTAAAATCCACCAGTTCTAGTCCTGCCTGAAAGCCAAAATGAGGGAGGCATTGAAATGGCAAATTTATCTCTTGTTTTTGTCAACCCAGTCATGATTTTTCAGACCTCTACCATAACACACCTCTGCTGCCTCATTTCCAAGCTGAACAGCGTATTTAATCTCTGTCTGTATGTAAGCTATTGACAATCCTAATTCTTTCGAACCTCTTCCAGTGCCAATGTATCCTGTTTTCAGAGGGAAAGACCAGAGCTGAGGATAGCATTCAGGATGTGGACATGACAGTCCTTTAATCTTCACATAACATCTCCTAGCCTACTACATTCAACAAGAAGCTGAAAGGTAAATAGCTGGTAGCTGAGATGCAAGCAATTGTAATCACCGTAAGTACTCTTGGACTTCATAAGTACTTCTAAAAACAACAAATAAAATAAATAAAACCATCTACCATTAAAATAAAAATAAGAAAAAAGCCAATGCAAATTGCAAAATTTTTGCCATCACCCAAAACAAACCAGCAGTAGAAAAATAAGTTTGAAAAATGTTACTAACACCAAGCTACAGTGCCAAGTGTTGTCTCCTGTCTTACAACATGATGGATGATGGGTTTAATTCAAAAACTCCAAGCAAAATAATTGGATTCTGGGAAAAGTTAAAAAATTAATAACTACAATATTTTCTGAAGGCTAAAAGCGCTACTAGAAAAGCAAACAACTCAAAGCAAGCGTAAAGACTAAAAGAGAAAGAAAACAGTGAAAGCAGTAAGTGTGACAACTACTGATTGAGGACTATGCAATAATCAACATAAAGAATAAGGTAGAATACTAATTTTTGACTCTGGAACACTTAGAATAGTTTTAGGAAACCTCAAGGAATAGAGGGATGCTTTCAGGCCACTTTCTAAGGCTATTTCTCCTCGTTCTGGCAGATTTCCTTTCCCTCCTATGCGGCCTCTTTAGTCATGGTGATACCAATGTTTGTGGGTCTGTACAGGAGACAGGACCAGATTTAACGTGTACATATTTTTAATTTTGACTCTCTATTCAGATCTATTCCCCAACTTCCTGTCCACCTCCACAGTCAACCACACCACACAAAAAGGGGTAAATGAATGTTTCAGTACCTGAGGGAGGCAAGCAGGAATCCCTTGACCTTGTGGCTCTGCTTAGGAGGATTTTCTTGGAGCCATAGCTTCAGATTCAACCAGGTGATAAATATTCATATCGATACTTAGATATTCATCTGAGTATCTTGTTAGGCTCTTTCTTTTTTGCTTAAAATCTAGAAAAATACTTCTTTAGTCGAGTCATCTCGTCATGGGAACTATTAAGATTGATGTAGAAATAGAATGTAGTAGGACATATAGCTAAACATGATTACCTCTTCTTCTGTTGCTCTTCAAGCACAAATGTCAATATTGACCAAAACATGAGTATTTAAAAGCCAGCCAGAAATTTCTCATTGTCTATAAAACCTTGAAGACTCACTCTACCCAAGAACGACATTCTAAAGCATGGTAAGTGTGGGAAAGGGTATGCCAAAAGTAGGTACAACACCATAGCAACATTTTCAATTACTTTTTATGCTTTTAAAAAGAAACACAATTTAGTTTTTCATCCACATTTTAGATATCATATCATCCCATTAGCAACTGTGACACAGATGACAAAAGGAGATTAATTATTTCCTTTCTTTAATGAGTAGATTTATTCAGTAATGGCTGAATAGTATGTGTGACCATTTCAGAGGAAAGCAGAGGTGGTTAATGAGAACTTCATTAAGACTGATGATCAAACCGTGCTATAATGAAAGCATAAATTCAGGGTGGATATTATAAAGACAGGAGTATTGTGAACACATCGTTTGACTTCCTCTGTAATAGATACTGTTTGATTTGCTATTAATGCCCTAGCAACTAAAAAACCCCCAGTTTTTAATAGAAAATACTTTCAATGAGTAATTCTTGGTAATTGTTCTGACAACTATTTGTCAGGAACATTACCAAATTTACCTGAATTCAAGTCTGAATTTACATAAGTTCAGGTTCCAGTAACTGTCTCTTGCTGGACTAGGTGTCTGGGTGTAAATGCAGGCAAATGGGTGTCTCTCCATTTCTGAGGAGTTGAGAACTTACCTGTCTCTTTCTGCCTAGCTTGGAACGCCAAACGGGAAAGGTTATTTACTTTTTTCCTTTTAGTACCAGAAAATTGACTTTGATGTTGAAACTGAACTCTATTTACCACTTTGCCCACCACCATGTTGGTATTGAATGGCTGTGATAAATTCACACCTCCATCTTCCTTTTCATAAACTAAACAAATCTGTCTCTTTCAAATTTTCGCTGAGGCTTTTTTCCCCCCAAATCTTTCATCATTCTTATGTCCTTTTTCTTGCTTATCTCCAGTTTTAAGGCCATCTGTCTTAAAGGAAAAATACTTGCACTTGATACAACATTCCATCTGTTGCCACAGTAGTGTAAATCAGAGGCAGAAGATCCCCAGTTTACAAATTAACACTTTTCTGGGAAGCATTGTTTGGGTGAACCTGATGTTCATCTACATGTCCATTGAGATGTCCAAGTGCTTTCATTGCAGTTGAGGCCTAAGCCTTAGTGAACACATGCACAAATGTCAATGTGTGTGAATTTCTTATCTCATTTCTCACTCAACATCAGCTAAAATGGTCAGATTGTTGTGAATGAGTAGAAGTGCAGAGGGAAGATTGATGGCATTTTGTGTGAATCTAAAAAGATATGGAGAACTACATTCATACTGGTTTTAAGATTTTTTTCATTCAAATTTTAAGATCCCGGATGAAGTATCTTGTTTAGGAGCAAATATTTCCCACATGCTGACTCTTTACACCATAGAGAACCTTCAGAGGGCTGTTCAGATCTTTTGATGGGGCCTTATACTTTGAATCACATCCTGTTATGTGTTACACAGAAAGTATTCTAAAGGATCTGCTTTACATCACTGCTCACTCCACCAGTTCTTCATGTCTATTGTTATTAGGTAACAATAGGAGACAGTAACTAATTTGTAAAAAGGCAGATCCCTGTGATTTATGTAGAACAGTGCATTAGCATTCAGTCTTTACTAGATTAAAAACTTTGACTTGCAAAGATTGTAGAGAAAAATAGCTATTAACTTTCATCATCAAGAATAATTAACCACGACAGCAGCTGAACTTAAGGTTCATCTCAGTTAATGTTTGTCAAGGGAGATAATACCTGAACTGACCAAAATCAAACACAAAACCCACACCCAGCCAATCTGTCAAAATCTGCTCACATTTGCAATCACATGAAACAGAACTGACTGTTTGAATAAATCACATTTTAAGATTATAGTTAGTGTGTCAGCTAATTAAGATTCTTCTGTTCTTAGAAGGCTGTTTATTATTCAAAGTGCAAATTCTCTGGGAATGCTTGAATTTTGGGGCAGATAGTATGTACAATTCAAAAATGGAATAGAAATTACAAGAGAAAGAAAGGAACTGGGAGAGGAACTCAAAAAAAGCAAGCACATGTACATATGGCTAGAAATCTGGCTGAAATGCAGCACTTCTGTGACTCATTCTCTTGACAGAAGAGAGCAGAATAGGAAGGATGGCAGCTAAGGAGCTGTGGGAAATGTGAGAGAAGATCAAGGGGCTTCCCAAGAGTAAATGAGCACTTATGGTTCACTTTTCACCTTGAAAATTTTCAGTATATAGGTGCTCCAAAAGCTCTTCTAAATACAGAAAGGGAAAACACTCCTGAAACTTCAAAAGGTCTTCTGATTTCAATGTATTTCTGATTTTTGTGGTTGTTTTTAATCCTATAGTATAACTTTTGCTTGGGTTGTCTGTGCTGAAGAGATGTTTGGAAGCCTTCTCTGAGGTCAGATTTGGTGGTTTTCCATCCCAACATTGCACTAACTGCAGACTAATACAAAGGGAATAACATTTACAGACCTGCAGACTTAATAATCACTATTGCCTCAGGCTGATGGGCTGCTTTTGTGCTTCGGCCTAAGGTAAAAAGGACAAGGCAATGTGTGCAAGTTTTTTCCATAGCTGACCTGAACCAAATGATGGAAATACAGGGAACAAATATGGATGTGAAAATAAAGGAAGACAGCGGCTCACATCTGGAAAATTTTCTTTGCAATCATAAAATGTGGACATGAAACTGTTATTTTATCCATGGCTAGCTCCTGAAGCACAAGATGACTGTCTTGAGGGAAAACAGCCAGCTCACTAAGCTGCCCCAAGTAGGCCAAGTGTCCTGTAGAGCAAACCAACGCAGGGACTGGGCAACAAACAAAGGAACTACAATAGTTATGAATAATATCTTTAGCAGAAAATTCCTTGCCAAAGAATTATAACAGAATAGGATTTTAAGAAGAGTGTACTTGGCTGTGTTTAATAGAGGGCCAATGTTCTCTGTGTGCTTCTGCTTTGATATTCAGCAAATACCTTGGAGATTTTGTTTTGGTTTTTCATACTCCCCAGGACAGGATATTCCAGGGTAGGGTTGCTCAACAAATAACTGCTCAAATGATATTGCTTGGGCTGCTTGCATCTGCCAGAGTAACCCTGCCCAACTGCGCAGATCCTTTTAAAAATCTAAGGAGGGAGAAGAAACATTTAAGGATAACCAAATAAGTGCCCATGCCCGAAAAAGGAATACAGGAATAAAGAAGATGAAGAGGGGAAAGGAGTGAAAGATAATGAGAATGGGCATCACCAGCTACTTCCAGATCTGTACACAAGGAATACAGACCCTCTCCAAGAAAGTAGTACATTTCAAAATTAGTTTGGAGGTGGTCCTGGAAAATGCAGAACAATTCGGCAGTGGCAGCAGGGGGGATGGACTGGATGTGAACTTATTGGGTCTCTTCCATCTCCAGTTTCTATGAAAACAGTCACCATTCTTTAGCAATATGATAAATATTTAAAAAAATCATAGATACAAACTAAATAAAACATATTAAATAACAAGTGCAGCCAATTTAATCATGACTTTTCAACTTTTTAAACCAAGACAGCAGGGAGGAAGAAGGAACAGGCTCGAGATTTTTAGTCCTCTTTGTTTAAGGCTAATTCACATAGGACACACCTTCATGAGACTTGTTCAATAACATTTGTGGAGCTGGGCTAGAGTTGTTGTTGGATTGTTCTCAGTCCACAGGGCTGCTGGTTTTATCCAATGCACACTGGGTGCTGTCTCTCTCTAGCAGCTTTTAATTCAGTTTTTGCCTTGTTTATGCTTCACTCCTAGCTGGACCTGTAGATTTCATTTTGGGTAGGGCAATACCAGTCTAATCCTTAAGCATTTCGTAACCAAAATCTGATTCCTTTCTTCATTCCTGCACTGCCTAAAACAATATAAACTACCCTTTAAGAGCAAATCTCCTCCTCTGTAAGGAATCCATGTGTTGCAGATACACAAACTTCATGTTCCTCAGCAGGGGGAGAAAAATTTTTGGCTTAAAAATCATAGAACTCATTATTTGAGCACGTGGTGTATCCACAAAGTCTAGCTGCAGCAAGGGGACTTGTGTTCCATGGGACAGCCACTAGACAGTGATATAGCCACATCTACACAACCAAAGCACACCCATCTAACAGCCCCAGTCTCTCTCCAGCATTTCCTTCACAACCCAGCAGCTCAAATTTTCTCTGAATCCCTGTAAAAACTCATCTTGCATGTTTCTTCTGAGTACTCACCATTCAGTCTCAGCAGAGAAGAAGGCTTTAATAATACCTTTTCTCCAGTACAAGCTGAAGCTGAAGAACATTCTAAGGTAGAGGGAGACAGGGATAAGCCTTGCCTGTGGTGCTCAGTACAATGGAAAGAAGACCTCAGTCTTCTGTTCTGTCACTCTTCAAACTATCAGTCTAGCTTTTTTATTTGCAATAAAAGTAGTTTAAGAAGTTGAGGCAGACATTGTCATTCTCCTGATCACATACTTCCCTGAACTTATGTTCCAGAACAAGACAATGGAGAACCTGGTTTAGGCCTCATTGCGTAATTCTCTTCAGCATGCCAGGCCTTGGGGAAAAGACTCAGCCATGAGTAATTTGGTTCAGATTTGGGCTTCAGTTCCCAGCAACTGGCTCAAGGCACTTATATCCACATCCATTGTGTGAGGTATATCTCTGACAAACACCAGCTGCTTTACTTCTGCCTCAGGAAGCTTTGTCAGAAGGAACATTAAATTTTCCAGTTATCCCATTTAACTTTGCACCTTGGCATCTAGCTTTTATATCTCCTCCCTGACTCTTTGTTCTTCCCCAGCCACATGCACACCCTGGATAAGGGACATGGGTAAACTGGAAGAGGCTAACTTACAAGAACAGGAAGCCTGTCCTAGCACCAGTTCATATCCCTAACAAGGACTAGGTAAATCAAGCCGCTTTCCTAGGCCTTTTACAGTGCTGGCTGACTTGAGAGATGACCTGAGAGCTGCAAGAGTTCTGTTTGGGAGGTGGCCAACATTTTTGTCCAGATGATGGGAAGAGTTGCCCCTCTGAAGAGTTTCTGGAGGAAAATGCCTTTGTGGGATTAGTTTGTCCTTCACAGCTAGAGACAATCGATAAACAAAATGCCTGTATGCAATGAGGAGCCTTCAGTACTTTGTCTTACAAGCTGTCACCTGTCCTGCTCACATCAATACAGGACCTCACCACTCCCCTCACCTTTGTGAGATTCTATCACCTCATGGCATCTGCACATTTCCTGCTCTGGCTACTCACTAGGAAATTAACTTGGAATAGAGAAAACCATTCACAGAGCCAGTGTTAAGATGTCTGTGCAATGCCATCCAACAGAGCCATTATTCCTGACCAGGCGTCATCAGAGACATCATCAAGAGAATCCTCAGCCAGCATAACTTGCCCAACAGTGTCCTAAAAGACAGTCCATCAGACCCTATCTGCCTTAGTTCTGCTCAATATATACATCAACCCTTGGCAGGCCAGCTGATTACAGATGCCACTCCAACCAATTATTTCTTCCAAGAGTCCCTTTCCAGCAGCTGCCATCCTCTCTCCCAGTCTGCTTTGGGCTGAGTTGCTACTGCATCTGGGCATCTGATGAGATGCAGCTGAAAACCATAACAAGCCTTTCAATCAAACAAAACTCTTATAAGAGAAAAGTAGCTCTTTCTGAGCATCCTTCTGTCTTTCTGAACTCTCTCCCTGTTCTGTGAGACTCCCTTGGTAGCTCCCTGAAGAATCTGCCCACTGACACCACAGGTGTCTTTCCATCACAAGGGAGCCGCTGTAACTTGGGCAGACTGGCCTGAACAGTGCAGCCCTTGATCCTTTGAGACCTAACCCTGAAGGCCACAGTGCAGTAGAGGTGACCACACTATCATGGAAGCCACAGAAACTTCTGGCTACCATGCCACCTCAACTTTTCTCTCCTTTATCCTTACGTCTGATATTCCATCTCAGCCCTTCCCAGCTTTTCCTTCTTTCACAGCTTGTGATATTTTTGGGAAATATTCAAAGGTAGGCTTGACTTGTAGTTTCAAAGGAACTAAGGTTCAGTAGTTCTGTGTATTCTTTTTCCTTTTGCTTTCACATGTGCCTCTTAAGTAGAAACGATTCTCTGTATTTGTTGGTTTCCTCCTTTCATGGGCATTGTATCACTGAGCTGCTGATGCTGTTCAGTATTGCAATAGAGAAGGAAATAAATAAATATCTGGATTTTACTTGTTATTTTTATGCTGTATTTTACGTGTTTGTTGTATATGGCAAAGGCAGAGAGAAGCTGAGATGTAAGGACTCCAAAATCAGGTCATTAGTGAAACTGGCTTGGGTCCAGAGTCTCTACGAAAAACATCAGCTTCATCTGAAAAGGGCAATAGAGTCAAACCGACAATTACTGTCATTAGCACAGGACTCAGAATGTTAGTATTTCCCTGGTGTAAGTAGCTTACTCTTTCTTTCTCCTTCCACCTAATTCAAAATAAAATAAAGCCATGTGAATCAAAATGAAGGATAGCACAGGTTTGAAAAGGGAAGCGTAGGTAGTTCTTCCTCTGGAATGCTCTGTGGTGAGCTGTTTAGGCTATTTCCTTGCTAAGTGAGAGATGTAGATTCAAATCTGCTTAGAAATTGAAAGAACTGAGCCTTCTACCTCCTGGTTGGGCTCCCCAAAACACTGGGATCTGAGAGTGCCCTGATAAAGCACATTCTGGGTTGATCTACTCGAACTCTGTAGGTGAGAAAGAGGAAGAACGTGCTGCACTGGCTTAAATACATGGGCCCTGAATGGATGTCATCCTGACACCTTGCCTTGTACTGTTGAGTTCTAGAAGCCAAAGAGATGTCCAGCAAGATCAAAGACTGTCCCAGTGGGCTTGTCCTGCTGCCTCTTTCTCATCCAATTTTTATTGCTGGAAACATGGTGGAAGAAGCCATCACGATGTGATGAAGTCACAGATAATGGGGAACTACAATTCATATTGAGAGAAATTTAAAAATAAAACTTTCTGTTGCATTGTTTTCTATTTGATACAACCATGCATGAAGTACTGGGCCACAAAAACCCCTGTGGCATAAATAGCATGGTTGGCTATGTGGGGGTAGTGCAGCAATGAATATAGCAGTAGCTGATATACAGATTTTGTAGAAGAAGTTTGAAGTTTGCCATTTTAAAGGTTTTCTTTCATCTTTTCCGTCTCTGCCCCACAACTACATGATTATTTAAAATAACCAACTTCCTGTTCTCCTCAAGTTTCTTCACAAGAGAACAGATTTTAAAAAAAAGTTCAGTTTCATTGCCATGCTACAGCATAGCCCTGAAGAGCCTGAGTCCAAATACTTGGTGTAAAAAGAAATATGTACTGTTTCTTCAAAGAAGATTTTATTTTGATTTAGTATTTGGAACATTAACACTTTTGACTGCTGCAGGGAAGTCTTAAGTTTTCTTGGGGCTGTAAATCAAAGCTTAGTACAACATTAGGAGGGAATTCTCTGAATCTGTAGAACTTGTATCTGGAACCATCTCCAGTTAAGCATGATTAAGAATTAAGAAATCTATTCTTTCCCCTTTGGAATCAGTTGTTTGTTTTTTTTTTTTTTAATCTGAAAAATATTTGCTTGCATTTTATTATGATTGTGCAATTATACTGTATTAACTATCAAAAGGATGATGATCTATTTCTTAAAAAGTTGGTGTACTGCAGTAGAAATAGGAAAACTAATTATTTAGCAAAATTAGCTGTATCCTAATACATGAAATGCTATTTGAGTACATAAGTAACTTCAGGTCTGTGGGTAATTCTGCAATAATACATAGACTACACATTTACTAAAGTTAGATCTCATGGATCTCCTTCAGAAATAAAGGTCTCTATCACCTCAAGGTAAAAGTACAATACACTTTAAATACATTCTAAGTGTCACTCTCAGCAATATATTGCAACTCTAACAACATTTTTGCTGTTATTATTTGGCAAAAGAAAACTGTATGCTCAGGACAGATCCAAACCTCTAAGGTTGGGCTGACTGTAGAATGTCACCGGAGTCTGTGTATAGGGCTACATACTACTTTTCCTCAAAAAAAAGCATTTTATGAGGTTACGAGTTTTCAAATCCAAACTGTATAATGATCCCAAAAGACTGTTGCTCTTGAATGGTGTTGAAAGATTTTTGGATTAGGGAAGCAGTGTAATAATGTAAGCGCTACCATATAATAATGAAAACATTTTGTTCTCTGCATTTCAGTTCTTAAGATCCAAATAAACTGGTGGGTATAGCAAATCTGTAGCTGTAAAAACCTGCAAAACCATACCAAAATGTAACTGTACAGAGCAAGCTGAGGATTTTAATCTTCAAGAAATTCAGGTCCTTGGCGTCTACTCTGTGAGCTTCAGGTACCAGGGAGCAGAATAAACCGGGAGGTCAGACCTTTTCGTTGAGAGCTGGAAGAAGACCCTAGTCTTGAAAACAAAACTGAGCAAGCAAGGAATTTTTTTTTTCTTCCCCCACAGTAGCGTCCTGCTGCAGGGTTAAGTACCCGTGTGCCAACCTGCCGGGTGCCGCTGCAGGGGGAACCGCAAGGTCAGCGCCCCGAAGCCTGGCAGCAGGGAGGCTCACGGAGAGGTATCCGACTTCCCTGCGCCTCCGGGGCGGTACGCGCGGTGCCTGCCCGCGGGACCGCCGCTACCTGCGGGGCAGCGCGGGGCGGTGCGGAGCGAGGAGCGCCCGGGCGGGTCTCCGCTGTCGCCGCCGCCCGCCCCGCCTTGCGTGGCCCGTGGGAGCGGGCCCGGGTGCCGGAGGCGGCGGGGAGGGCTGGGACGGGGCCCTGGCCAGGGGTTTCTCTCTCCCCCACCCCCTCCTCCCCTCGCCGCCGGTTCCCGTGAGGCTGCAAGTGCCGCCGCGGCAGCTGGGGGGCCGGCGGGGGATGCTGCTGCCGCCGCCCTGCCCAGCGCCGGAGTGAGGGCAGGAGCTGGTGGCGGCAGGAGCAGCCCCGGCGGTAGGACGAGGTGAGCGGGGCGCGGGCCCGCGGGGCAGGTGGGTGCGCGCCGGGGATGGGAGCGGGGCCGGGGCGGGCAGCGCTCCCGCCGGGACCTGCCCGCCCGTGCTGGGGGCACACGGGGGAGCGACGGACGGGGCGCAGCCCGCGGGGTCTGGCAGGCGGGGAGCGCTGCGCAGCGCCGGGTCTGTCTTTGGGATGCAGAAACCTGGAGAAGCAGAGCCCCGGACCAGACGGGGTGCGGAGCGAGCCGAGCGCGACAGGGAGCCGGGGGCACTTCAGACTGAGCCCGGCCGGCCATGCCAGGGGCAGACGTAATTCTACGGAGGGACCCCTCCGCCTCCCCTCCCCAAATCTTGGGCTGGGTGGCTTCTGATTCATGTAGGATCAGGCGAAAGGAGAAGTTTCCGTAGAGCTCTGAGGTGTTTTCTCTGGCTCAAGTTATCTAGGAATAATATTGAGGGGAAGAAGAACAGTAATTCATAACAAAACTTTAAAGAGCAACAGGTTGTTTTACTGAAATCACACGCGCTGGGAAAAAAATCACCCCACTGATCCTGATAAAAAGTGGCTAATAGCAGTATCTTGAAAAACAATTTATGCTACAATTATGAGTTTCTGAAGCCTTAGCACTATTCAAAACAAATTTCACCATATATATGAAAAAAGTTTTTGAGAAGTCCTGAATCTGCCCTTAAAATCTTCATTTTTACTTGTGTAGATATAGGATATGATAAAATTATTTTCTTATTTGTTTGAAGAGTTTCCCTTTTTACTGGTGGAGGTTTTTTCCCTACTTGAAACAGGTGGTCCATTTTGTGCCACCCTCTTGCTCCCTCTCAGGCTCTGCTCCCCAAAACCACTACTGTGTGTCTTTCTGTGCAGTCATGGTGCAAACCAGATTGATCTTGTTGGACACTCTGGGCTAGATTCAAGGAGCAGAGGAGGGGGCTGGTAGCTCTACATCCCCCAGCCATGGCAGTGCAGTTCTCCTGTTTGATCATGTATCATGGAGGAGAGTGACTTTGCAGGCTTTTCCCGAGTTCCCCTTTTGAGTAGCGTCTCTATCACAGTTGGGACTTTTTTGCCTCCTACTCGAGTTTCACCAGCCGGTGTAAACGCAGAGAGGATGTGCTGGGAGGGACAAGGTCAGGGGAGTATCAGTGAGGCGTTGCTAAGGCTATTTCCCAGGAACTGTGGTGCCCCTGAAAGTGTTTATGCTAATTGTGGAAATTAGAGCCCTCAACTCCTGTACTTGATTTAGTCTGAAGTTGGGCAGTTGTGCACTTTTTTCACTTACTGTTCTATGCTTCTCCCCTCACCATGCTGCAGGACTAAGCTCTCTTTGCAACAAGAAATAGAAGTTTCAGCCCCAAGAACAAAATCTCTTTCTGTGCTCTATGTACTCGCTGGGGTCTGCACATTGACCCCTGTGTTGTGAAGACCGAATTCTTACATCTTTTCTAGCTGTGAGAGTGGAAAAATTGGTTGGATGATTATTAGGAATATGTTTAGCTGAGCAGTGGTGATGGCTGTTCAGATGAAATACTGTTCCAAAATCTAGTTTGCATTTAATTGATGTAATTGAAGTTGTTGAAATGTAATTATTTTTAAAGAGGATTGATTATGGCAGGTTAGTGACTAGAAACCATACAAAGCACCCAAGGTAATTTCTTTTGTTCTAGGGCATGACAAGGCTGATGCTTGGAGGCATCTATAAAATTATTAGGGTTATCCTAACTCTTTGCCCAAGTGTGTGTCAAATCTCATTACAGTATTTGACACTGTCCTACCCTTAACTTCTCAGAAAGGTCAGTGATGGAGTGGGTGACAGCAGGCAAAATTTCTACATCATTCTCAAAATGTCAATAGACCAATATCTAGAGAAAAGGTTGAACAGCTACCTCCTGTGTTAAACTTTATGGCTTAGCGGAAGAATTCAGATCCCAGGTCTGTCAGCCTGACACTCTTTCTACCATTCTCAAACCTCAATATTTTTGTAGTATAAGATAATTAGGATTATCTTCTGAATTATGATCAAAAATGTCGAGTGAGACCAGGGGACCTTTTCAGTTCATTCTCATTCCAACTGCATGTTGGTTGCAAGCTGTTGCATCTATTGTTGGTTGCAAACAACCTCTTCTGCATAAATTGACAGCCTTTCTCTGTCACTTATTAACTGCAAGAGTGCAGAATTCTTTGCCTGCACTAATTTGTGCCAATGATTTTGAGAACATTATTGACACCAAGTAGACTGAGGGAGGACATTGACAGAGAGGTGGTAGCTTTAGTACCAGAGTCTTCTTTGCTCGTGTTTCAGGGCTGATCCCATGTAAGCACATTTTTTTTGTTGTTGTTCAGCTGAGAAAGTTAGGTGAGATGAACTGCCCAGCTCACAAAATATGGGAGATTATAATCTCTTCATGCCTACATTAAATGATGGTGAAGGCAACACAATCTAGTGACCCAGTTGTTATGACCATTCCAGAACCTGTTCTGGGCTTGGACACTGACCTCAGGCAAACCATTTTCTTTCAGTTTTCCAGTTTGCAAAAAGTGAGGATAGAACTGTACCTCGCAGGGTCTTGTTAAAAATACCTTGGTTAGAAACAGAGGTTTCTAAAGCCCACTGGAATTTCCATGCAAAAAACTGCAGTGTTTTATGGTAAGATCGACATATGGGAACAGGCAAAGCAGAGTGGTTCAAAAGTACCTGATCCTTTTTGCTTCCATTTTCAGGACAATTCAACTGACTGTTGTGATGCATAGGGTTGGTTGACCACTTCTCTGATCTGCAGCCTTCATATGGTCCTTGTAACTAGGGCCCCTGTGTCTGAAACCAGCTTTACTGATCCAAAATCATTTTGGAGTTGGAGGGAAAACTTTATGCTGCTGAACTTTTAATTTTTATTTATTAATAATTCACTTGGGGCTCTTGGGGCTGGCATCTTAACCTGCCTTTGCCTCCATGGCCTGGAATAGAGACTACTTGGTGTTGAATACTTTGGTGGACGAGATACAGAACGCCTGGGTGAGTGTCTGATATGGATAAAACAGTTAGTAGGTGCCTGGGTCGTGATTTCTGATTCTTGAAAAATACTGAGGGGGAAGGAAGTGTTAAACCCAGCTGTGACATTGCAGATGTAAATATGCAATATTCTCTTGAGCAGAAAGTGAGGACCATTGTGCTGTGTCCTCAGTTTGGAGAGAGATTTGAACCAGTGCTCCTTTGGAGTTGTCAGAATGCAAATACTTGTGGTTAATGGTGGCACTGCGCGTGCTAGAGTGACCATTCCAACACAGTGCACCGGGAGTGGGAATCTGCAGTGACACATGCAAAGAGAAGAAAACGAAGACAGAGAAAGAAGATGGGGAAGGGAAAAGAGACAGGAGGCAAGGGTGGCAATGATCCTAGCAAAGGGAACATTTTCCAGTAAGCAGTTCTGAATGTAATGTAAAAAATAACAACTGAAAGTTTTATTTTACTACACAGAGCCCAAATTCTTCCTTTGATCTCTGTACAAGCTTCCTTTTGGCATCTGTGGGAGATCAGTGGAGAGTGAGGAGTCTTGAATTTATGATGCAGCCTGTAGCCAGTCATGAAATGGAATTCAGTCCTCTCAGAAAACGACTATATAGCTGTGAGTCAGCCAGAAGGTACACTCAGGTTCTGAAATAAGTGATAAAAGTCAGTCAACACAACGACATCTCACAACCAAAATAGTAGGTAAGATATGTGAACACTCTGATTGCAACAAAACTGTTGGTATCTGTTTAAAAAAGTTATCTTGGTGTCCATGCTAGTATCTACAGGAATTCCTTGATGGACGTGGTTTTTTTCAGTAATAGTTTGCACAAATACACTATTTATGAGACTTCTGAATGTATTCAGCATCTAAAACCAGACATTTCATCTTAATAAGTTAGAAACATTTTAAGTGATCTCTAGTGAGTAACAATAAATTCACTAAAACACTTCCTTAAATTATGGAATCTGTTTAATAATTTTTCCTAATTAAACTTTCTACTTGAAAATAGCAATTGGGAGCTTTAAAAGATAGATAACAGATGCACCAACCTGCCAGAGCAAACCAAATACACAAGAAATCATTAAACTTAAGACAGATTATTTCAGGAATTTTTTTCCAGATAATTAACATGAATAATCAACATATATATATAGGTCTGCTAATCTACAGAAAGATCATTTTTACTTGAAAGAATTTGACCTTTGATGCTTCTTTTTGCCTATTGAGCTGCTGATATCCTTGGACACTTGATATCTTGAATTAAAACATTGAGAAATGAGGGGTTTGGGGGTTCTTTACATACAGACTATGAGAAGCAGAACATTTAGGAGCAACCCAAAGTAAAATCTAATCTTGAAGTGTCACTAAAAATCATTCCTGCTGTATGAAGCTCTGCTGACTTTCTGCCTTCAGTCAGCAAGTCCTTCCAGCACCACTACACTGTTCAGAGTCTGCTGGGTTTTGCAAGCAATGGGGCTCCTGACCTGATACTTGTCTTCACTTAGGAGAACATGTTATAAACCAGAATAGTGGTCTACAGTATGCTCTGCAAACAGAAAAGAGAACTGGTCCCTGCCACAGAGTGCTGAAGTTGTCTTAGGCAGACTAGGTTAAGGAGATTAAAGACTCTTCATCTTTCAATTTCATGTTATCTCCTCAGTACAGAGCTTAACAGATGTTGTCCTTTCCTCCAAGAAGTACTATTTAACCTGTATTTTCTGCTTTCTGTCCTCCATGCTTTCTTGTTACCTTGTAGCCCTAATTTCCCTGAAAAGGAGGACATTCATTCCCCATTCCTGTTTTTCTACCCTCCAGCTCACCCATGGCCTGGCAGCATTAATTAAGCTTTTACTTGTGAAGTTTGTTTAAGAACTGCCTGTGTAAAGGAACATTACTAAAGACAAGCTGCTGAATGAATGTAGTACTGTGGGGGGATTTCCTCTAGCCCCATTATTCCTGGCTCCTCTAGTAGCAGCTGGACATGGAAACATAAGGGTTGGGAGCAGACTGATTGTTCCAGTGAATGCAGCAGATACATGTCTCTCACACTCGATAGTGTCAAAGTGTCCACCAAACTCAGGAGGTCTGTGGAACCATCCACCATAGCTGTGTTCACACGGGCCATTGCACAAAACTCCACAGCGACACGGGAAAGGGGGGTTGAGGTTGGTAGCGGTGGAGTTCATCAGAGAATTTACAGATTAGGGACCTGGGTGTCACACCGTTTTGTTTGCACCCTTTCATCTTCTCAGAGAGATTGGTACTTTTAAAAATTTCAGTGAGCACCATTTCAGGTGCACAGAATAGATCTTTTGCAGGTCCTGTATCACCTCTGTCAGATGCTGCAGTTATCTCTGATATTCTACAAAGCACAGTACAGACAAATTTAAATGTCTGGACTAGTGCCTCAATAGTAGGTGCTTGTGGCAGGGATCTTTTCCTTATTCCCATCTTCTTCCAGCTTTTACCTCACTGCTGTCTTTGCCACACATGACGCACGTTTCTGCTCCGTTCTTTGACACTGCTTGAAACCATGTTGTGGGAAGCCATGATGGAATGGGTCCACATGAACCACACTCAGTCCGCTATGGTAGTTGCTTCCAAGGTGACCAGTTTAGCTCTATATGTTTTTAAACATTTTGAATGTATCATAATTAGTACTCACCAGGACCTTTTGACTAACCCTGGGCAAGCCAGCTGTCCAAACCCTGCAACAAAGATCCAGTTTTCAGATGTCTCTGAGAACATGTTCTACATTTAGCCTTTGAGGAGAAATTTAACTAAGCTATACCCAGTCAACACCAAGCAGTACGCTCTACACCAGATGCCATTCATTCTATATGACTTTTCTGTAAGTATTTTGAATTGTAGAGGTAGTTCTTTTCAGGAACTTTATGTTGGAAAGGCAACAATCTGCTCAAAGGACAACTAATCTATGCCACATATAAATCCCACAGATATTTTATGCCTTCTGCATAGCCATATATTTTGTAAGACTGTCATATTCTTGCACAAATTATAAAATGTCATACCCTGCTGATGAATTTCCTCTATTTAGTGGCCTTCAGTATGGGAAAAACACATAGATTTATAAACCAAGCTGTAATACTAAATCTTCTGCTGCCTGTGTTTATTATTTCAAGGAACCTGCCTATAGTCTTTATCTCACCTTAGGGAGGCAGCTGTGATTGTCCTGGGTAATGTATTAGAGACTGAAGGGGCTGGATCCAGTTAGTGAGTGACAAACTGAGTATAAAAGTCTGATTTCTAAAGAACAGAAATAGGTTCTACTTTTTGTGCCATGATGTCTTTTCAGTACATTACTCCAAATGATATCCTTGTCTAAAGCATTGTAATGAGGTTACAAACATAAATATCATCAGTGATGTGTGAATATATATATATATGCGTGTATAAACATGAATTCTTCACAACATTTAGACTTCTGTCTTTAACAAACACATTGATACCGTATTGTGCTTCTTTTACTTCCCAGTATAGTCCAGGGTTGAGTAATTTCAGCAGCTAGCTAGGGTACAATTACTGCTGTTTTCATTTCTTAGGAAGTAGTGTTTACATTGTTAATGGTCTCTGATGTGTCATGTCCATTTTCATATCAAAGCCTTTGAAAGGATCAGTCAATCAGAAAGCTGAGCTTAATCTTAAACAGGCCTTTACCCTCCCTCCTCCACAGTTAGATCACATATTTTGAATACTCTGCCTGGGGGCTTTCAGCTGAGAGATTTGAGCAGTGTCTCTCCATGAAGTGATGCAGGATGCAGTGTCAGTGTACTGGCTTTCCAAGATGAGATCCTAGTCCTCCAGCAGCTGGATGACACTTCTGGGGGTGGAAAATTCTTTGTGCCTAAAGAGGGTGATGAGTATCTCAAGAACATTTGAGAACCTGAGCTTTAGCTTCTCAGTGTTAGTAACTGCGACCTCTTCCTCTTCTGGAGCTTCTGCAACACTTGCTCTATTTGTTTTACTCTACTTAAGCTCTCAAGTTTTGGTTCACAGCCATGAAAGGCAGAGGTGTTTAGCTTAAATTGAAAACTGAGGTTCAAATGAAACCACATGGTGTCTGATCACCGAAGTCACAGATACATTCTTGCTGAGATTGTGGTCTGACCATGGGTACATCAGGAACTCTGTGGCTGGAATCTGACACTGGCATGATCAGTCACCATATGTTGGAAATAGCCAGAATGAAGTAGATTAAGCATTTGGCAGATGTTTTGCTTTAGTTATTTTCATTCCTTCCATAGAATCTATTTCAGTTTTCAGTTGGTAAATTGAGGCATTTTATGAAGGACAAGAAAAATTGGACACTTAATGGAAAGGAACTCAGTGCAATCAGAAATATCCATACATTCTGGTTGTTGTCATAGGTGAACAATATGGAGAGAAGCGCAGTGGTTCTCTGTGCTGTTGGACTCCCTGTGTGCAGTGATAGAGCTGAGGTATGAATGTAGGAGCCTGGATCCAGCCATTTTCCCCTACCTGTCAAACTGGAAATGCTCTAGCTGAAGTAGGACATGCCTGATGTTCTATCACCAGCACCACAGCTGGCAGCACAGTGCAGAGAGAGAGTGCTGCAGGGTTAGAACTGAAACCAACAGCAGTGAGAGGGTCTGGAGCTCATGGGGAGTCCTGACAAGAGGTAGCACTGGGGTGGGAATTGAGGCAGACAGAGAGCTGGCACTGTGCCAGAGTGCATAGTGCCATCTTACAGACCTGCCTAAGGGAAATGTGGGAAGAACATCATCCCTGTTGGAGTGAACAGGATCAACAAGGTGAAACAAGGGACTGTGAGGCTGAGTGCTCCCCATTTGTTGTTTGTATGAAATGCTTTCCCTATATAATGCCTGTTTTCTTTCTCCCCTAATAACTAATTTCTTGCATTGTACATCAAAATGTATTTGTACAAATAGATTTATTGCCTGCTACTGGCACTGAGGCATAGCACTTTATTTTCCTTGATTATAGGTAGAGACTATTAGCTAGTTATAGCTGCAGATGATCATATTTCTAAGAACCTTTAGGTTGGTGACAGTGCCTGGCAGGTGACACTGGAAATACCAATGAAATCCTGTGAGAAGAGGCCATTGACAAAGATTATTATAGAGGAACAGATTATTTTAATGCCTTTATATCAAAACAGTGTAAATTACTTACTCTGAAATTACTTATTTTTCCTGAAAGTTTTAGAGTTTTACCAAAATGTCTTTCCTACAAGCAATGCCATGACATTGCTCGTATTTGCAGTTTTTAAAGTGAAAATCTTATTCTGGCAGGGGATTTGTAGCAGTCTCATTTTCTTACTCAATACGTCTTTTGTGATGTTTATCAGGGCAATAGCTGCAGTTTCTAAAGTCTAAAACAAATCTTGGTGCTGTAATTTCTATTAACATTACAAAACTGGCAGAGCTGACACAACAATTTGTATCCTCTCTCTTTGTGTACCTTGCTCAAAGAATTACTGAGAATTGTAACTGAGAATTGTTGACAGTTGTGCCAGCGACCTGGCGGATGCAGAAGACTGTATGTGACACCAAGGGTGCAGTTTGTCCTCACAATTTCCTGTTGCTGTTAGCAATTTGCAAACTGGCAGGTAGGTTTTGAGGGATGTCCATTAAAAACAATAACATCTTGTAAATTATAAGGAGTATACACTTGCACGCAACACATGTGGACTATTAAGATTTTGTTATTATAGGCACTTTGAAACAACCCTACATTATATGGCCTTGTTTGAAAGGTCTCTTGTAGTAAATCAAAGCACATTGAAATAGCTGTCTCAGAAATAGAAAAGGTTGATGTGATGTAGTTTTAAACATACAATTCCAGACAGTAAAAATGTTGACAACAGCTTGACATCCAGATATTGTGTTTCATCTGAAGGTCTGAAAGAACTTTTAAAAATGCCTAATTGCAGTGTTACGAGTTCCCATTTTGTATCAAGGATTATTAAAGTAGAAAAAATGCTTAACTGTAATTTTCAGGTTCAGATTTCTATTGTTGGATGCTTATGTTCATATTCATGTCCTTGATCTAAATATAGGTTTAGATTGCAACTTGCATTCAGTTTTGAAAAATGATCTGATTTCCAGGCCCAGAGATTGAAAGGAGGAAATTTTGATAAGCATATGAAACATGTAAAAGTCTAAATATTTTGTCCCTCACTGGGATTCATCCTTTTTTCTTCTTTTCTTTTTTTGATTATTTGTCTCTGGCTTTAGATGGTAATTGCCAGTTAATGTATCTCTGTGATGCTCACACTCATATTACAACACCTTCTTCAGAAGCAAAGCAATAAAACTTATTCAGGTATCTAATAACCTTACAATTAGGAAGGAAAGAGAGTTCATACTTCTTAGTTTAGCATGTAAGGCAGCAGTGCTGCTGTGTACCTAACAATGCTTATGTCCTTCCTAGATTAAGTATTTGAGATGAGCAAGAGCTCACATCCTGTTGGGGAAAGGGATTATGAAACCTTTATCTCTTAATTAAGAGAACACGATTTCACCAAAGACCTGGCAGTAGGGTTAGATAACTCATGGCTCTCATATTTTATTTCAGTGCTGTGGGCTGATAGGAATTGAACACAGTGGCCTGTGGGATCACAGAATGGTTTGGGTTGGAAGAAGGCACAAAGATTCCAATCTCCCTACCATGGACGGGGACACCTTCCATCAGATCAGGTTTCTCAGAGTCCCATCCAGCCTGGCCTCAAACACTTCCAGTGATGGGGCATCCACAACTTTTCTGGGAAACCTGTTCCAGTGTCTCACCACCCTCACAGGAGAGAATTTTTCCCTAATATCGAGTCTAAATCTCTTTCAGTTTAAGACCATCACCTCTCATATGGTCACTACATCCCCTTGTAAAAAGTCTCTCTCCAGCTGTTTTGTAGCCCTATTTTTACTGGAAGGCTGCCATATGCTGTACCTCAGATTTCTCTTTTCCAGGTTTCTTATGTCAGAGGCCCCAGAGCTGGATGCAGCACTCCAGGTGGGATCTCATGAAAGTGGAGTAGAGAGAGAATCACCTTTCTTGACTTGGTGGCCAGCCAGGATGTGGTTGGTTTTCTGGGCTGGAAGTGCACATTGCTGGGTCATGTCAGTCTTTCATCCACCAACACCCCAAAGCTTCCAACTGCTCTCAGTTGCCTTGCCTGTACTTTCTCCTGTCTTGCCTGTATACTTAGCCCAGTTTAAATTAAAGTGCTCTAAGTTAATATTATGCCATTGTTTCATCAAAAAGTTCACAGAGGAGAGTTTTTCAGTTGAGCTGTTTCTAAAATCCAGAGATCTATTGGCTTGGTACCAGCCAGCTCACTTAATGCTTCCTGTGCCTCAGGAAAACACCTGTGAGAATTAAAGTTCACCTTCTCCCTGTGGTCCTCAGTTATCAAATACCCTGCTGGAACCACAGGCAAGTGGGTGATCGGCAGAGCAGTCCTGTAGCTACACTGTGGCATGCAGGGCTGGGGCTAGCCTCTCTCTGTGTTACTTGATTTGGGCAATTGCAAGGATGACATAAAGCTATTTTTGTTTCACCTTTGCTGGTCTTATGCCAAGAACAGCTTGGAGAACCTTGGCATGACTTGTACAGCAACGATTACTTCTGTGTAATTGCTGCAGCACAAAGTCTCTTCTCAGTCAACTGTTTAAACTATGGGTGATCACAGATGCTTAGATTCATTGCCTTCTGCTATCTTTATTTTTTTTTTATTAATAAAGCAATAAAATCCTTATCTGCATGGATTGTGTAAATTGTAAAGAGGAAAAAAAATCTCTCCCGAGTTTATTTCGCTTGTAAAGCCCTCTGCAGGCCTGATATCTGTTTAACATAGTGTATGTTTACAGTACAACTTAAATGGTTAAGAGTAATAATTGCATTTAAAAATATACAGATGTTCTCATTCTGAACAAAATTCATGACTATATCAGATTGCAAACCTTATCCCAATTCTTATTCACTATAGCTCTCTTTTTCCTAAATGCCTAAAGAAAGAGGATCTTGTGGTTCCTCTGCAGATTGATAACTGAGCTGTCCTGTTTACACTATCTTCTTGGACCATTTCTTCGGAAGTATTCTGCATGTTCCAAGACTCTACATCAATACATATAAAACTACAGTAACAGCTGCTTAACATGATATTATTCTAGGAATACTCTATGACTTTGTAAACACAGATTGTGTGATAAAGAGAATCTCAGTTGAAAAATGAAAAGGTCATTCTCGTTCATTCTATATTGAGATGAAAGATGAAAAAAATGGATGAATAGAGCAGTACAGACTTGAGGTCACGTTGTGAGGCTTAGCTAGTTGTTTCTTCAGCTCTGTCCGAAGTAATGTATTTCCATGACAGAAGTTATTTAAATTTATTTATATAAAATAGCAAAATAATCATTCAGGTTCAATTGTGATTTGAGGAAAAACTCCTGCTCTCTGGCTACAGTGGGATTAAATCATGCATAAGTAATCAGGTAATTACAAAGGAAATATAGGTAAAATTGAAAGCAGGTTCTGAAATTTTAATTAGCTTACACAGATTCTAGTATTTGTTTAGAAATTTGCATTGGAGATCAATTTAGTTTGCAGCTCCTCAAGTAATATTAGCTATTCCATGGTCTTAAATTGTTATTAGTTTGGAAATCAGAAGGCGTGTGCATGACTGTTGGGTCCTTTTAGGATCACACAATTTCAAGAGAATGGAAGTTCATCAAGTGCTGTTCTCCTGGACATCTCTTTTTAACTCAAAAATTAGAGCAGAGTTTGAACATCTGTTCAAAGCTATGTCCTCTTCTATTCCAGTTCCTGGCTTCGGGGGCTGTGCATTTTCCCTACATTTCCTGTTGTCACACCTTCCCCACATGGCAAGTTTGATTTGATCCTCTTGCTGTGTGGTCTGACCACTGGCAAAGCATGTTTGGAGGTTCATGCTGTGTAGGTGAGATACGTGTTCTTCAGCCCAGGTTAAAACACCAGTTTTTGAGACCTGAGCCAGGCATCTGAGCTGACTGCCAGCGTGTTCACAAACAAAACGGCAGATGCTTGTGGTTCTCTTTGAATATGGAAGAAGAGATTGAGGATGCTGTGGAGTATACTGCTCCAAATAAGAAGTGAGGGTAGGATTTGACAGAGTAACTGAAATTATTTAAATCAAATCGTGGAAGCATATAAAAGTTATATAGGGAATTTCTTAGTTTCAGATAATTTCTTTATTTCCTGTTATCAATCATTGTAGCAATGTGTTTTGCTGGAGCTCTATTGGAAATAGATCTGTATTTATAGGTCTACATATGTATGTACATATATTAAACCCTCTGGCTTAGGGAAAGCTGATCTAACTGCAATGATTGATCCATTTCAACATGTGTCAATTGCATTAACAATAAATGCTGCTTAAACAGAAACCTCTCTCAAGACCTGAACCTCTTAAGGTGATGGACCTGTGTAACCATACTAGTTTGGAATCTCTGCCCTTGCAAATGAGACATTGGAGTTTTTCCCATTAAAAAAAAATTGTGTTGTTTTAAAGTTGCAATTTTTGCTGGGCTGCTGTGATGCAAACTTTATTCAACATGGCTAGATCCCAGAAGATGCAGCAAAGTTGATAGGAACATGTAGGCTGGTAGAATACAGGCTGACAAACACACAAAGACACACTGATGGGTTTGTGTTTCTAAATACATAAATAAATGAAATATCTGAATATAAATGTGCTTATAAATTCAGAAATATTAATCACTGAAATACAAAAATATGAGCAATGGTGGTGTCTGATTCATAGTTCTCAGTAGGATGACAAACACCCGTGGTAAAGGACAATTGACTGAAAAATTGCTCACCTTTGAAAAAGGAAAAGTTGAACTTGGGCTCCTGGATGTCAGTACAGCAGTCCTCATTTTTTGTCTCCTGAGTACAGTTTGAGCATTGGCTCTTCCTAATGGTCTTACCACATGCAATGTGGTTGGGGAACTTACCCAGCTGCATCGTTCAGTCAGGACAGACTGAAGACAGAAAATCAGTGAAGGCTTTTAAAAACACCCTTTATATGTATGTCAGCAAGTATGTCAGAAAATTGAAACACCAGTGAAAATTAACTGGCCCAAGAATACAGCAGGCTTGCAAAAATGGGTTTTTAAAAAGTGGTGATCTAAGACTGCATGATGTAAGTCTTAGCAATCAGAATATTCATTGCTAATGATGACACTTACTGATAGAAAGATGAAGTCCTTTTGCCTCAGTGCTTAAAAAACTTAAAATTGTTGGAGATGATGGTAGGACCTGAGGTGGGAGGTTAACTATCCAGCCCGTTGTGACTTGTTCTGAAATAAGCAGTGATAATTTCTGCTGGAGAGAGAACCCTGGGCAAGTTATACAGAGGTGAGAGTACATTCTTTTTTCTCTGTGTCTGTACATAAATTTTGGTGTACACTGTAATACTGAGAAGCTACTAATAAAAGTAATACGTTCTTGTAGTTGTCACCTCTTAATAATCTCTCTCTAAAATAAATAATAGAATTTTTCTTTCTGTCTCTCCAGAAAGCTCTTTGCTGTTTTCCTCTAAACTCTGAAGACAAGGTCCCTTGATACTGGTGTTCCAGACAGAGCTATTAGATCTGAGCCTCCAGACAGAGAAATTGAATTTACAGGCTTGATGTTGTAAGGCTTCAAAGAGCCAAAGGGGTGGAGAGAGACTGGCATGAAATAGTACACTTTTCTCAGTTTCACTTTTGGGAAATTAAATAAACATTTAGAAATAAAATCATGAAAGCATTTTTTAAAATTAGATGTGTAAGCATTAGCTGTTCATTACATTCTCCCACTTGCAAACAAATTGTAGCAAAGTATCATTTGTCTTCCAAGAGTGTGGAGGCAAGGATTAATTTAATGTTTGTTAGGAAGTCTTAGATCTATGGAGAGAAGCTATGAGAGGTGTCCACAGATCATTATCATAGTTTTATATATAATAATGTTGTGTTCTTTCATTTTGCTGAGGAACAATTATTCAGTCTCAACATCCTCCATCCTCCACAAAAGTGGTCACAGCTAATTGTTATCTATTCATTGGCTAGGGAAGCTGAGATTTTTTTGCTGCAATCGACATTGCACAAGAAGTAAATGACTGAGCAAGACATGAAGCTGGCGAGAAATTAGGCATGTGCAGTAAACACTTGAAATCTTTCTGATGTAGTTTGCACCTAAGTGCCTCCTCTTACTGTTTTCTTAGCAATGTTTCTGTAGCTAATGGGTTTAGTTCTGAAAGAGGTTACAAATGCTAATGGTAGTTTTGTGCTCTCCTTGATTCCTTGCAGAAGAACCCAGAGGGGGGTGCTTTGTTTGAAATTGTTGCCTTTAGCTTTGTAGATAGCGAAAGACGAGAATATGCTGTCTTCTGAAATTTTAGGAGCAGTCTGCCTTGATTCTTTGTAATTTGGAAAGGTAATATCATGGAGTCTCTAGCAAGACTCTTTAACAATATTGTCTGACATAATCAAGGTAAGCAACAACAAAAGGGTCGAATAATTTGATTAAAATTTGCTGTTCCCAGTCACTTTGCAATGTTTGTTGCCTTGACTGTTATGGTGGTGCTTTTTCACTGCCAGTCTGCTGTTTTAGTAGAGTTTTCTTGTTTACAGAAATCCAGGTGCATTCCTGTGGTACACCTTAAGTCTGTCTTTTCAATAGTAGGAAGGGAGATCCACGGATAGGTTAATTTTAAGAGTATTTCCTTTCACTTTGTAACATATTTTTCTTTAGATAGCTACAGATCTGGTAGGTTTGGTCTTAGCAAGGGTGCATTTTGAGTATTGAAATCTGTTAAAAACAAGAGAAAATCAGACATCACTTTGGTGAGGGTTTGAGAATGCATTTCCAGGTTCGGCATTTGCTTTTCCCTTTGTAAGAGTGGGCAGCTCTCTAAAAAGTGATATATCAATGAAATAACCTCTTGCTCATCTGTATTTATTCTCCTTTTGAGGCCTTGTCTTTGCTCTCTTCAGTGTGTAAGTCAAAACAAGGCATGACACCATTGCTAACACTGCAGGTTTAGCCTGCTATCTGAACATCAAGCCAGGCTTGTTCTGCTTCACTAAAGTGGCACCCACAGGAAAGGGGCTCTAGATCTGAAACTTATCAGGGTTTTTTGTTTATGCTTGAGACAAGTATACATGTGACCTAGACTTCAACTTTTACTGTGCTGACACTATAGGAAACACTTTCCTTGTCAGTAAGCTGATCTGTCAACACCAGAAGTAGTTTTAGCTAGTGGCTACTTTTTGACTGATTCTGGTCATTTTGGTTAGATGGGCTCTAGGAGGATTGCCTTAAACAGCTGAAGCCTCTAAGTGGAGGAATTTCTCAACAACCAAAGTTTAGATGATCTGCAGCAGAATTCAGTGTCACATTGTTCTCTTTTATAACAGTGGCACACCTACAGCAACATCTGTACACACTGTCTCTCCTTATGCCCTGAGGCTTGTGTTATGCCCTGAGGAGCTCAAAATATAACTGTTGTGAGACAAAGAACATCACATATACCTTCCCTTACCAAAACACTATGCATGCCTTCTGCCCTAGGAGAATCAAGCCTCTGAGTCATGCAGTGATTGCAACCCCTGAAGAGATATGTCCCTTTTTTATTTTAAGATCTTGTAAGTCTATTAAATCTCTGGGTTTAAGTTTGTTATTTGCATCTCCCTGTACAAGTCTAGGGAGATAAGAAGAGAAAACAGTGAGTTAGTTGCACTTGGGATTCTCGCCAGTCTTTGTGGGATGGAAAATTCCTTCCTAATTCCATATCTGACTTTAAATTTGACCCTCAGCATGTGAGCAAGTTAGACCAACATACGCACTTAAGAAAAAATAGATCCTTCATGTCCTAGCAGGACACTGGTGCAACTTTTTCAGGGTCTCAGTCTAGCTGCTGCCAATCAGTGAAGCTTTGTCTTCCTTCAAGCATCCTAGAGCGTACTGGTAAATTGGGCATCAGAAAAAAGAGCAGTCCTCTCCCTCTGCAGGCTGTCCACAGAAGCCTTGAAACATGAGATTAAGTTATGGAGTTATTTCAATGCAGAGCCACGAGGAAGATGAGTATGTTGAGCACAGCAGAGAAAAATCACTGGTGCCCAGGGGAGAGTTTAGTTTTGTACATGCCAACATTAATGATCAATCATACACTTAAACTGTCTTCTTCACTGCTAGCTTTTGTGTTTTAACAAACATCATTTCATTTTACAATCTAGAGGACTGATTAAAAAATATGGAATAGGTTCACAATGAGATTGATCTCTAGGTGGTGTCTTTAGAAAATACTCCTCTCGTTGATAACATTCCTTAAACAAAACCTTTAAGATCTATCTATAAACTAGTTTTGAATCTATTAATTGCAACTTTTAATCTGGTCAATCATATGCCTTGGATATGTGCATGTTGTAGTCTATATAGTTGTCTTTATCTAGGTCATCATTTCATAAAAAGAGCAGTGGGGGCTTTTAAAAGTATGGTTTGAATTAATAATACTTTATCCTCATTGATTTTTAGAAGGACTGCTGGCTCGATTAATTTCATTATTGTACCCAGACTGATATTGGGGTATGGTGCCTATAATTTCTTGGGCCTTCCTTCTTTAGTAGTTATTTAATAACTGCATACACTTGCAGTTCTCTGACCCTTTGAAATTTTCCCATTTTTCCATGAGTTGTTCAGTATCAACACTAGTGATTCGGAGAACTCCTTATTTAGTTTATGTTAGACTCCAGGCCTGTTGATTTGAAAACATTTAATTTTAGCAGATCTCGTCTCACATCTCCTTTTATTACCTACGGTGAATTTTGTTGGGCTGACGTAATATGGGATGATACTTTCTACAGCTTCATTCCAAGGACAAAACAATGTGCGAAGGACAAAATGTTTATTCAATATTTCCGCCTTTTTTGGATTGTCATTTACAGTTTTATCACCCGCATCAAGCAATGGGCTCGTGGCCAGTCTCAGGCACATTTTATATTTATAAAAATATCATTTTTGCCTCTTTACCTCTGTTAACTATTTAGTACTTCCTTGATCTTATAAACCTCCTTCATAAATTCCCTGCATGTTTAGAATCTTAGCATTTATTAATGGTTTTTACTTTCCCCTTTCTTCAATACTACAAATAAGTGGTTTTTAGTATTTTTATTGCCAACTTTTTTTTCAGACAGCTTCTGGTTTAGTGTAAATATTTTTGTGCCTGGAAGTGCATTTTTGGTCCATGACTGGATAAGCTTAACACTTTAATTTACATTTCCCATTTGATTTTACACTACCAGCCAGTGGGAATGATGATTGTCAAAGTTTGTCCTGTTTAAAGCTCCAAGCCTGGTTGAAACCAGCCCCCTCTTACTGGCTGATGCCACATTCTGCTTGAATATCATAATTGTAACCACATCACCATTACTGGTATCCAGGCAATTACCACTAAAAATTTTTAGTCCATCAAAAACAATTCTGTGGCTGAGCTGATTGAGCTCCCACAGGGAAATTTTTATGTTACCACTAGAGCTCCAGGAAACTTAAAAATCATCTTGTTGCTGGCCACTTGATGGGTACAGCAATTCCTCTTCAATATATTTTTTTCAAGTTAGCAAGGAAATTGTAATAAGAAGCAGACAGGAAACACGAGTAAAAGGTTATTAGGAGCAATTCCAGTGAGTTTCCCAAAGGAAGCATGAGAAGTTGCCTGAAAAATCCTTGAGGTTTTTTTCCTCCCACTGGCTGCTTGTGCTTGCTCCATGCTGTTTGCTGCCCCTGCTGTTGTGCTGATAGAAATGTTTATAGGGCTGTGATGTAAATAAGAGTGCCAAGACTCAATCAGATTTTAAAAATGTTACCAGTGAGGATGTGTTCTGATTTACAGCAGGATCCTCTGGAACTTTTATCAGCCAAATATCTATTCTTTCAAGTTTTATTATGAGACATGAATAAAACAAAGGATATTTTGTACCAGTCCCCAAGGCAGAGAGCTAAAGTAGATGTAGGTTGTCCTTTACACAGTGGCAAGTATGGAGTGCTTCTGTGACTCCAATGCTGCATGAGCAATTTTGGCTCCAGCTTAAGGAGACTCTACTCTGAGATGATACAGGATTCCCATTCAGAGAGGAAAGGGAGGAAACAAAGTCAGGTACATAGCTGGGATCTTGTTGGGAGCTGTTAAAAAAAAAGACCATCCAAAGGGAAGGCTGTCCTTTCCACTGTGAAATGAATTTTTTGGTTTGTCACTTTAGGTGAAGGGGAATCTGGTTCATCCCCTGGTCTTGCACTCTTCTTGTTGCTGAAGAACAGATCCCTAAAGGAAGAGGATCCTCACCTTTTGCAACTTACAAAAGGGTCTCTATTTCTTTTTCTGAGATTTTCTGAGGCAAGGGGTAGAATTTCTTTTTTTGAGTGGTTTATAGGATGCCAGGAAAAAAAATTGAATCATTCAAAAGAGGATAGGATGGTTTTCTTTGAGTAGGTAGCAAGATTCCACCCAGGAGAGGAGAAAGTGTGGCTGAGAAACAGTGAATGGGCATTTGGCTAGTGGTATCAGCTTCTTCCTTTGCTGTTCCTGAAATAGTCACTCTTCTCACCTGCCTTTCCTCTCACCTTTTCTCCCACTCACCTTTCCCTTTCCACTGAGATAATGAGAGCACCCATTCTCACAGCCCTTACTGAGAGCTAAGTGGGGATGGAGTGAAGCCCTATGGGTTGAGGGCTGACTGCTGTAGAAAATTCCTGGAAGAGGAAATGCTTTTCCAAATCTGGCCCTCTTCTGGTACTCCTTCAATTGACACATTAATCCTGCTACCCGCAGAACTAGTCAGCATAATGCCCCATTATAAATAAAACTACAGACATAAATATCTAGTCAAGGTAGAAAATATGGGTTTGTTTGGTGGATTTGCCTTTCCTTTGCCTCTCTTCTCTTCTCTTCTCTTCTCTTCTCTTCTCTTCTCTTCTCTTCTCTTCTCTTCTCTTCTCTTCTCTTCTCTTCTCTTCTCTTCTCTTCTCTTCTCTTCTCTTTTCTCTTCTCTTCTCTTCTCTTCTCTTCTCTTCTTTCTTTTTTCCACCTGATGAAATAAGCATAGCAGAGTTGTTTCTTTATCAAGCTCCTGCTCCTGCATTTTTCCTTCTCTTCTCTTCTCTTCTTTCTTTTTTCCACCTGATGAAATAAGCATAGCAGAGTTGTTTCTTTATCAAGCTCCTGCTCCTGCATTTTTCCAACCCAATTAGGCCATTACCAGGGCTAAATGAGGCATAGAGCCTCCAAAAGTCACACTGTTGTCCCGGAGATGAAGCGCATAGAGCTGCAGAGCTGGCAGGCAGGCAGGCAAGGTGGCTGAGTGTGACCCCAGGTGTTTTCCTGCTCCAGAAAGATCACCTTCAAAAAGGAGTGAGGGGGAAGTCAATCAAAGAATATTATTTTTTTAAGTGCCGTGTTAACCAGAAGTGGCCACATCATGGTCATTTAACACAGCTGTGTTTCTTAGGTATGCACAGAGGAAGTGGGTGGTCACGGTGTCTTCTGATTTCTGGTCCATGTGGCAGAACGGGCTATGAAGACCATGAAAGCTTTCAAGCATCTTCCAGTAGTTCTGGTATTAGTTTTTTGCTTGCTGGTCAAGAACTCCCTCCCTGCCCTTAGGTCTGTAGTGGACAATCCAGCTCTCCTGACAGACAGCTGGTATTCCAGCATCCAGGCTCCCTATCCAGCTGAGAGCCTTCAATCATTCATATCATGCCAGTCTGTACAATTAAGCAGGGTGCTCTTCAGTTCTTTCCATGGCGCAAACCCTGTATTTGATTCTGTTCCCAAGCTACTGGGAACTCTGTGTTGAATATGGAAATGATGTAGAGGAGGAGGTCGTCTCTCCTGAAGTGCTGAAGTTCTGGTATTCCTCACCAATCATGCTTAAATTATGAACTGGAAAAAATTATGTTATAATATCTAACACAATGGGAACAGGCCCTATTTAGAAAAGCGGAGGACACAAAGCCTAGCAAATTCAGTTCATTAAAACCTGGGATCCCCTGCTTTATTTCAGAGAGGAGCTGTGCCAGAAAAGAAGCTAATTTTACATAATATGCTATTTCAAGAACATAAGGTGTTGTGTGCTGAAAGAAAAATTACACATGCTCTCTTATGAGTTTTGGTTTTGTACAGTGAAGATAATGGATGAAGTCCTTTGCTGTGAATACAGATTATTTTGGAAACTAAATAGCTTTGCTTGTCCCTACTTTCACTTGAGTTCTGCTGTCTTTACCCTCACTGAGCAATACCTTAGTTACCAGCTAAATCATATGAAAATTCCTGAAGAATGTGGTAGTAGCAATACTAAACTCTCCAACTAAATAAACCTAGAAGTAAGAAAGATACAATTCCTACCCTTTTTCTGGTTCAAAAACATGATAGTGGACCTGTTGAGATAGATGTACTCAAAAGGAGCCCACACTTGAGCATTATCATACATGTTCAATTGGATTTAGTTATTTGAGGTGCTAGTCTAAAAAGAGCATGCTCTTCATCTGGGCAGTCTCCCCAGGAAGTGCCATGCTCCTGGTCTTCCTCAGTGCCAAATCTAGCTGAACAGGTTAATTGCATCATCACAGCAGTTTAACTTAAACTGCCAGAATTTGCAGGAGAAAGCTAAGGTGAGGGTTCAAGATCTATTTTGATGACTCCTGATGATCTCCAATAGTGATGCAATAAAAAATCACAGTGACATTGTGATATCATTGGTGATTGTATCAGCTGAGAGTGACAGGGAAATTTCAATAGGGGAATCTCTTGTTCATTGGAGTGTTTGATTTTGGTTTGTTTTTTTTTTTTTTTCTTTTGTAAAATTAAGGCTGGTTTTCATGAAACTTTGTTATGTTTGCTTAGGACATTAATCAACTGCTAGCTAGTGCAGTTAGATATGCCCTTTATTAGACGCTAGCCCTATAATTTTCTAACACATTTTTGAAGCAGGCATCACTGGATACTGCTGGAAGCTGGTTCTTATACTGAATGGACAGTGATTTGAATCTGGATGGCAATTTCCAGCATCCTCTTATATTATAGGGCAGATAACATGCATCTGTAGGGTTCAAGATGAATTATGTAAAAAATTGAGAAAAGTGTTTACACTTGTCCACTCCATCTTTTACAAATCATTGTGCAAAGTTTGCTTCCTACAAACTTGTAAATAGTCTGATGTATCCCTGGAGAGGGCAGGGGGTGCACTAGGGGAGAGCAACACTGGCTGTTTGCATTGGTATTGCTACTTGCCAGTGCTGGCTGCATGTCATGGATCTGTGGTATCATCTTACTGATGTGTGCAGCCACAAAGTGCAGCCCCACAGGCCCAGGCAGCATTTCTTGGGTGAATAAAGTAAATAATCATAACTGATAAACAAGTTCTTGCATATCACATTGATCTTCCAGCCTGTTGCATAGGCAGATGAGGGTCGCTATTCCTGTTCCAGGGGTCAGTGTAGAGTGCACAGTATTGTATTCCTCCCTGTGCCCCATTCCATGGGACATGCTAGCACAAGCCAGATCTGCAAAGAAAACTCAGCAAAACTTGCCTTCTCTCACTGTAGGGCTAGAGTGGGACATGTGCCTGTCTGTGCCCATAACTCACCTCACCTCACTCTTGCAGTTCTACTCTTGAATTTCTTCTGTGCCTTTCACTGATCTGTTTTAATAATTTATGGGTTTAGCAAAGCTTCTGTCCTTCCTAGAGTTCAATATTTGTGATGACCTTTCCAAGACTCCCTTTACATTGAATCTGTTTTCTTTTCCTGGGGACCCTATTCACTCCTGCCTTCTCTAGCAGGAAGAGGTTACAGGTCATGTAGAGGCAAAAGAAATACAAAAGTAGACAAGAATGTTTTGGTATTAGAATGAAAGGAGGAGAGAGAAGAAAACTGGAGAAGGAACAATAATTATTCCTTCAGAAAATCATAATGAAGAGAAAATAAGCAATGGGAAAACATAGGGAAAAAAAGACAAAAAAAGAAAAAGAAAAAGGCAGCCTGTGACAGTAGAGAACTAGAAATATAAAAGAAAGGATTAGGAATAAAAAAGCCACAAAAATACATAAGGATTTATTAATAAATCATGTTGGAGTCAGTATAAAAAGAAATTATCCATCACAAAGGAAGTGTTTATTTGTTTTTAATAATAGTATAAATCAGAAAGGAGCAATCAGCCAGAGGCCACTTTAGTTTCTGGTTCAGCACACCAATAAGTACATGGTAAGCTTTTAGAATCTACTAAATTTCATTAAAGACAAGTCTCACTAAAGTTGAGCACATACTTAAGTGTTTTTTCTGAATTGGATTTATGTTGAAACTGGCTCAGAATTACAGTTGTCCTTATTGTTTGGTTCACTGAGGATTCTGCAGGAAAAAAATGTGAATAAAGCATTTTACTTCAAGCACAGATGTTTTTAAAAACAAAATCAAGTAAAATTAAAATAAATTACTAAGCAAAATATGCTTTCCCCTTGTAAGCAATTTGACAAAGCTGAATTTGAAAAAGTGTTCAGCTCTCAGATCTGTATTTTATTTTTTTGCTAAAGAGCCTGAATCAGCCTTGATTCAGCTGATACTCAGTTTGACATCTGTTGACATAGACGAAGCATAGTTCCAATAGATTTCTCTAATTATTTCTGGACACTATTCAAGCTGGGAAGCAAAGCCTCAAAATAATTGACATGCGCTGCCAAGCTAGGGACGATAAAGAAACAGGTATCATGTCAAGTGTCCTTCCCCACTACAGCTATGGGAGAGCACCACTTCCAACAAACCCATACCAAATTGTAATCAGAAATATATTATCCCAATTTATTTAAAAGTTCACTTAACAGACAGATTGACTTTTCTAGGGGCTTGCACCTAATGCTGATTGATCATAGAAGGTTTTGTAAATAAGAATTTTGCTGATACAAATCAGATTCTTCTTATGTTTATTTACATGATCTGAGCTTATTTGGTCTTGCTGTTTTGTAGAGGAATAATCAAAAATTGGTTGATTAACTGAGAGAAATACAGAAAGTTAATTATGCATTGCCTTATTTGAGAATTTTTTTCTATTATTTCATCTTCCCTGACCTTTTGGTTTGCTAACCAGCAGATCAAATGCTGGCTAATCAAAAAGTGACATCTCATTTGAATAACACTCCACTAAATTGTGTCATTTTAATTCTAACTATTCAGAAATGACTGACTGCTTTGACACCTCCCTGACCCCTCCTCTGTTCTTCTCTGCCTCACAATGTAGAAGAGAAAAAAAAAAAGCAGTTCAAGACGTCCTATCCTAGTGACCAGTCCTTCTAACCTATTATTTTCTAAAGAGAAGAAAGAGAGTCAAAAATTAGAGAGAAATGTATAGAGCATCCAGCAGCTGATAACATCAATAGTTCCTCCTTATTCTTTCCAGACAGACTACAGCAATGCAGTTTTATAAACTGTGTTCTTTGACTGGCATTTTTTTATATTAAAGAACTAAGCTGAAGAATCTTTTCATTTTCTTGTAGAAAAGCTCATCTTTAAAAAATTGGGTTTATGCAAAGAGCATAACACAATCATGTTGTTTCTATGGGCATGCTGAGCAAGGAAAAAGGACTTTGCTAGGGGGATTCAGTCCTTTTGTCATCCGCAGAGATGTTTCTTGTAGGAGAGGAAGAAGATAGAGTAGAATCTGGAAAAGATGAAGAAACTTCCCAGTTGCCTATCCAGGGTAATTTCACAGTAGTGGGCTTCACTTCTGTGGGCTGTGAACACAGCACCTGTTAACACTTCTGTGTGTCCTAAGGCCAGACACACAGGAAAGATAAATCCTGCAAATCAGGAACTAAGAGCAATTCAGTTGGGTTACACTGGCAAAGCTCCTGTACTGGATGTCCAGGAAAGACTTACTTGAGATGCAGGAATGTACATATGATGTGCAGGAATGTTAGGTGCCCTGAAAGGCACACAGGGTGAGTGCATGGCTGTTTCACCTGCAGGCAAAATCTGAACACCTCAAGTTTCACAAACCACATCCTAGTGCCATATGGATGCACCATGCCACAAGGGTGGAGATTTTCTTCATTCTCCAGAGTATCCCCCTGGCATTCTTTCTCTATCTGTTCAGGAGGGTCTAGTCACATCCCAAAAATGTAGGATGGGGTAAAGTATCTCTGACTGAAATGTACAGTCATTAGCATGGTAGCATGGTTGAGACTTTCTTTAGGAGCAAGGAAAGTCAGAGAAATCAAGTTAATAAAAAATGTTACCTTAGCAAAATATTTCACTTCCTGTTTTATTGCAGCTCTTATGGGTCTCCCTTGATCTCCTCCATTTATAAAGACAAAAATCATTCAAACTACCAAGAAGCTCTTAGATTGGTATTATATCAAAGGCATCTTTTCATCCACTGTAAATTGATAAAATAATGGGCTTTTTAAGAGGCAAGGTAGGAAACAACCAAGTTAGCAAACCATGGCAGAGCTACAGAAGGTCAGAATCTGCAACACAGAAAGGCAAAACAGGACGCCTTTAAGATGTAGGCAAGATGGATTCCCTGGTACTTATAGTCTCTAAATCTGAGATTGCTCAAGGGTCCAATGCAGCTCCCAGCATAAATTAATCAATAACCACTGGGTTTATGGCAGTTTTTTATGGCAGTTTTCCAAAAGGCTGCAGATGGGCTGCTGTGGTTCTGGAGCTCCCTAGGGCTTGGAAATCCCTCCAAGCCCACTTGTTCTGCATGGATCCTCTTTGGTGCTGTAGCTCTTAAGCATATCTTAGCAGTTCTAATGAATTTGTCACAGATTTCTTGTCCAAGATGACTTGATAAACTCATGCATTCCAATGTTCCCGTGGATATGTGCACACATGCACTTTGCACACTTGTACTGAAGAAGGCACAGGAGTGGAAAGATGAGGAGTTGTAGAATTGTCTTATTCCCTTCCAGTATTTGTTGTAGAGGTTTGTGATATGGCTTGTAGAAATGAGCCTTAGCTCTTACTGCAGAAAACACTTAAGGCCTTCACAGAAGCAAAAGCAGTCATGCCTGTGAGGTCCCTGGAGCTGCTTCTCAGCCTGACTTGCAGCCACACCTGTGAAGAAATTACTCCAAAGACGTAAGTCACCCTCCACACGGATTTCAGCTCAAAAACCACTTACAGCTCTGTGTTTGCTAATGGTGTTCGCTGAGTGCATCCAATGAGTCTCTAAGGTATTTTCTATTGCCACTTCTGGTTTTTTGCTTCCTGCCATCAGCAAACAGAATTATTTCCACAAAGGGAAATCACATCCCAATTCGCACTGATCAGGGATGTTGAACGTGATACTGATGCAAGTTACTTGAGAAATGTTCAGTGAATCCCAAAGCCAGGTACAGTCCTGATGGAAAGGTGGTTGCTGCAAAGCTGTGCAATCACAGCTACGTGGCTTGGCATGGGATTGTGTGAACTTTGGGAGCCTGTGCTGAAGTGGGAGGGAGATCAGAGGCCTTGTAATGCCACATTAAATCCATACACGGAAAATGCTGCCTGTGGGCAGGTTTGGGTTTTTACCTGGTTATGCACCTGTCAGGAGCTGATGCTCTTTTGACTGCTGTTGCTACAACCAGATTTGTTTGAGACTCCATGAAAAAAAGCGTTCTGCTTATTCCTGGTTCCATTTTCCATACCTGCAGTTCCCAAGAGTCTGGGACATCAGCCTCTAACATTTTAGGCTTCCTTGATCTTAAGTTTCTGTGTTGAGCAGAGTATCAGCAGGGATATCCTAGGCATATTTCTGTCACTCTTGTATTTTGTAGTGCTAAACATACCAGGGTGGGACTCCACACTTTCATAGTAGGTTCTGTATTGTATGGACAGCAGTATATGACCTTAGGAGTAAAGGAAAGCTAAAGATCTGGCTGCTACATAAAAATATTGTTATAGATATAAAAACTCTGGAAACCTAAAAGGTAACTCTCAGACAAACTTGATGATGTTGGGTATATCAAACATAGCAGGATTGAATGTTACAATTGCCTAGTTTACTGTACTGTTTTCAACATTTAGTTTATCCTGGAGAATTGAGAATGTTACTCCAGAACAAGTTGTCAGATTTTTCATGACCAGCCTAGGCTATTAGACCCACATTTCCTCCTGCAGTCTCCTCCTCCCAGTGCTAAGTATATGTATAAGTATATTCTTCCCAGTATAAGTAGAAGCTAAGTATATGGCTTTCTTCATTTGAACTGGCCAAGTCTTGTTATGTATGAGCTTCAGCAGCTTCTTCAGTACTGTGGCTGATTTGTGTGCTGTGGTTTTAGCCTCCTCTTAGCTTTTGTAATGCCAGGTGAGACTGTAATATATCATTTTTAACATACATTTGCTGTAGTGTAATAGGATATTACCATCTTGACTTCTGCCAGAAAAATAGGATCTATAGCAGGTAACATGCCCTTCAGCTAATAGCAGGGTATGGAAATACTGTCCTCGTGACCCTGATGGTCTTGATGATTTTAAAAACTTTTTATTGGTTAAAGCACTTGAATTCACGTTTTGTATTTCGTTCAAAACCATGTGTGGGGGTAGTGTTTTTAGAACAGAATCAGTGCTCTAGATCTGAATTTTTCTCTACACTCATCTGAAATCTCCAGATTTTTCCAAGGCTGACCTCTCAATCATGCTATTTGTCCAGATAAAAATCTCCTTATCTTAGGCAGTGTGTTGTGTAAGAATTGTCTTTTTCTGCATAGGCAAAAAGTTCTTTGCAGAAAATTTTCAGTTAGCACTTGCGTTGTTTAAAGATGGAGCAGTTTAGTTCCACAAAATGCAAGCACAGCTCCTCCATTTGAGCACCCCAACACTCTGGTTCTGATTGCATCTTTGATGCACTTGTCCCTCATTTTGACCAAAGAGGTGCAGGAAAGTCGAGCTAATGTTTGCTCTGGTGAGAAATGCGAACAATTTATTTTTTCTCATATTGTTATGGTACCTAACCACTAGAAGTCTGGTCTGGTCTTAGAAGTAAGAAGGCTTATATCCTGTGTCCATTGTCCACTCCAGCATCATTCTTTATCTTCTTTGGGGCATCCAGGCCTCCCAGAAGCAGAACAAACCTGCTGTGTGTGAGGCCAGTGTCTTCTCGGGTCTGGGACAGCCCTTTTTCCACGGCTGTAAGCAGGAATCTTCCCCAGAGCTCTGCTGTGTACAGGTCCTGAAAGCCCAGGAGACTCAGCTGAGCTTGTCCATGCTGGTTCCTTGTTGGTGTCCAGGATGATCATGTGAAATTTAGCAGGCTGTACCTTTGAACTGAATGTGAGGGGAAAGCTTTTGGAAAATGATAATTTCTTGTGAGGTTTCACGGCCTTGTGAATATAAACATGCTGAACTTTGCTTTGTGTTTAGCTGATAAGTCACCATTAGCTAACAATATCATGCTGTTCCAAAAAAAGACAAATGCCGTGCTGAGATGTACAAACAGGGCTGTAGCCTGAAAGACACACAAAGTAATTCTACTACTTTGCTAAGTGCTTGTAAGGGCCAGACAAGGACACTGTGTCCATTTCTGGGCACTGGTCTGCACCAAATGTGGAGACATGCTGGAGAGAGGCCAGAGGAATGAAATAAGAATAATCTGAGCTCAGAAAAGCATCTTTATGGGGAAAAAAAAAAAAGTTAATTTAATTTGCTTGGTCTAAGAAAAAGAGTAAAAGGGGAGGTGAATCAAATCCCAAATAAGGTGATTATGGGCAGGGAGGCACTGGCCTTCATGTGGTAGATGGGAGAAGAAGGCAGGCTTAAGTTGTAACAAAAAACACTGAAATTAGATGTGAGAAAAGATTTTCTTTGGTAAGAACAAAGAAGCATTGAAGTAGGCTGCCCTGAGTGTCTGATTGATTTTCTTCCTGACAAGGTTTTAGAGAAAATATGCCAGGAGTTGCACTACTATTGCTGAGCCCTTCTTGGGCTAAGGAGCAGCTTCACGGAGATCCCTTGAGATCCTTCCCATGCCAGCTCTTTGATGTACCTGAGCAGCTGCTGTTGAGAGCTGTGGTTAGCTACTGTTTGATTAATAATTTCTTCATCAGTAATGCATGCCATGAGTGTGCCATTCAGCTTCCTTTCACCTAAAAACCCAAAGATTTATTGAACATTTCTGGCTTTTCTGCCTGATTTAGTCTGACAGCTAAAACTTTCATTCAACTGGCAAAATGGTACTGATTGCTGCAAGCTTTCCAAGTACCCACAGCTGTACCTGGCTACCCTCCCTCCCCACCTCAGCTGCTGTTCCTGCCATGGCAATGGTTGCCTGGTAGCTCATCCTGTCCCTGGAACCAATTCAAATTCCTCCATGGAAGCTTAGATGCTCTCTTCCAAAACAGCTCAGAATCAAAATGTCTGATAGTTAATGACACAGAGTGAAAAAACTATTGAGAATTATTTTTAAAAGGGAAGGGAGATTAAAAATCAGGCCATGTCAAAAAAAAAAAGAAAAAATATAAAATTACTATTTAGTTTTTATATTTTCTTGCAAAAGTAATCCTATGGAATTTTTTTGGCTGAATGTACGTACAGGGAAAAGGTGTTCTGCATTGAACAGCTCATATAATGTTCTACATGTAAAAACATTTGCAAAGGAAAACGATATCAATGGATTCCATCTTAATTCAGTTGCTTGTTAATTTAATCTTTTTATTTATTAGCTGAAACTGCAGGACCACAGTAATTTGTTCTATTAGTAGTACAATTTCCACTTGTAGTATGCTGAGTTTTGTCTGGAAGCATACATCAACAGGTAATTCAATCATTAGCTGTGTAATGCCTTCTTTAATAAGGAAGAGGCTCATAATCTTAATCTAATAAAAGAAAATAGAACTGAGGGAAAATTTGCCACAACAGAAGTTGATACTACAGGATATTATCTGGGGCTCTGGCAACAAGATAACATGTGTTCATCAGGAAATCGGTACCTTCCAATATTTTCAGCTTCAGGTGTGCAGGGCACTTGAAAGCAGCTGTGAGTCCTCTGTCTCCCATTAAATGAGTTTGGTTTTCCAGCTATAGCTGAAATTTAGGTATGGAGAGTTGTAAATCTGGACCCTGAGATTTATGAGGAGCAGAGCATACGCTAAGTTTTGCTTTTCTGTGCCAATGCATATTTGGACATTTATCCTTCAGTTTTCTGCCTCGGGGGTGTGCTTTATGTATATACAGCCCATCTTGTTCCCAGACATCACCTCTCATGTTGCTTCAGTTCTGTGTCCTGTCTCTGAGAACTGCTAGTTCCAAATTACTTAGAGGGATACCAACTAATGCCCTATACCATAAATGAATGATTTTGTTTTCATTGTCTATTCCATTGTCATGCTCTTGAATGAAAAGTAGGACTACTAACTGATGTAAATGCTATTTTAAAATTTGCTGTATTTTGCCAGTTTCAATGCTTTGATTTTGTCTATTGTGAGAAAAGAGAAATAAGAATGTGAATTTACTTTTTCTACATTTCATACTTCAGCCATGTACTGTCTTGTGGTGAAGAATTCCTAAATATTCAGTAGCATCAGCCCAAACCCCTACACAGCAGCCTAGCAAACAAAATTATATTGTCTGTCAGCTGCTGATGGAAACAATTTCCTTTTTCATAAGCCAATAACCCCAAAGGCAAAAGAAAGCCTTATTAAAGTAAAAGCAGAAAAACTGAGTAGTAAATCAGCAGGCTGTGGCCTTCCCACAGCAGATGGGGGCTGACCTCATCCCATCTTGGCTGAGTCCTACACGTGGTTCCTTGCCCAGACTCGGGGGACGCTACCCCTGCAGCTATCAGAGCCTGCAGTCCCCCAGGTCCCTGCCATCCCAGAGGCAGCTGGGGGAGGGCATGAGCTGAACTAAAGAGCATTAGTCAGACCATGCCATGTCTTTGCAGTGTCTCTCCAGAAATTACTTGCCCTGTTTCAAACATCTCACCTCAAAGTGCTGGCCCTACCTGTGCTGGTCCGCACCTCAGGACACTGTATCAGCACTTCACCAGGGTTTGTATCTTTCCTGAAACCACAGGTGATGGGAGGAAGATGACATTTCTCTAACTGAAATACGGAAAAGTGTTTTGTTCTTTATTCTGTTGGGCACTGAAGAAGCCAAACGACCATCTATCTGTGAGAAGAGATCAAAACCCAAACACTTCATGACTCTCACTTGTTGCGTTGCTCTGTCCCCTCCTAATCCTGGTGCTGGTTAAAATTCTATCATCCAGCTGTCAAAGGGCCACTTGCCAATACCTAGACATATCTTGATATCTAGCCAAAGATTTGATTGCCCTTGCCAATAAAAATGCACTGTTCAAGCCAGGGCCAAAGAACAGTTTAGAGTGGACCTGCCACAGAGAATTGCAGTGTCTGCCCAGCTAAGTGCAGTGACCACAGAGGCAGGAGAACAGCAGGAGCTTTGTCTCTCCTCTCTCATTGACTGCTGCATCCAAACCTCCATTGTAATGAAAATGTATGAAATAGTTCCACATGCTTGGTGGTCATGCAGCATGCAGGATCATCCACACTGGCTACCAGAAGAAGCCTCACGATCACAATTTTTCCCTGCAGTAGCTCTTTATTTGACCTAGGTGAAGATCAAATCCATATAGCTGCATTTAGTGATAATAAGTCAGCCTCATAAAAAGGTTCTCAGCACTTAAAAACTCTTGATGACTTGCTTCAGAAATTAATTGTCCTCAGGATTAGCAATGTATGCCTAGCTTATACTCTAAATTTCAGTAACTTCAGATTCTTACTACTAGCTTTTAGACCTGTTTCAAATAGGAGCTGTTCATTGTAAATTTTCTGTACTATCTCCTCTGCTGTAGGCATAGCCATTTTCATATGCCATAATTAAGTTAGTTCTTCATTTGGGAAGCCTGTAGATGTGCTGCAGGGAAAAAGTATTGAGCATGGAGAAGCTGCAGTATTTTTCATCCCCAGGAAGCAGGCTTCAAAGGCTGCTATAGCTAAGCTTTCAATGGCCGAACCTTTCAAGCCTTCATGACTCATTATGCAGAAATATCTTGGTTTTGAATGCTTCCCTGGAGTTCATTCTCTCTTTCAATGCAAAAGAACTCTTTCTGGGCCTGAAAGAGCTTGTTTTATTTTTATCAAGGATAAGTTCAAAGACAGAGGGTTAAGAATGATTCAATGGATAGGAGACGATGGACCAACACCAAAAGATTATTATGGTTATTTGCTTAAGAGAAAAGCTTGATTCTTCCTGCGTTTGATGCTTCTTTATTCCCCACTTGCCCACCCAGGTCTCACAGTGTGCTCTGTTCATAGACACCAATCAGATCACAGGTTTTACAGCATCTGCTATGGCCAGAGTCACACAGAACCACAGGAAGATGAAGCTGCCCACCTTAGGTATGTGGCAGAGAATCAGGCATCTGACATTGTTTGAAGAGGTGTGGCTGTGTCACCAGGGTGCCTGGATGACTTTGCCAAAGCTGTGGTGTGTCCCAGGTGGGTTGTTGAGTGGGGGCAGCTTCAGGAGCATATTGAGGGCTTGGCTTGACAAAGCAGAACCATCATGGCAATGAGGGGTCCTGGTGTATAGCTGGAATCACTTTTCAAATCTTTCTCTTACAGTTCTCAGAGATGGGCTCTCCATAATGCTTCAGTTATGAAGGAAGAAGGGAAGCTGAATTGGTTTTTTGCAATGGAGAAGACAGAGGGAGAAACACCAGCACTGTGGCTCCCACCTTGTTGCTTATCTCCCTGCCAACATGTGTCCCATATCCTCTCTGTGCTGTATTAAGGAAAGGAAAAGCTTTGACATCTGCTTTCTTACATCATCTTTTCCAATTTTGCACCCGATAACCCCCTGGTGAAAAGAGGAACAATGACTTCATATAGCTGCTGCTTGATTCTTTTGCTGTTTACCTGGAGCACTGCTGCCTATGGGCCAAACCAACGGGCACAGAAGAAGGGAGACATTATTCTTGGGGGATTGTTCCCCATTCATTTTGGAGTGGCTGCTAAAGACCAGGATCTAAAATCAAGGCCAGAATCAGTGGAGTGTATAAGGTAAGCTGGTAAAAGGGAAAATAAAAAGTTTTGGTGGGGAAGTCTTCACGTTTCTTGACTTTATATTGTGTAAATATGGTCTGTAATCTGATGCTTGCGATTGGAAGGTATGATGTAAATAATGGAAAAAACAAGTGTGTATGTTAAACAGTGACATAAATATTGTTTGGACACTAAAAGAGGGCAATCTTTGTACAGCCTGAAGCTGCCAAAACATTCATATACTGATCTATCTGGCCATTCACAGGGAACATTTGAATAGCATCTGAAAATTAGCTTCCCTAGCAGGTCAGAAAATTACCAATAGTGCCTTTAGTTAATTTGATAAAGAAATTCATGGCCAAATAATTTAGAAATCAATTTTTTGTCCGGTTCCGCCTGTCATCTTCTAAGGCTTTAAAAACTGTTAAGTTGCCTAAACAAGTGAAAATGTTAAAGTGACATAGGTCAGGGCTTTTGAAAAATCCCAGTGAATGTCTCTTTAGGACTTTGTAAAAGTCCTAAACTTTAGACCAGGCTTACCTCACCCAGAGTTCTTCTCTTTTGTGTAAACAACACATCTATGTTTTGTCTTAAGTGTTTGGGACTTAACCTTGGAGTGAGAAATGCACATGAAAACAATTTCTCTTATTATTGAAGTGTAGGCATGATAAAACTTGAGGAATTTTTAACATTACAAGCCTGCACATAATACACAGAACAAGTGGAAAGTGTGAGAGAAACTGCTGCAACTGGAGCATCATATAAACAAAATATAGGAAATTAATGTGGATTTCTGTCATGACAATGCATAAGAAAACATTTAATTGTTATGAGACTTCTGTTACCATGTGTGAAGAACTGTGTATCTGGAATTATTTGGACTTCTCGTCCCAGGCTGAGGATCTAGTACAGTTTTGTTGCAGAGGGCAATGAAGGAGGGCTGAGAGCATTCCTGTTACACTCACAGATTTCAGGTGTGTTTTCCCATTGAGACCCTGAGCAAGACAGGTCCATCTAGGTTATGAGATCATCCCCAGAACCTGTCACAAGGAGCACACTCAGGGATCAATAAGCAGGGATTATTTTGGCTTCTTCTGTGTGTGCGCAGGAACGTTGTGAACTAAATGTATGTGCAATGTCTATTTCATGGAGCAAGAATCTCTGCCAGCTTTTCAGCATTTTTTTCTCTCTCAAATGCATTATTTTAAAAGTGGAATGCTGGAAAGCAATGGATGTTTTCAGCTCTATTTTCTTCTTCTCCTGCTCCAGCTGGCAGGCAGAACAATGCACATATTTGCAAACTAAACAGCTTTCACTTCTATCGACTCTGGGTCAGCCTCAGTGGCTGTCTTGACATGGTCACATTATTGGAAGAGATGGCTGGAAAATGTTCTGCCACAAGTACTACAAGTGTGTGGTTGCCAAAAGGCGTGTTAATGAGATAGCACTGCCAACAACAGGCAAATCCTGAAAAGCCAGACTAGCTTTTTTAAGGACACAATGGGAGACCCTTCTGGGTGGCTTACAATCTGCTAAAAGGTATCCTCCAGCTGAAATATGTCTGGATAAAATCCCTGTCCTTTTTACCTTTGCACCAAGAATATGTAGGTGCAAAAGAGAAAAAAAATATCTGCAGAGGCAGGCATTTGTGGCACATACCCTTCAGGAAGTTGGATAAATTGTGAATTGATAGTATAGTTGATAGTTGCAGTTGGAGAAAGAATGAAGATCAGAGATTAGCTGCAGAGGTAGTAGAAACCACAAAAGGAACAAAGGGATGATTGGACTAGAAATAACTGGAAGTTGCTTCATTGCACACATCTTTACCAGAAAATGTCCATTTGCAGGAAATGTTTAATTCAAAAGAGGTTGGATTAATAAGACCTTTTGAGATTGGTCATCAGGTCTTAATGATGGAGGTAATAAATACATGGGAATGTTGGTGTGTATTCCTTGTTATTGGTACACATCAAATTGAGAGCAGATATTTTTTCTGAAAGGATTTTCTATTTTAAGCAGTATTGGAGTCAGAAAATTCCTCCTGCTCAAGTTGTACAGAAATGTCTCAACACAGCCATGGTAGTCATTTTTTGTTTTGGACCCTGTGATCAGGCATTAGCCTGTGGCAGGGTTGTGCATGCTGACTCTAGGCGTTCAATATATTCTTCAAGTTTTTTGCTAAAATCTTACATTATCACATGTGAGTTTCCTAGGTTCCAGGCAACTGACTCATCTGGAATTATCAAACTTGCATTTTTGGGGGCAGAAAAGAAAAATATAGGTTCTAGTTTCTTCACAAAGTAAGTCTCCTGGATCTTGTAGTGTCAAAAATTTCTGTAGGGTGTGAGATCCACAGATTAGCAAATGAGATAGAAATCCATAGGGAAATACAAATGTGACTGTATATGGCCAAACCAAAGGTGCTAAATCTGTCCCATACCTTTACCTGCCCTTGTTGCCCTTCTCTGAGCCTTCTCCAGCACTGGTGTATCTTTTCAAAGCTGAGGCTAGTAAGTTTTATACCCGCCCCCTTTTCAGATGGCTGCACACAGTTTTTAATCTCTTTATGATGTAGAAAAATGTGTTTCATATCACATAAGAAAATTAGAGCCAGGTCACTCTGGGATAATGAGCATCCTCTCTCTCCTCATGCTCTCTTGCAGCAGCAAATCATCAGACCATATGAAAAGCTCCACAACAAGACCTAAGGGTCCCACTGAAACCTGTGGGTGGTCTACTTTAGAGTTCAGAATCAAACAACTTTAGATAATGTGGTTTTCCTCTGTTTTGTGGGCTGTTCGAGCTGATCAGTGCTGCTTGGACATTTAGCTGTTTTCAGTGTCATACCTATGCTCCCAAACTGGGCTTCCCAATGGATAGGACAGCTGGGGCTTCTCAAAAAGGATAGGATAGTTTTCTCTCCACTTTCTCAGTTTTTATGTTCTTCATGCTCTTGTGGCTCAGCACCTTTCTCTCCAGCTCAGCAAACATCCTGGCCTGAACCTACTGTGCATACCTGGCACATGATTACTTAGAAACTATATACATAACTCAGCAGTGAAAGGAAAAGGGAACAGTAACAATCAGTTCCCCATTCTTTTTGTGCTGTTGCTACTGAAAAGCATCCTTGTGCTCTAAACACTGAACTGTAGAGTCCAAAGTGAAAATGTACCCATGATTGTGCCACATTAAATGTCAGATAGGAATACACAAAGCGAGAGCAGTTTTGTTTCCTGTTTGTTGTTTCAGCAAACAAGGATCCTACATTTGATATGAATATACCTCCTGTCTTTGTATGCCTCAGGTGCTGCTGCAGCAACTTTCCCTATAACATTTGCTGATGCATATCTGATGTGTGCAGGGGAAGCAGAGACAGAGCACAGCACCAGCAAGCCCTGACCCCCATTCCATTCCCTGTCAGCACCCCCATAGGCCTATTCATAACCTGATTTTTCTGCCCTTTCTTGATTTCAGGGAGATTAGCAGTTTTCTTGTATTCTGACCATCAGTCTAGCTAAGGTCCCACACTGTGACACAAAGCTTTCAAGCTGTGAAACTGTCCCCATGTCATAGTGCAGGACTTCACAGAGCGTGGCTCCAGGACTCTGTAGCCCACTGAGCCTCTCTGTCCATCTGAGAAAACAGAATTTTAATTCTAGCCCTTGCAGATGTATTTGCTAATTCCACTGCAGACCTGAATGTACAACAAGATATTTGGAATTTCTCTTCCCTAAGATGTAATTATATCATTTTTCTTCCATTCACCTTCTGAATTGTAATTTTTTTAATTTCTGATTTTCTTGGTTCTGCATAATTCCCCTCACCCACAGTCCTTGACTGCAAGAGTGGTAAGCAACTCATTATACCTATGACTGCAGGAATCCAACAAATGACTGAAGGTCCCCCCCTTGCATAGCTTAGAAATAACAGAAGCAGCAATAACGTGCAATTAATGTACTGGAAATCTAGAGAGGACAGAGAAATTAGTATGTGCATGCAACCACCAGGGAAAGAGGAGTGCTGGCGTGATCGAAAGGTGTATGCAGGCTTTGCCACCATTTCTGAATAGAAGTACCTGTCAGATATGGGGGGGGGGGGTAAGTGAAAGCTTTATTCAGAGCTTTCACATCACTTTCTCCTTTTTTTGCTTCATATTCCATTGCTTAGTACCTTGCAAGTGTGATAAATGAAGGTCATGAATACACATGAGGCTGTGAATTATTTCTTTATGGAGACTAGCAAGGATCAGGACCAATTTCCCTGCTGGATCCAGACAGTAAGAGCTGTTAAAACCAAACCACAGAAACAAACAGGGGATGGAGCTATGGGGAGCTTAAACCATGCAGACAGCTTGTGCCCCTTAATTTGCATAGCCTTGCTTTGAAACGTTGGCTGGGACATTTAAGCCATCCTGAACACCGTTTGACAGACATGTTTAGTTTCTAGCAAGCTGGTCTGCTGCACTGCTGTCCTCTGCAGGGGTGACAGCTACAGCGAGTATTGTTTCCAATTTCTCTCTCCCAGTTTGTGATCCTCCTTGGGAATTGAAAGATCAGTGGGTTGAATACTCTGAGAGGTGGGAGAACAAGTATCAGAGGGGAAACTTTAAGGAAGGAGTGTAAATAAAAATCCCCCTCTACACCTGTGGGCTCTGAATTATTTGCATTAAACTCTCATTTAGAGCTTAATGGCCACTTTTCATAGCACCACATCTCACAAAATGCAAGACTATGTGAACATACCTGTAAAGTAATATGGCAGAAAATGAACTTTGGAGGCTGCTTCTTTTCCATCAAGAAAATACCAGTGGCTATTTAAATATTCTGGAAATCTAATGAAAGCTTGCTTCTGATAGTAAACACTGTACAGTTTCTTCATGGAAATTACCAGTCAAATTGCTGCATGGTTGGCAGAGCATTCCAGTGACTGATCATATTAATCACAGCAGCAGCAGCACGGCACAGGAGGTCAGCTGCATCAGTGGGACCTACTGCCAGGTTCAAAGGCTGCTCTTAGCAATCCCTCATGTACACACCAAGCAAAGAGGAATCTATCTGCAGCCCCTTGCTGGGATCTTACAGTATAGTGGGAGAGAAATTGTCTACAAAATATCCATCCACAGAAATTGGAAGGATCTTGCTTTATTTAGAGCAGTTTGGCAGCGCTGCCTTTGTCTGACCATATCTGTGCTACTTAACCGATACAATGCTGTCTCAGGTGACAAAATGACAGCTTGTCTGAAGATCTATCAGGTGTTAGAGAAGACAGAATGAGGAGTGCTGTCTTCATCCCATCTGATCCTCTCCTCCTGAGCTGCTGATGCTGCTGTCAGCAGAGGTGCAAGTGAAGAGAACAGCAGGTCTCTTGCCTAGGTTAGTTTAAGATAAATTATTGAAAGTATTTCAAAGACATTTTGGATTCTAGCTCACAGAAAACAGCCCTACTCTCCTTTCCCTCCAAAAATAAAATCATACCAAATGCAAGTACCTGAACTAGAGGCCTTATACTGTAAATATACACTAATCAGGAGCACATGTCAGAAAGGAAAACAAAAGCAATTGTGTATCGTGGGCCTTAGTCCACATTTACTGAACTAAATGCCAAATATTTCTTTGAAGTGAAGGGTAAGAAGATCCAGTACACTGCTTTCGAAGATACCATCTGAAGATACCACCTTGTGGCATTTTAAAATAATAAAGCCAAATTCCTTTCAAGCAGGCAAAATAACTTTCTGTCATACTTCACCTGTATAATTTAAAGTGAGCAGACTTTAAATTTGCTTTTTAATTTTGCTTCACTCAAATGTGTGAAGCTTTTCCCAGTAGTATAGTGGTATCTTTGAACTTCCCAGATTCTCAGTAGCCTTCCCTTTAAATATAGAAAATGTGATCCGATTTTTCTCTTTTACATGAGGAGCCTGAATATGGCTCCTGGCTTCAAATCCTATTCATATTAAAAATATCTGTAAACACGTGCAGCTTTTGAAAAAGAGGTGTCACAAAACCCTTCCTTGTTTCCATTTATCCCAGTGTGCATTACTGACCATGTGAAGTAACATGGTAACATTACTGACCATGTGAAGTAACATTTATCCCAGTGTGCATTACTGACCATGTGAAGTAACATGGTGTGCCCAACACGTCTTTTCCTGTACACAGCACTCACTGACTTGATCCCTCTGAGCCTTGCCCTTTTATTTCAGAGCTCTCTCGTTGCATCTCATTCCTTAATGGTTTGGAACCAGAGCAAAAAAATATTCTAAATGAACAAATTACTTCTATCAGTAACCCACACTCCCATGCTTCTAAAGACTAATCTTAATAAAGCTAACTGTCCCTTTGGTAATGAGTTATAACTAGGACTCAAACTTTTTGACCTGAAGAGATCTGTACTGAAATTTTGCTGTCTGGGCTTTGAGGCATAACCTCAAAGCTGAACCTCATTTGGAATTTGGCCAAAGATGTCTGGAGAGGTGAAGTCAAGTTGAATAAATGAAGTTTTTAAGACTTAAAGATAAACCTTAAATGTGATATCATTAGAAATTCTGAGCCCAGATGAATCAGATAAAACTCCTGGAATGGAAGTAATGTGGCTTTGTTCATTCAGCTTTGAAAAAGTCAGACATAGCTAACATCAACTTTGGAAGCAATTAATTTAATCCAGCCATTAAAAATGTTTAGGTCATATATCTCAGAGACTGAAAGGCTGTGATTTCATGAAGTTTATCTTTAGAAATCTTCACCTTAGTAATGGAAACATTTCTCTAAGCGTTTCAAAATTTAACTCATGTGAAACCTGCCATTTACCATTTCATATAGAATCCACTCTTGGCCAGGCTATTTCCCCAAGCTTTTGCAGTTTTGGAGCCTGTCACTTTTCCCAGTGTATCTCAAGCATAACAGCACTGACACTGTCCTGTTTTCACCTGCAACTCAGCACAAAACTGCAAACGAGCCGCTATCCTGACTCAGTGCATTCCCAGGAAGGGCAGGTTTCAGCTGATGAAAGATTCTGCCGTTCCAGCTGCATGGCCCTAAAACAGCCTCACCGGCACACAACTGGTGTGCCAGGACAACTTTACAGGGGAAACACAGTAAAACTTCAGAATAATATGTATCAAAGATGCTTTCTTGCTGCTGCTTTCCACAAAGAAGTTTCTCTCCTTTGTGGATAAGCAATCATAGTGCTTCAGCTTCTTGAACGGCCAGGCTACTGATGCCATAAACAGGAACTCCCAGCTCCTGCAGGACAGTTGCCACCAATCTGCAGCTCTGCTTCCAGCTCCGTGTACAGGTGCAAGGCATTCAGAAAACTCAGCTTCTCCATCTTAGAGAAAAGCAGAGGCTTCAAAAAACAGTTTCAATTTCACAGACCAGCTCTGAGGGCATCTTCTGAGTTTTTGTCTCAAGCAAATTGTGCGAGAGAACAATAATAATGAGAAAAGTTACTCCTTCAGCGAAGGCACTGAAGTATCCAAATTAACAAGTTATCGGTTTGCACTAGGACCTATATTTATAGCATGTCTCTGATCTCTGGCGTGAACAGTCTGACTGTGCTCTCTCCCACAAACTGAAGGGTGCCATGTGAGGCCAAGTTTCCCTGAGCAGAGCTCCCAGGCACCTCTGCATCCAGCAGTGTGCCAGTGCTGTGGCTCAGCCTGCTCTGCCTGCCCAAAGCCAGGAGGAGCTGACAGACTCCGGGAGTATCCCCGAGCCTAAGTCCCAGGCAGCATCAGCACAGGCTTAGCAGACACTGCCATCTGCATTCAGAAACATGTCAGAGGAGCCTGGAAGCAAACCTGGTAGGTGTAGCTTTCAGTCAGAGGATCACAACATCCATTTCCTCAGGGATCATGAGATCAGGTTTAGGGGTCTTGAGCACAAGGGACAAGCCAGAGTCATCACTCCAGCCATGCTGTCTTTTAACTTTGTCAGGTTTTAGGGGACTTAGACAAGTTTACCTCTGGAGGGAGCTCCCAAACTGAAAAGTTGAGAGCCAGAACTAAACCTTGTAGCAAAAACACACCTCTTCTCTAGCAGAGACAAAAGCAAAACTTTCCAAATTTAGTAGGGTGTAAGAAATCGCGTAAGTTGCTTTTGCCTTTTGTATCTGGAATTTTTCTGTCTTTGCCTCATTCCTGGTCTCCTCTGCTGTGTTTTCCTCCTTCTCACTCTATTTTATTTTTGCTCCCCCAGGTATAATTTCCGAGGCTTCCGCTGGCTCCAGGCTATGATCTTTGCCATAGAAGAAATAAACAGTAGCCCAACTCTCCTTCCCAACATGACCCTGGGATACAGGATATTTGACACTTGCAATACAGTCTCAAAAGCCCTGGAGGCCACGCTGAGTTTTGTGGCCCAGAACAAGATAGACTCCTTGAACCTGGATGAATTCTGTAACTGCTCAGAACATATCCCTTCCACCATTGCAGTCGTGGGAGCAACTGGCTCTGGCATCTCCACTGCTGTGGCCAATCTGCTGGGACTCTTTTACATACCTCAGGTATGTTTCCACCTCACTTGTTTAGGTTACAGAACTGGCCTGCTCCTCTACTCTGCAGAGATTAAGCAAAGATTGCTTCATCTTTGCCATTTCAAATAGAATTTATAGGAGACAAACAATAAAATAGGGGGTGGGAGGGGGGTGGGTGTCATTGTTATGATAGAAATGTGTCTTGCTAGCACTTTGCAGTCCCCAAATATAAAGGTTACTGAGCAGCCATAACAACATTTGGCCAACAGCAGCCTAGCCTAGGAGGACTGGAGTCCTCCAGAGTGGTTTAGTCTGTGAATACAGCAGTAACTGTAGGCATTCTGCTGGAACCAGTGTCAGCATCCATGGCCCCATCCTTTTGTTTAAGAGGCTTGTTGATCTGCCAAGACCTTAAGTAAAGTACAAGGCTGGCTTAATGTTGTTGCTTTTGATTTTACTTTTCTACACTGAAGTCAGCTTTGGAAAAAGTGCTTGGCCTTATCCATTTAAGTGTTACCTTGTATAGCCTAACACTTCCAATCCCTCTTCCAAAATTAATAGAGGTGCCATAGCTCACAAGAGCCCTTATAACAAGATTGTGTCAGAATATGCTCTCAGTCTGTCCTGAGAAATGTATCCTTGCTTCAGCCAGGGCTCCAATTCCCATCTGCACCAAGAATGAAGAAGGAAGGATTCTTGATTGCCCTGTGCACAGTAATATATCTTGTCTGTTGAGTCTTATCAGTCTGACTCCTTTGCAGGAGTCTGAAAAACTGGACATTTGGTCTCTGAGCAGGGCAGGGCTGGTTTAAGCTGTGCCATCTGGGTATTGCCCAGAGTGGCATTGGAAGCTGGTGTGTAATTAACACCCTGATGACATCTTATGGGGCATTGTTGATTTGCACATCCCATTACCAGGAAATAGGGCAGCCAAGAAAGGTTGGTGAGTTCAACTGAACATAAGAGATGTTTGCAGTTCTCAGACTTTCTCTTTAAACAGAGAATGGCATTTGTCCTATGAGGCAGTAGCCTTATCTAGAGGCTGCAGAAAAGGGCAGATGTCAGGAGGTTCAGTTCTGGAACGAAGTCAGCCAGGTGGTTGAAGCATGACAACTGAAAGCAGGCTTTTAGACTGGCAGATGTTGGGTAGAATTGTCACAGCCATTTATACCAAGGCCATTAGCAAATCCAGGCTTATTAGGCCCTGCATTTCAGTAGGAGTTGGAGGTGTATTTTACAATTAATGTCCGGCTCATTACCCATTCTGTTGACGTAGACACTGAAAATGTTACAACTTCTGTTCTGTTTCTCAGTACTTCAAGTCAGTGTCCCCTTACAGCACAGGTGGCAGTGGGACACATTGCCTGCACCTGCTGGAGAAAGGTTGATGGGGGTGAGAGTAGCACTGGGCAAGAGCTTGTCCAGGGAAGAGTTCAGTTCTGTGAAAGGAGGGTGTACTCCTGTGGCCCTTGAAACTGCACTATGAGACCTCTTTCTTTCTTCTTGCAGAAACATTAAATAACAGAGTTTAAGGAGAAGATAAGGTTTTCTGTAATTTTCCACTTTGTGCAAAGCGAACTGTTTATAGAAGACTTTTTCAAATGAGAGTCAGTCCCAAAGAATTCAGATACCAATCTCAAAATGTGTTTTAGAAGTTCTCCAGATCTTTAAACAGTTATTATCTGGGGTTTAAGGTTTTCTTCCTACTTGCAGATAATTCGAATTATATCTTAAGAGCATGGGACACTTGTTCTGATTAGGAAAATAAAGTATTTCTTAAGGAAAAAAAATCCAGTTTTTACCATAAAACATGGTGGCTTATGAAGCATGGACTAGCTTCTTTGCTGATTTTGGCCAGAAATCAGGAAACACTGCTAAGGCAGCATTACCATAACACTCTGCAGGATCAAGGAAGCTGATATACAGCACATTCTTCTTATGTCAGCTGACAGGGATTGTATATAAAAGGTAAAAGGAGCCTGTTTAAGGATGGGGATGGATGTCAAAGGCAAGGAGAGAAAGACAGAGTAGCTTTGGAATGGCAATACCATCCTTCTGTCTCATGTGTGGTTCAGAACAGAGAAAGCCTGTGTTCTGTCTTAATTCGGTGCATTGTCCTCATTTATCTAGATGGCACATTCTTTTTATTTCTGGATTTGGCAGAAATCTTTGCTGTTCCTGCAGTCTAGTGCCCATTTCTCTCTCCCTCAGATCCTTGACCTTGCAGGTGGGCAGAAGCTGGCTCCAGCCTCTCAGGTCGGAACAGCTGCTGTACGAGTGCCTCTGTAGGACAGGCACAGCTAGAAGAACCCTCAGAGTGGATCACCTGCAAACACAGGCTGAGAAAGTGTGGTTCCCAGGCTGACAGTGATGCTAGGCAAATGGAGGCAGTTTATTTCAGGCATTTCACTTTATGGAGTGTTCTGCTTGTTTGCTGTGCTCTGACAGGTCAGCTATGCCTCATCCAGTCGTCTCCTGAGCAATAAGAACCAGTTCAAGTCCTTCCTGCGCACAATCCCCAACGATGAGCATCAGGCCACTGCCATGGCAGACATCATCGAGTACTTTCGCTGGAACTGGGTGGGAACAATCGCAGCTGACGATGACTATGGCCGGCCAGGGATTGAGAAATTTCGGGAAGAGGCGGAGGAGAGAGATATCTGCATTGATTTTAGCGAGCTCATCTCCCAGTACTCAGACGAAGAGGAGATCCAGCAGGTGGTAGAGGTCATCCAGAACTCCACAGCAAGAGTGATCGTTGTTTTTTCCAGTGGCCCAGATCTGGAGCCTCTCATCAAAGAGATTGTCAGGAGAAACATCACTGGCAAGATCTGGCTGGCAAGCGAGGCCTGGGCCAGCTCTTCCCTAATAGCCATGCCGGAGTTCTTCCGCGTCATCGGCAGCACCATCGGGTTTGCGCTGAAGGCGGGACAGATCCCAGGATTTCGTGAGTTCCTGCAGAAAGTGCATCCCAAGTCCACCAATAACGGCTTTGCCAAGGAGTTTTGGGAGGAGACATTTAACTGCTATCTCCCTGATGGATCCAAAAACTCTCCTGCTTCAGCTTCCTTCCACAAGGGCCATGAAGAGGGGCTGGGAGCTGGAAATGGAACGTCTGCCTTCCGACCTCCGTGCACGGGGGACGAGAACATCACCAGCGTGGAGACACCGTACATGGACTACACACACTTGCGGATATCCTATAACGTGTACTTGGCCGTGTATTCCATCGCCCATGCCTTGCAGGATATTTATACCTGTACCCCTGGGAAGGGACTCTTCACCAACGGGTCCTGTGCAGACATAAAGAAGGTGGAGGCATGGCAGGTAAGCCCTTGGTTCGTGTGCCTGTGCAATATGCCTGCAGAGGGAAAGACGAGCTGTTCCAAAGGCCCTTTAGGGTGCCTTTCCTAATCCTGGGTCTCAGACACAGCATAAGGCTCCTGGGATGCAGTGTGGGACTGTGTCTGAGGTAGGTGCATGCTCCCACCCACAGGGAATGTAAGGTAAGTTGGGCTAGGCCTGCAGTCAAAGGGGCTTACACCAGGTTAAATTTTCTTGCATTTGCTGCGGGCCGAAAGTGCACACACAGACAATTACCACAGCCTGGCTGACGCAAGGTAACTCGATCATATATTGAGCCTTACATAAACAAGAGGGCCTGGGGAGAACACATAAACAAGGAAAACAGTTTTTAGAGTTCATTTTCTTTGGCAAGCTTTAAATCTTTTGCAATCCCACAGCAATTTTCCATACAGGTTGTATTTTTTTCCTCACAGTTTTAAGCTTATATAGGATCAAACCAAAGAAGATTGGGTAATGAAGGAAAATCATGTGTGGCTCTTGGGCAGAAAATAGATAGCTGCTTTGGTTTGGCAGTGGTATTTGTGAACTGATGAAATTATGTTAATGACTTAGTCCCATTTACCCATTCATTCAATGCATTCTGCCCACTGGCACATGGATCACATTTTGTCTTCTGATCCTTCATGAATACTCTCTGCCTTAATACGATCATGTTATCCAATGTGGTGTTCACTTTGTGGTGTTAATATCTACTGCATTCTCAACACAAATAGCGTGGACTGATGATGATGTGTCAAATATGTAGCAAATTCTGTCTGCCTCATTCTTGTTGTCACAAAACCCTTGAGCCCAAACCTGCCTGCAATCAGAACAGCACAGGTGAATAAATGGAGGATCACCTCCCCATTTTCATTGGTGTTTTCCTCTCTTTGGGATAGCCTAACCAAAACAAAGGCTGCCCTTGCCACAAACTGCAGATGTCAGGTCATGTTCACATACAGGAACTGCAGTTTGATTCCTGTCCAGTCTCTGTTAACTCAAAAACATTGGTCAGATCAAAGTAAAAGGCTTTGTCTTGGCATTTTTGGGAAACTTGCACTGCTCTAGGTGCCTGAACAGGTTTTCAAAACCACTTTACTCGGAGTTGATGAGTGCAAGGTTTGACCCTGATTTAGAGGAATCCTGCAATTGCTGGCTGTCTCTAAAGTTTCTGTCTTTCAAAGCTATTCTGCTTTTCAGGAAAATACTGGCAGAAATGGGGAAGTCGCAGACAGATTTAGCTTTCACTGTTGTCAGTAAAAATGATCCAGAATAAATGTAGTTTAATTCATTCCTTTATGCCTTGTCAGCTTGGAAAGTAAAGCTGGATATTCATGCCATTGCTAAGTAAAAGAATGTGTTTGTTGAAGATTCCATGCTTGAGAAGAATGACCTCTCACTTCTGTGTTGCTTATCAGATGCTGAAGGATATACACATCAAAATGTAAAGCATCCTGCTGACCTAGGCATTTGGGGATACATACCTGCCTGAGAGGAGGGAATCAGCAAGGAGTATGTAGAGAATAACCCCAGTGAGCAGGAGCAGGGAGTGCTAGAAAGGAACAGGCTATACTTATAACCACCACCATCATATGACGGCTTTCAAGCCTACTTGTGCATTTTTTTTTCACTTTGTTTCAAAATCAAACTCATGAATAGCAGGTAAATGCCAAATTTGTGTGCACACCTACTTCATACCAGGCATTGCAGCTCATTACCTTCAGGAAGCTTTCCTCAGCCCTGGGAGTAATGAGTTCGCCTCACAAACATGCAGCCTCCAGCATTTCCAGAGTAATTTTCTGAGAACCACACAGAAAAAAAAAAAAATCTTTCTACTAAAGTCAATCTCATTTGCAGTGGTACTTCTGCCAGTGTTCACTGCCTGCTCCCTTTCTTACAGTCAGGTCAGGCTTTTCTTGATGGGAAGTGACCCAAGAGAGCAAGGACAGTGTTGGGAGGCCCCCATACCTGTGACTGGAGGGCAGCTGCTCACAGTGTGTGCAATTACTGGCCAGGTGCTGTGTGGTACAGATAAGGTGAACCTGCTGAACTTGTGGCTCCATTAGCCTGAGCTCCTGTCCCGAGCAGCCCTTGCCAGGAGGGTTGGTGGATGGGGAGCAAAAATGATACATTCCACAATTTAATTATGTACCATTTAATTTTGTTGCCTTTCAAGGGCGTTATCCTTTTAACACATATGAGTTTTTATTGTTGTTTGCTAATTGCAAATTTTATGTACTTACAACACAAATCTTCTGGGGGATGTGTTCTGTATCATTTGTGGAGGGTGCTTGTGTGGGTCCATATATAAACCCAGGATTTTTACTTCAGTGATCAGTTCATTTGAAATGGACAGTGTAGCACAAATCTCTGTGAGTTGGTTAAACTGAGTGAGGTTCTCCTATTAAGAATTTACCATCTATCGTTTAAGAAGGCTCTAGGTGTGTTTCAGCATGGGGAGAGCAGGATTTTTGTCTCCTAAGGTGAAATATCAAATACTACCAACTTTTATGTTTACTTATTTATAGCTACTTGTTTAAGAGACCGTTTGCTCATTTTCTCCACCTGGGTCAGTGATCTGTGACAGATCCTGCCCATAAACCCAGTCTTGCTTCCTTTTGTTTTACCAGTGCCTCTGAAGCTGGCTGTGGGCATTCCCAGTGGAGATGGGACTGGCCAGCTCAAGCTGTCTGGCTGCCCAGCATGTGCAGGGATGCAGGCAGAGCTGGAAAGCAGACAGGACAGCTTCCAGGCTGTGCCCAGAGGAACCCGTGCCACTCATTCCACATGCAGAACTGGCCAGGGAATTCAGAATCCTGTATCTGAAAATGGGGCAGATGGCACTTCAGAACTCTGCAGAAAATTGCAGATTTTATTAGGATGCCTGTGCTGTCCTTATTCTGAGTGATCTGAGCTGTCTTGTTTTAAGGATCTACACTGCTGCAAGGCAGAAGATAATCGAGGTGCTCACCTTTGCAAGGTGCCTGCTGAAAAGGGCAGACAGTATTGTCTGCATGTGCCATTGTTGTGTCCTGCACAATATTGAACAAGATCAGATCAATTACTTCTTTTTGCACTGTTTTGTTCAGGTAACAAAAAAAGGTGCAGGGCAATCCTGAACAAAATGTATAAATTCTGTCACCTTGGGGCAAGGCAAAATTTTATGAAAAGCACTAAGAATTCAAGTGCATGGGTGCAAATAGTAGAACAGAAAAAATCCTCATAAAGGTTTCCAATACCTCTGGCTGTCAGAAGACCACTCTTCTGCTGGGGGGTTGTGACTTTTTAGGAGACCATATCAAGTAGAGCTAATTCTATGTGTTGCTCTGGTTTGTGGACTTGCCTACCCCAAACACAGGCTCTCCCATAAGCTACAGAATGGAAGTGGGAAGTTACGGGAAGGGGTGGGATACAGGCTGAGAACTGCTATACTGATGCTGCCTCTTTGTCGAAATTCCCTGAATTTTGGCCTGTTTCTTCATAACTGCTTTAACAGTCTGGTTTGGAAACCCTTTTTTCTTAATATCTTCCCTGATAAGATTTCTCACGTCCCTCAAGTTCCTTCATTTTCTTAGTCAAATAGCTCATGAGGCTATTTCTGCGGTCACTTCTAGGAAAAAGTCCATCTGTTCTTTTTTCAGTTCCCCTTTTTTTCAGTTCCTCCTCTCTGGTGTCTCTCTCTCACTACAAACACCCTGTGGTCCTGCAAAAAAATAGGGAGAAAACTAATAGGGAATCTGTCCTTCAGAGCAAATATTTCCTGCTTCATATTATTTCTGTGTGAGAAGATGAAAGACCAATTTTTTTTTCAGACTGAGGTCACTCAGTTTCTGCCCATTCATTGGGATTCATGATGAGCAGCTGCTGGATCTCTGTGTCTTGCAGTAAAAGCATTGTGATTAAATGGAGAAGACAAGCTCCCAAGGATGTGAGAAGGCAAAGCTGTGCAGCCACAGGGTCACTGAGTAGAGCATCTTTGGGTTGACTCCCAGACAATTTGCAGGTTGCTGTTACACTGGAGGCTTTGAACTTTGGCATGAGTGAAAAACAAGAGCTCTCTTAGGCACCAAGGCAAAGCACAGTGCAAGGGCTGAAAAATGTGTTGTGCTAATGATTCACAGGTTAGAGACATGCTTGTGTGTATCATACTATGCCTGGAAATCTGGCTGACCTCAGACTCAGTGAAAAGTTGCCTTATGCTGTTCCACAAAAAAAAAAAACAAATGCAAAATGGCTTCACCTAGCAACACCTAAATTCTTTTATTACATTTGTGCACCTCCCAGCCAACAGTTCCTTCCTCAGTACTGGTGATGCTCATTGTGAAGAGATAAAAATGGGCTGGCATCTTCTCCAGCTTTACATTTAGGTGTGTCTGCCTGGCTGGAAATTGACTGTGCAAGGCTTTAAGGAAGTAAATAATGCTTTAGATGACATAGACCTTTGAGTTTAATGGCTTATCTAATCAATTTTTGTGTCCATTAAACTAGAGGCCTGTCTGAACAATTCAAAACCAGCTGCTTTGTGGTATACAGAATTAAACAGTATCAGAACAGCTATTAGCTGTGGTTGGTGGGAAAATTAGTCATTTGTGGGGGAATCACAAAGAAAACAGAGGAAGCTGTTGAATGTCAGGCTACTGCAATACCTTGCCTACTCTGCGTTACAAGTGCACTGAAGATGTGTTTGTTGCGAGCCGAAGGCAAGAGGTGTGCCTTTGTTGTGGGAGACAGAATTGAGAGGGACACTACTTGAGCCACACACAGAAATATGGGGTCAATAGTGCAGACACAGCTATTTCCCCACCAGGCCAATAACAGACAATTGCTTATTCATCAGTTTGAACATGACAACTTGCCATCAGCTGAGAGCATCACCTAAGCAGACAAGAGATGGAGTATTATTTAAATGTCTCTACAGCTAAAAGGAGAAAGACTTCTTGACTCACCAGTAGAAAATGTGCTGGGAAATTATTGCCCTGACAAGGCTGCTAGAAGAAGGGTGAATGAACTGCATGCAGCAAATATAACAAAGGAGTTATGGTGATTAATTACTAAGTCAAGAATGGCTAAGATTCTTCTGAATTGTGGTAGTACACACTGCCTGATAACCAAAACCACGGTATTCTTGCCCGCTCCCAAACACGTTGAATTTTTCATAAAAGTCACCTTTAATGTAGTCACTTATGTGCTGCTTTACAACAAAAGCTGTATTTGAAAAGAACTTTTTTATATTTATGAGGCTCATTTAATGAGTACTTCTGTCAGTTGGGTAAAAGTCAGTTTTTCAGCTTACAGTGGGAATTTTAGGGAAGGCTCCATGAAATGCTCGTACAATGTCTCTCTGTAACAGCTTCAGATAACAATTATCACTTGAATTGCCAAGACCTCAGACACCGGTATCTGTTACAAAGACACAGCATGTCTTTGTTGCACAAAAGGATGTAAAATTTCTTCCAGGACTGACCTTTCCTGATACTACTCACAAATGGAGCTGGTGACAAAGGGCACCTTGAGAGCTTCCTAAAGGCACTCACAAAGTGGGATGAGGAAACAAGTGGATATATAAAAAATTTCCATTTATCACAAGATGGGGTTGAAGCTAACTTCAGAGTCATGATAACCATAGCATAGGTTATTATTTCATTTCTTTCTGAGTAGTCAGCTCTCTTCACAAATGCTTTACTAACCAGTCACAGTTAGTTATCCCCAAAGTGAACTTACATGCACTATGAAGGACTGGTGTTGCTCCACACAGAAATTAGGAGGAATGAGAACAAATTACTTTTTATGGTGACCCTTTTGCCTTGTAGAATTATAAGAGTGATCTTCCAACTGGACTAGAAGCAATACTTTTCTCTGAAAGAACTTTTAGCAGTGTCTGCAGGAAGAATGACGTGAAAGACTGAAGAAATCAAAGTCTTGACATGAGATTTCTTCGTTGGCCAAGACTTACATTAATAGAGGAAATGGAAAAAACAGATTTAAGCCATTAGCCAAGTGGAACATGTGCCCAGACACAGTAACTGAATCCCCTGGAACATTAGCTGACCATTGACAGGACCCATGACTGTGCTTGCCCACTCTGAATGTCAGAAACACTTCCATGAGTTGAGTTAACTCACTGTGACAATAGGAAACTTTGGGGATATTTTTTTCCCCCATGAATAGATTATAAATAAGCATTGAACTCAGGTTTTATGAATTACCATGGTTCTGTTAACAGAAATGACACCTAGAGTGCAGAATCCATTGGTTCTCATTCTAGCAAAGAGCTTACCCAAGCACTGAAGGAATTCATCCTTATAGCTCCAAACAGGAATGAATTTATAGTCAAAAGCTATGACTTTCTCCTGGCCTAGGGAGCAGCACGGTTCTTCAAAGCAGAATCAGCAGTGCTCTGTGCAGGGTGCAGTTTCAGACCTTAGTGGGGCTTTGAAGAGACTGATCCATAAGGGGCTGTTTGAAGAAAGTGACAGCAAAGGGCTGTAAAGGAACACATCTACACAGTTCTCTGCACAGCTGGGCAGGGATGGCATTAAACACCTCCCAGAAAAAAACATTTCAATCAGACTTTGTTTACACAAGATAACATATGTGAATTATACTACTTGAAAACACTGAGCACTTGAACCTTTAAGTCTACCAGTAGTTTTAATAATAGGACCATTTTTTACATATTATTTAATATTAAACCCAAATTAATAAAAAGATCCCTATTTTAAGCTGTTAGGTACTTCACCATAACAGCTATTGTGCAATATGGTGATGTCCCAAGAGCATTAAAGCATCATTTACTCAGTTAGGGCTCCTGCCAATAGATCCTTCACCCTTACTGCACAGCATCCTGGGCTATTGTACCGCATAGATTCCTCCATATTATATTTGCTGCAAGTGAAAACCAAAGCAATAGTGGCATCAAGTCCAGACTAAGTGGCTCTGATTTTTTTTCATGCCGTGGCTGGTAAGGACAGGAGCACATAGCACAAAATACCACCTAGCAGCACTGACAATTAGGTTTCAATTGTAGCTGTACAGTTGCCTTCTTCTGTCCAGAAACCATCTGTCTCCACAAAACCTTAGCAGAAACCTAAAACATGTTTAAACAGAGTCACTTTCCAAATGATCATGCTATTTGAAATCCTTTGTATAATTAATTATGTAAATTTATGACACATTCAGGAAAGTAAGTAATCTTGATCCAGCTAAAGGCTGCTTCACATCGAATGTAAAACCTAGGTATTTCATTTCTGAAAGGCTGTGTTTGACAGCTAAACTTGTGTTTAGCAAGATTTATTTTCCCTAAAGACATGCTGACTGGTAGACCTTTTTTTTAATTAGTATGATCCATGGCAGGCCACATCTCTTGTCTCAGATCATGTCTGATTTCCTGTTGGGATTTACTGACCTTTAGTTTCATTGGTCCTTACTTGGGCTTGCTTTATTAGATTTAAAAGTCCACATAAAGTATGCATCATTTTTCTCCATATAATATTTATGCACATTGATCAAATTATTCCTCGCTCTTACCTTGATAATTTAAACAGAGTGGTCTTTTAGTCACAAGGTGTGTTTTCTGCTTTAGTTCTGTACAATGTCTATTCACCCATCCCTCTTTTTGGCACGTATTCAGCATTCCTTCAACAGACTCAGCACAGCCAGACAGTGAAAAAAATCCCACATTTGCATACTCCTATTACTCCCTCATTTGTAGGAGCACAAGCTACCTGAGCCTTTCGTGCCACCACGTGTGATGGAAAGGTCACATTTAGTTGCCAGTAATCCTTTGCAGCAGGTGGTACCCTTTCTGTGCCTGGTGTGAATTCCTTATGCTTTGCTGCACAAGCCTGAATTTCACTGTATCAAACACAGATATTTGAAAGCAATCTGAGGGGAAATGCTTCTTCTTGAATATTATTTACCATTACTTTAATCCATGAATTTTCAGCGAATTTTGCCAGCGGTGATTTTGTAGCTGCTACCAGGGTACTGATGAACATATTGGGAAACAGTGAGCTGTTTACTGAGGCTGGAGGAATTCCCCATGAACTGATGATCTGCCCCTGTTGATATCTGTTGGGCAATTCCTGATCCATGTTACATGAAGTATAAAGCTCAGTTATTTTACTTCTGGAGGGGTATGTCTGTCAATCCAACTTGAATTTAAGATCTGTATTCCTCAAATGTTACTAGGTGTCAGCAATTATGTTTCTGTCCTACAGTTTTGTATTAATTTTCCCTCAGCCCTAAACTCCTGTTTTCCATTGTTTTTCCTGTGATTCATGTCAGGCTAAGCAGCCTTTGGCTTCAGAGGACCTCCCTCTGCCTTTTACAGAATTGTCTTTTCTTGGCAGCTGTTGCAGCCCAGCAGAGGCTGACACTGAGCAGAACTTTGGACACAGTGCTGGGAATGCATTACACTTGCAGGTGTAGCAGAAAGGTGGATCGGGGTTGCTGTGGAATAAGATTAGATAGCATATTGACTTTGTCATTCAAAGCCAGTGGCATTTTTATGTGTATATCATAAACCTCCTGTATTAGTGCTCTCTTTATTGCTCATGGACTGCTGTGATGAACTGCCTGGTTCTGTCAGCCTTTTAAATCCAATTTAAATTGCTCAGGCTGCCCTCTAATCTCTCTTTAAGGACATTCTACCTCAGTTAATGTCACATTATGGCTCCAAAACAAGTACCCTTGAGATAAGAATATCTGTGATTTTTTCTGATAGCAGGGGTACTAACACATCATTCATTGGCTTTCCTGCCCCTCCTCAGCTCACTCTTTAGCATTCCATCCTCTTTAGCTGTCTCTTACAGCTTACTTAATATCATCAGGATCTGGCATACATGACACCTCTCAATTTTAATATGTTCAAGGAATTTCTTATACATTGCCTGGTGAGTTTTTTCTTCTTTTTTTTCCAGAACTTTTTAAGTTCTGCTTTCTGACAATACACCACCTGTGTTTCTCAGCCTTATTTGGATGTTTTGTGTTGGATTAGTGCTTTTAGAGCCCACCATAATAAATACTGCTTTTTCAGCTCTCTTTGTGTGATGAGGATGGCAACATATCATCACTCTCTAATTAATGAGCTTTTATTTTAATGAGCACAGGCAAAATTTTGAACTGAAAATGGGTTAGCATGCATAGGCTACAGTCAGTCAGTCCTTTCCTCTAGCTTGTCCATGGATTTTTTCCATTCAGTGGGAGTTCCATCATCACTGTCTTATGCTTGTACAGCACTGGAGTAGACACTAGTCAGAAGTCTCACTGATTTTATACAGCATTATATCCTGCATTGCTTCCAGGGGTCTTCCACAGGCATTATTTTTGATTTTGCTGCCATAATTTTTGTCCTGATTCCTTGGAAAAGAATTAATGCTTACAGAATTTCAGGAGGGGAGAGGTGCTGTTACTTCTGCCCTTCTCCCCAAAAGAAACCTACTGCAGTCAGTAGATCGGATTAAGTCTGTTTGGGATGGCACTGAACTGGCATTGAGGCTACTCCAGATGCCCTAACTCCTGAAGTTGCTTGTAGGAAGGATTTTTTTGGACTCTAGGGAAGTAATACTACACTTTCACGCTTTGGGCCATACAAATATGTTGGAGTACCATCATACAGCTGGATCCTAATTTAAAACAGAAAAAGGGAAAATGTTAGAGGTAAAAAAGTACTTTGTCATCTCATTTCTACTCTCTAGCTAGTCAAATTCACTAATTGCAGTTAATGGAAACATCACTGTCCAAACCAGCATTTTGACAGACTCAAAATTAATTGTTTTCCCTTTTTCTCACTTAAAAAAAAAAGATAATTACAGTTAAAAAAAGAACTGTCACTTGAAGGTCACACTTTTGAGTTTGACTTTCAAAAATATGTTTGTACTGAATTTCATTTGACAGAATTTCACATTTCCCTGTGTAAATCTTTGATCACACTGGGTGAAATAGTTATTCTTTACCAGAGCACACCTATGTGAGGTGCTGTTCACTATCAGCTGAGCATTACACAGTACAGGCTCAGGACTGGTGTTCTATGGACAATTCCCTTAGAACTGTAAGTGTGCACAGGGCCAGCAGGAGTTGTGGAGGACCTTGGGCAAACAAAATATCCTGGTCCCATCCTTACTGCATCCTACAACCTCCTAACTGATGATTAGATCAGTCTGGAAAAGCAGCCATGCAATGCCAAAATGTCACAAGATAATTTCTCTATTCCTTTGGGAACCTCTGTGAATCATCAGACAAGTCTTTCAGAAGCATTTCAGACTCAGGTTTGCAATGGAATTGAGGCATCTGCAACCACCAGTACATACCAAATGGGTTTTTCTGAAAAAACCACAGTTGGACCTGACTTGTGTGCAGCCTCTGTTATGAAATCCACTAGGCTTGGGCTTTTGACTTCTCTCTGGACATCCTTGTAAATATGGTACTGTAGTAAGTCTGATCCTAAATCAGATTAGTCCCATTTTATATCAAGTCCCATTTAGAAAAGCTTGCCTTTGACATTTTTGGTATAAGTTACTTGCTTCTACTGCTGTAACAGTAGCTATTAATTTGTCAGTTTTGTCACCTTTCATTGTCAATAAAGCATCAAAGCTGCTGCAGTTTTTAAGCAGCAGAGCGGGGTCACTTGGTTGCTGATGGAAACACCACATAAGCTGACCCATCAAGCCCAGTTACAGGCACTAGAACTGGTCCTTGTCTTAGGAAACTCTAGGCTTCACCAGTTTCCAAGCACTCATCGCATGGAATGAGACAGGAATGAGACATGGAATGAGACCAAACACCTTCCTCTGAGCAGCAAGCGAAGGTATTTCCAACACAGTCCACACAAGCTCCTTGTTCTCCCAATTTCTGTAAGTTTCTATTGGAGGTTTTGCTTCTCTTGCACAAAGAAAGGACAGACTGTATGCATGGGTCCCCATGTCAGCACCAGTGCTGCCCCTCCTCAAGGGCACTGGTCAATGGAAGAGGCAGAGAGAGATCCAGCCCCCATCTGCCTAGGGATCATATCCTTGACAGAAGCAGAACAGAACCAATTATCAGCTACAATATGACAATCAGCACATCTTGTTGTGTATTTCTCCAGAGACCTGAATAAGGTCAGTTGCCTTTGCAGGGACAGGGGTCTCTGCTTCTGTGAGAATATACCACCTCTTTCCCACAAATCACTACATGTGTCATAAACAATTAAATAATTCCATGCTTTCATTTCTCTTGAAATGGAAGACTGACTGTCCAAGAGCTATCATCACCACCTATAGACCTCTCTTATCTTAATTTAATTTATTCTTTTTTTCTGATCAAATTACTAGAACTAACAGCATTTCCCACAGGAGATGTGTACTATTGGTGCTATATTTTCAGTATATTTTTTTCTTCCTTTCATATCCCAATATTTAGTTTGCTCTTCCCGCTGCACAAGGCACAGAGTGATTTTACTGAGCAGCCTACAATAATGAGCAGGTCTTTGTCTTCAGCAGTTAGTTAATTTTCTACAGTAAAGATTATGAATAGCTTAAATTATTACTTCTAATATATGGCACATTTTTTTTTTGTCATACACACTTAATTGTGTTATCCAATGACCTTCCCAGCTTTACAAGGAAGTCATTTGGTTCTTATCAAAGCATAACAACATTGAATGTTCTTGAGTTATTCTCAAGCTTCACACAGCTGGTTTTGAGTATTGAATGAACTCTTGCTTTCATTCTGTTTTTCAGTTCAGTACAGATCTAGCATTTTACCAGAGCTGGGATGTTCATCCTGTCTTGCCAAACTTCCCTTGGAGTATTGTCTGTGTATCTCTGGCTGACCATCAATTCCTCTCTCTTTGACACCAGCCCTTCTTCCAGAGTCTGTCTCTTTTTGCTCATCTGCCCTGTTGCCAACTTGACAGTTTAATCCTGGAGTACAGCCCAGGCCTTGCACAGTAGGTGCTGACTGATTTTCATTATTTTGGCATGAAGTGCTCAGCATCCCAACTACACACCAGGCACTCCTTGTGCATGAAGCTGGATGTGTGTAACAGGAAGACATCCAAATTTTTTGTGAGGTATTTAGAGTGAGAATCACAGCTCTGTTCCTGGGTACCTTACAGCTTCTCCACCAAAGATACCCTTATAGGGATAAAAAGTATTAACAGTCACTTCTTCAGAGCAGTAAACCAATAGACACCAGGCAGCTTAGGTGGAATCTGGTCACCAGGGATAGGACCTAAGGGAATGGCCTGAAGCTGTGTCAGGAGAGGTTTAGATCAGATATTAAGATAAGGTTCTTCACCCAGAGGGTGGCTGAGCACTGGAACAGGCTCCCCAGGGAAGTGGTCATAGCACCAGGCCCGACAAGAGTTCAAGAACCATTTGGACAATGCTCTCAGGCACATGGTGTGATTCTTGGGGTGTCCTGTGCAGGGCCAGGAGTTGGACTTGATGATCTATGTGGGCTCCTTCCAACTCAGAGCATTCTATGATTCTGTGAATGTAGCAAGTGGTGTGAGGCAATGAATCACATCCTTCACTGGCTGAAGAATTCCATTATTTTCTGAACGGCTTTTGGAAAAAGGTGAGATTAATGGTGTTGGCATATTCTGGCATCTTGGTTTGAAAAACATCAGCACTACATGCTGTCCCTCTTGGTGTACAAAGGGCAGCAGGGAAGGAGGAGAGGTTATGGAGGAGAAGGAAAGTTCAGCTCCTGCTGACAAGAAGAATGCTTTGGACAGAAGGGTGAAATTCATCTTACCCTGCCTCAGGCTTCTGGAAACAGGTATTACTGACACAGGGGGCCAGGGCCAGCACCTTCCTGCCAGCTCGCTTCCTGTGTGTCAGAACTTGTTGATGTTGTGTTGACAGCACTGCTTTTCAGAGAGCTTAAGTGTTGGCCCTACATAAAAAAAGGGCAGAACAACATATTCCAAATTAGAGAATGCAGCAGGAATTAAGGATTTGATACAGAAAGTAAAAACTTGAGTTTTGCTAGCCTGTAAACAAAGATTGACACATAGGTAGTTGAAAGTCAAAGGAAGAACGAAAAAAAACCACCAAAAAACTATTGCTTCAAACAACACTTCCCTTAAAGTATTTTACGAGTGACTCTTTCAGAACTGGCCTGGGCATATTTCCTTGTGATATTTGACCACTGGCAAAACCCAGGTCCTGTGCACCATAACCCATGGCCTAATGCAACAGCTGATCTCTCAAGGTATAACACCTGTTATAGCATTATGAAGGCATCTCCTCCATGTGCTTGATGAGAGATCCAAAACAAGAGAGGAGATTGGGCCCTCTGCAATGCAAAGTGAAAGTCAGGGCTTGCCATCTTGAGGACAGGTGCCACCTTTTCATCTTAATTCACACTGAGCCATGATGTGGTATTGTTGGCTGCTCTCAGCATGGGCACTCTACCAAACCAAAGAGAAAAACATCTGGTATCTGTCAGCCCAGAACTGTTTACAGGCCTGAAGAGAGATAGGTAGACAAAAATTAAAACTTAAGCATGGGAAAATGTATGTTAATTGTTGAGATGGGATTGCTTGCAACCGTGTGTTAGGAGGGGTAATTGTCTGTCTTCTGTATGGTGACAGACTCCTATAATGTGCCCAGGCTCTCTTCCACTGCAGGACCATTTGACCTAGGGAGGAAACACATCAGAAAGAAACTGCAGAAAGAAGCCAAGGATATTAAACCTTTGGCAGTACCTGGAGACTTGTTAAGGACCTGTCACAGTTGAGACAGAGTAAAGAACAGCTCATAGCACACCTGGATACTGATGTTTACTTACATTTATTTAGGCATTAACAAGACTACAACTTTTAACTGCTTGATATCTCACACACTATTTCTTTCCCCATCATCTGGTCTCACCTTCCCTTCCTGGTAGGGACATGGTGGAGGTCTGTCAAGGTGGAAATTCTCACTTTATGCTGTTCAGCTCCTCTCAGTTATGTTTCTCAAGCATTACTGGCCAAGGTTACTGAGCATCCCCCAACATTTGTTTCCACACATATCCTTCATCTGCAGGATCTTGCCCTACATCCAGTGTTTTTCATCCAAATATCATCTTCACTTTCTTGTTTCTAGCCCTGAGCCTAGGTTTTTGTTGCAATCAGCCTCCCAACTGGTGGATCTGTCTCCTATCTTGTTACTAATTGGAGTGTTTACGATGTGCCACTATTGTTTGGCAGCTACTATCCAAATGTTCAACTGCTGTCAAAATGTTCAACTAGTCTGTGGTTTGTGCTTCAGAACGCAGCTGAAAGTTCAGTTATGTACATGCATGCACTCACAAAATTCTCTGCTATCCAAAATTTAGAATGGATGTTTTTGCCTGTCACCAGCCTCACTACTAGTGGTAGAAAGTGAGTGTATTCTGCAGATCAAGAAAAGGGGGAGAAAGGAAGCTGGCAAAGCAAAACAAAGGTATTAGGTGGTGTTTGTTAAAAGTGAGACAGCAACCTTCAAATAACTGAGTTATGTTCAGTGAGTAAAATAGGAAGATTCATAAACTCTGGCAGATTAAATGTACAAATAAAATAAGGCACGCCAGAAAAATGAATAAGCAATATCCTGAAATGGGGTAAAACTCATAAATCGTACTTTAAACATTTCAGGAGTAGGATTGTTTGTTGAGCCATAGATTATCACTGCAAAAGACAAGGTAAGGCCATGACAGAAAAAAGTGTTCTCCTCATGGACAAACTTAAGAAGGCTTAGTTATTTATGGGGGACTTTTAGAGGATCTGTCTAATTGAACTGACTATAGAAGAAACTATGGAACACAAGAGCAAAATGAACCTTGATATTTCAGGGCAAGTGAACAATATTCACCCAAGGGATATGCCAGAGCTCACAGATGAAGTAGCAGAAGAGCTGGCTGTGGTGCCCATCTCCCCACTTGAAAAATCCTAGGCCTTGAGGTCTAGAAAGCTGACAGATGAGACATCACTTTTCTGAAAGGGTTCTGGAGGAGATCCAAGGAGCTAGCAGATCCTGGTTGAGCCTATTGTTGGGCTTGAAACTTGGGTTTAAAAATTTAGGAAGGAAGAATATACTATGAAGAAGAAGACCGTGACTTCTCTAAAGAGAAGCCCTACCTCACAAACATCCTGAAGTGCTTTGACGGCTTTGGGTGGAATGTGTATGGATAAGGGAACTTCTATTCATAGTGTATGTGTGCTCAGGGTTCTTGAAGGCATCTTCTGGTAGTCTGTCAGCAAATTCAGAACTTATGTGCGTGTTGGTTGAAAGATAGTCAGCAGAGGATAAAAAAACAAATTATGAGAGCTGACTTATCACAAATGAAGTTGATCAAGTCTGTGGTGGACTTGTCAGATTTATCTGAGTAGTAGTCAAAAAAATCAAATGCACTTCTAAGAATAGTCACACAGGAAAAGGGACAGAGAGGTAAGCAGGGTGTCCGAAACAGGTCCCGGGCAGGTGAGCTGCCAGCCTGGTCTGATAACAATTGTATTTATGTTACAGCTCTATGGTCCTCCCATAAAAGTGGAAACCCCATGACCCAGAATATTTAGCCTGGATGCTGCATGGCTGAGAATGGCCTTACCAGGAATAGTGGGAGGGTGAGCTAGAGGGCAGCTTGCAAGTCCTTTCCGATAATAGGCGTTTTAATTAAAAGGCATTGCAATTCAACAGGAAGTCTGTGACAGAGAGAAAAGAAAAGAAGGGGAAATTACAGAAAGAAATATCTGAAGACAGCAGCTTGCACAATGCTCTCCCCATAGGCTTCCACCAGCTGCTGACAGTGTATCCAAGCCACAAGGTCAGCACTTCTTTCATAAACTCTTGGTTCCAGGATACGATACACCTACCCCTGACACATGTTGTTGGCCTGGCTGAAGCAAGGTCTTTTAGGTCTTTGTGGATTGAGTCCTGGTTATGTATGTTTCTATCTTTAGTTACAAAACACAGTGACACATTTTTAGCTGTAATACCTTTAGCTAATCATTGATAGACTGGTGAATATGTAATAGTTCTGGCGTTAGTCAGAGGCTACAACTTCCTCTTTCAAAGGTTAGTGCTTGTATATTCCTTGTCTGTTTAAACTGTATTTTCACCCTGTAAAGAGCAGAACTTGTGAGATACAGAGATATGATCCTGGGACTTTCTTGCTCCCTAAAAAAAGGAACGTGTTCTGGTAGTTTATTTTACAAGCTGCCCCTCAGAAATTTAGATTTGAAGAAAAGCTTTGTTGTTTTCTGGAAAGAAAAAAAAAAACAGGCTTTGTTATTTCTGTTGTTTTGTTGCCTTTCCATTTGGAATTTTAATCAGGTCATGTGCCTTTAGTGCATGAGCTGATACACATTTTGTACCCACTAGCTACAGCTGCAGAGCTGAAGCTGGTACACTCTGCCTGGGGAAAGACAATATTAATTGCAGATCAGCACTTCTATATGAATTAGCAGTCAGACATATCAACAACAGGCATATCAAGTCATACATGAAATCATTTATAACCTGAATCCTCAGGTGTGGTGTGTGTGACCAAGGGAAAGGTCCTATCAAACTAATCCTACAAAACCTCACTAAAAGCCAGAGGTATGTATTATTTTTTAGAAGCCTAATGACAGGAGGGAAGGCCAAGGAACAGACTCATTGATATGATGTTATCAAATTAAACAAACAAAAAATTGCATTCAGGGAATCCAGAAGTTTCTCCACCATTCATCTTGCTGACCCTAAGGCCAGTGAGCCTCCTGCTGCTGCAGCTGACCAGGAGAGGCAGGACTTGAACTGAAGAATCTTTGAGATGGCTCTTGCAAGATTGTCTCCGAGTGTGTGTAGCAGCTGCAGTCAAAACAAGGGCAAGGTCTCCTGTCTGGCAGGTAACAGTCAAGCCAGCAGGGATACTCAGGATATCCTGGTGTCGTTCAGAAGGATGCAGTAGTGCTGCATGAGTGTCATACTGAGCTGGAGTGAGGAGAAACATGGCATTAGGCTCAGCATAAGGACAAACCTGATCTGGACATCAAAGCTGCAGCTGTCACCCTGTACTAGGTGCCAGAGCCTGCAGAGGAATGTGAGCTGCCTGCTGAGAACCTGCACTGCTGACAGACAAAGTTTCTGGTACCAGCCAGACCAAGGTTGAAGCCCCTGTGCAGATGAGGGCAGACTGAGGTGAGGCAGTACAACAGATCACTGTGGATCTGCAGACCCTGTCTGACCTCAGAGCTGCTTCTGCTCTGTTGTCACTGTCCCCCAATGGAGCTGGGCAAGTAGCACTTTCCTGGGTACCCCTCAGGAATGAGGGGAATGAGAGGGGAGCAGGCTCCTATTTCCTTGCCCAGCAGGCAATTCCCCAGCTCTCCACAGCAAAGTGCCAGCACAGAGCACCTTCTTTTGCTGTGTCCATCAGAGGGTGAGATCTTCCAGGGACAGCACCTGGTTCTTTGGTGAGATAATTCCAACTGCATACCTTGTGGGTGAGCTGGTCTCCAGAGGAGGGGCAACAAGGATAAGAAAGACAGAAAAAAATCCTGCCTTCTCTCTCTCTCATCCATTATTCAAAGACTGAATACTGTGGCAATATTTTGATATCCCCCTTCCATCAACATCACACAAGCTGAAAAGGTATTCTTGGTCACATCCTTTATAGTACTACAATGATTTTTCCAGACTGTCTCAGGCTGGCATTGAAACAGGCAGTGGGAGGAGGGTATCTGTGGCTCTGGGGATTTTTGCTTGAGCTAGGAGGATCCCAAAAGGAAACAGCGAAAAATGAGACAATTTAGCACAACTGACGGGAATTAATGAAGTGATTCTGTTCCCCTGTCCCTGTGTTTCCAGGTGAGAAAGATTCATCAAAACAATATTGTCTGTTCTGTCTGTGGGGTGAAGAGGACTCTGCCTCCCCAGACAAATTGATTTTGTTTTGGCTTCTCTTACATTTTGCCATCCAGAGTTGTATGTTTGGGTACTCACAGGTGGGAGAGAGAGAGGGGGAGAGGGAGAAAGAGGGAGGGAGACTGGGGCTTACAAGCTGTCACAGGCAGTAGGAGCACAGCAGCAACTATGCCGCTGGGGTTTAGGGGCAGCTGACAGTCAGGAACCCTCAGAGTCACCTTATATTTCCATAGATGAGCTTGGGGAGAAATCTGAGAAGTGCCTAAACCAGCAATTATTTTTTGAACAGAAATACGATATGGCTGGATTGTATCACAGTTGCCAGGACAGGCTTTCTTTCATGCTGCAGTTTCTCAGATCTGCTTCTTAGGCTACCTAGATCATTAATTTTACAACTACAGTTGTCCCTGGGATTAGGGACATGCAGCATACTGGTTGAGAGCCAGCTGAACATGAGCCAGGTGTGCCCAGGTGGCCAAGAAGGCCAGTGGCACCTGGCAGTATCACCAATAGTGTGGCCAGCTAGACCAGGGCAGTGATTGTCCCCCATACACAGCTCTGGGGAGGCCACACCTCCAGTGCTGTGTCCAGCTCTGGGCCCTGCACTACAAGACAGACATCGAGGTGCTGGAGCACATCCAGAGAAGGGCAACAGGGCAGGTAAAGGGCCTGGAAAACAAGTCTGATGAGGAGCAGCTGAGGGAAGGAAGGGGCTGTTTAGCTGGAGAAAAGGAGGCTTAGGGGGACCTTATGACTCTCTATAACTCCCTAAAAGGTTGTTGTGGCAAGGAGGAGGTTGGTCTTTTCTCTTTCCACTTTCACAGGTAACAAGTGACATGATGAGAGGAAATGGCCTTAAGTTGTGTCAGACAAGGCTTAGATTGAATATTAGGAAAAATTTCTTCACTGAAAGGGTGGTCAGGCATTGGAATAGGCTGTCAAGGAAAGTGGTGAAATCACCATTCCTGGAAGGGTTGAAAAAATGTATGGAGATGGCACCTGGGGACCTGGTTTGGTGATGAATAGAGCAGTGCTGGTTAATGGTTGGACTTGATGATCTTGGAGGTATTTTCAGCCTTAATGGTTTTATGATTTTATATAACACTTAAAGGCATGAGGTGAAAATTACAGGGAAGAACTCCTGGGAACAGGCAGAATGTGAGTACTTTCAGCTATGCAACTATGAGACAGAAGCCAAAAAAAAGTGGTAAGAATTCTCCAGGTCTGCCATATGGCAAATGAGCTTGATTTGTTGGTGTTTTCTTACCAAAGTGCATTAGGCTTGGGTTTTTCAATCCAGAGTCAAGTCTGAGTTGTTTCTCAAGCACTCCTGTTTCTGAGTGATCAGTCATTCAGAGACTAGAGATACCAACTGAGTGCATTCATGCAGTGGTTGCAAGAGCAGGATGAGAGCGATGCATGGGTGACTGAAACACCTGAGAGGCTGCTGCCACTTCCCTGGGGCTAACAAAGAGCACTGGACTTGTAAAGGTGACTCAGAGGACCAAAGAGGAATACCAAACGGGTGATGGGTTAGCATCAGTAAGTGTTACAGGTGGGCTGCCAACCACCCAGAGGGCCACGATACCTTGTGTTGTCTACAAGGTTTGTACAGGCTCTGTGTTTTCATGGGATAGAAGAACTCCTACTGCTGCAATTAAAGGATTTGAAGAGATTAAGGTTTGTAGTAAAGTGATTCTTCCCAGGTCTGTCCCTGTAGCAGATGTGTGCTGTGGTAAGGTTGTAACACACAGGCATTCACACTGTCTCTCTGTCTCTCTCTAGGTTCTCAAGCATCTGCGACACTTAAATTTCACCAATAACATGGGGGAGCAGGTGGATTTTGATGAGTTTGGGGACCTGGTAGGAAATTACTCAATAATCAACTGGCATCTCTCTCCGGAGGATGGTTCAGTCGTCTTTGAAGAGGTTGGGCACTACAACGTTTATGCCAAGAAAGGGGAGAGGCTTTTTATCAATGAAAACAAGATCCTGTGGGGTGGATTCTCTAAGGAGGTAAGTGCTTAAATCCTCACAGCAAAGTTTTCCTGATCCACAAGCTGAAATTTGAACTAGCCCTGCACACTCCTCCTATTATGGCTCCGTGTCTCATGATAGGATCCATTCACCTTACTCTATGCACAGTCTCCTCCATAGTCTTTCTTACCCTTCTTATGTACTGAAATAATAGACAATGTCTCCTCCCTTTCTGTACATTTGTTCACCCTGAGTATTAACGTTTTAAATTATATACTTTATTCCTGGCCCAAGCAGATACAGTAGAATTTGATAGCAGTGTTTCAAAGGGATGAAAAATTCATTACCAAAGTCTGGTTGTTGACTAAATCAATATTTCCTGACCTCGGTAGTTTCATTGCTGAAAAGAGCCATCCCTTTCACTCCAATTAGCTCTGTATCAAGAAGTGTCTCTTCTTACTCTTAGTTATATTTACAACTCTTTCTGCTGGCTTCACCCACCAAGTCCTAGAGCCTTCCTCACACCCTTGCCTTGCAAACCAACAGAACAAGCCCTGTAAACCTGCCTGGGTTAACTTGGTCATGGTGTTCAAATAGTGGAAGATGCCAGCACCTGATACCTTTTTTTTTGTATTCTCCTTGAGGATGCTTCTGCAGCCTCAGAAGTAGTGATCTCAAGAGGTAGCAATTGACTTCGGTCAGGACTAAGTCGTTCTCCACTGTCTTGCATATGTTTAATCTTTTCAGCATAATTATTGTCACTAGCAGCCAGGCTGTGTCTGACCCACATGATGGGAACATGGTGCAGACATCTCCAGACCAGAGCCAAATAAACTGCTGCCATAGCTGGCAGCAGCCAGCTAGGCAGAAACTCTGACTCCCAGAGGGAATACTGAGTGGGCATATGGTTTGTGGTCTGGGAATTGACACAGGGAGTAGAGTATTAGCTCAGAAATGTCACTGCCAGGCCCTGCTGGGATGTTTCAATCTGTTAAGCCAGTACCTGATTAATGAAAGAAGGAATTCGCTTCCATGTGATTATTCACATTGGCTGGCAGATCAGGTAATGCTTCTGCCTTAGCTACTTGCCCAGAACAGTTCCAGCATGAGTTCAGCCTTTCTTTTACTCCAGCTTCACTTCTGGTTCAAGTCCAGAGCAGTCTGAAGGAGGCATGAATTGAACAGAGCATACTACCACAGAAATACTGAGCTCAGAGCTTTTCTAAGTCCACCTGGAGTCTCTAAGCACAAACTACAAGTAGAACTTAAAAAACCCTGATATTATAATCCCTCCTTCAGATTGCAAATGCATCTTGCACTTTTTTCAACAGTTAGGATTTATTGTTTTTTACTTAAACTGAGTGATTGTGTTTTCTTGGTCTAAATTTCTCTGGCAGTGCAATGTTTAACTTCATTCTCTGTCTTAAACTGTTAAAAATGTGACAGGATGTTGCTGAGTGCAATGCCAGGGTATATAAATTTTGTGCAGTTGAGGGGTTTGCAATCTCTGTGTCTGCTGCAGCCTTTTTTTTTCAGTTTATATACTTCCAATTTCTTTCAGATAAAAGGTTCTGTTCAAAAAGAGTAGCTGGTACTTCACTCACTGTGCCTCTTGTCATCCCTAACAAAAGTTTAAATGAAGGTAATTTTAACATTCAGAAACTTAAACATTGCGCAGAGTTGCAAAAGAATGAGTTAAGGAGTAGGTAAGATAGATAGATTCATTTTGGCAGAAACTGATGAAATTCCCCACAGAATACTTAAGAATTCAGCCAAAGCAATCACAAAAGTACTAGCAATTCATCTTCCAGAAATGTGGAGGATGCATGATGTCTCAAAGGATCAGAGAGCAATCGTAATACCTGGTTTTAAAGCAGTTATAGGAGAACCAAGGGAATTATACACAATTGAGTTGAGATTCAGTAACCTAAAAGACTTGATAAAAAAAAAATTAAATGGTTTATAAACACTTAAAGGATAATAAACTGATAAGAACAAGCCAACATGTATTTGTCAAGATAAAATCATGCCAAACCAATTTAATTTTTCTCCTTGGAAGCTCAATCAACTTTGTAGATAATGAGGAAGCAGTGTGTAACTTCAGCCAGGCCTTTGATTCAGCTCTGTTCAAAATCACTGGTGGCAGCCTTGGGAAAGACAGCCTAGACTGATGAAATCCTCTTGATGGATGCACTGCCTGCTCAAAGATTATCCCAAGGAAAACTAGCACTGTGTTTATAACAGTAGGCACTAACAGCAAAGTGCTTCAAGCCAGGAGCTGCAGGGAGTCGCCCTGTGTATGTGTCCCATCAATGATGTAATCCTGATGAACAGCTTAGGAACAGCATTCCCAAACTGTGCTGCAGCTGCACTTCAGGCACCAATGACAGGCAACATAGACTGCCCTCACCAGAGCCACAGAGTGGTCATCTCTGCCCAGCAGCTGTCATTAGTGAGGGCTTTGCTTTCCCTGTGGCTAAGGTTGATACCTGCACGTAGGCAACTTCCAAACCATAGCTAGGACTCATTGCACACATGCATCAATGCAGGAGGCTCCTGGAGGTCAGCAGGTTGGCAGCACTTGGGTAAACTTGCATCAAACTTCCAAAAAGGTGAATGGAGGCTTCCAAACAGAACAGCCATTGACTATGTAAGGATCATGGTACTTTGCTAGCAGTGGAAATTGTAGGTTTAACTCTCCTGAGCTGAGAAAGTCACGTTCTGTGTCAACTCTTTTTCTTTAATTTAGTTGGAAAGAGGTGAGCTCAACCTCAGGTCATGACTGTGTGACAAAGGCCCAGGCTTCCATTCATCATGCTGAAGTCTTTGTGTCAGTGCACTTCAGGCATGCAGTGAGCCTGCCCGTGCAACCACTTGATGCCAGGACACAACAATGCTCAGGTGGGCTCAGGGACAGCAGAAATGCACAGCCAGCAGGTGACATCATTTACAGCAGCAGAAGTCTGGAAACCTTTGGATCTGTAAAGTGCCACTGATTTGCATCTTTAGAGGTTCAGTGTTCTTAAAGAAGAAGCGAGTTTCAGAAAACTTTTTTTTAAATAATTCCCACAAATTATTAGCAGACATTATGCAATATATTGGATTGGGGATCAGATGTCAGGGCCCATCATCTCCAAGGATGACTCAAGTTCCTGCCAGTAGAGATTGATGGTCTTTTCTCCTACCCATCTAACGACTGTTTTGGGGTATGTGTGTCATGGTCACATTCCAGTTTGCAATGCCCACAACACAGTAGATATTACAAAGATCTGCTGATCTTCCTTACTATCCCTTGATGTGTTCCTTCAGAAAAATCTCCCTGCAGTGGGCTGGAGAAGGACTATTGTGCAAAATGTGTCTGTTCTGTGGGCAAAAGAGGTGAGCATTTGAGGGTCTTCATGCAGCATGCCAACCAAGCAATAATACCCCTGGTGGAAGCCAAGGTCTTGCCACAGTAAGGCACTGACACCATTAACCTGCTTGGGCCCTTTTCTTGCAGGTGCCTTTCTCCAACTGCAGCAGGGACTGCCTGCCGGGCACGAGGAAGGGCATCATCGAGGGGGAGCCCACCTGCTGCTTCGAGTGCGTGGACTGCCCCGACGGCGAGTACAGTGACGAGACAGGTAACGCACACGGAGCTGCTCTGGGCTTGATGCCCTCCAGGCATCCCCCCACAGTTGTGCTGAAATCACCTCCCTTCAGGGCTGGGCTGGTGCCTGCCTTGCCAGGAGGCTTCTAAGAAAGTCTGAGGGACTTCTGAAAAGATAACAGGAGTTGAGTGCTGTGGTCCTCAGGTCCTGTCTACTGCTAAGCCTGCTTGTCCCTTCTGTTCTGCATCAGGAAAATTAGGGCAGAGAACCTGAAAAACAACTTGCATATAGAAAGCCTCTCAAGCAAACTCTATTGCACTGTAGCAGTAGCTTTTCTTCCTCCAAAAACCTGGAGGAGGGAGAGATTCCCCATCCCAAGTTCCTTAGTTATCTGTCTGCCCCTATGTTTTCCTCAAACTGTCAGGGTTTCATTTCATGCTCTACAAAGAAATAAAATCCATTACATCCTAGATTTCACAAGCAGAGAGAAGTATTTCCCTTTATGGATTCATCAACTACTACAAAATATCAGAATCTGTGGATCCTACTGAGCACCATGGGCATGGTTTTTGTTTCATTGGGAGCTTGGATCAAGCTACTCAGGCTCTGGAAGAGACGGAAAACATAAACTCAGGTTTCAAAATGGTTGAAAATTTTTGAATTTCCAACACCACTAGTGGTCCCTCAGTGCTGGGCATCCCCAGGGTAATGAAGGCAAGTAAATTATTTCAGGATATCAGTCCTCTCTACACTGTCAGGCACCTGGGACCTCCTCACACCCTCTCTGGTGGGCTGGTCCCAGAAAACAATGCAGACCTTGCCAAAGATGAACAATTCAGTAAACTGCTTGCAAAGCTGAACAAGTGTTCTTTGTGAGAATCTAATTTGGTCCTATCAGACAGGAATTATATTTTTTTAGCATGACAATATAATATACTTACATGATGCTTGGAAGCAGCATTTTCAGATTAAATAGAAGCAATTTTGGTCATATGTAATAGGGGTCTTCTGGTGTTTTTCACATAATTTTGGGAGCTAGCTCTGGTGTGGAGGTGGAATTTATGGGGCTGAGGTGGGGACTGTCTTCTGACTCTACAGTTTCCTGCTGCAATTTCAGCTGACAGTAATAGTCTTTACTTCCCGTGCTTGCCAGTTTTATAGGCATAGAGAGCAGCTTTACAACCAGTTCCATCCAGCTGAGATAGCAATGCTAGCAGAGGAAACAATCTGTCCTTTCCCAGCTGTTTGCTCCCACACTTTGCCTGGGAGCAGTGCAGGCACTTGTACAACCATGGAGTGAATTGGATCAAGTCTTTGGTCATCCTGAAAACAAGCTCTTGGGAGGTTGAGTTTCAACCAGAATGAGAAGCTGCATGCCCTCAAGTGTTAACAACACAAAGGAGGGGGAAAGAATGAGCATCCCTGCAGGAGAAGGGAGACTTTGTGGACTCCCTTCAGTGGCAGCATGGTCTCTAAGCCACCACAAGACAGCAGTGAAAGCCTGTCTTTAGGGTGTAGTGCTAAATAGCTGTCTCTGGCAGAGACTGCTCGATTCCCTACAACACAAAATTAACTTTGCTTTGTCTGCAGCTTGCAGTTTTTAATGAACTTCCAGGTAAAAGGCACAAGAAAAATAAGAATTATTGGCTGAATGGATGTAAATGAAATGACATGGTGATGACAGCTTCTGACTGAGCTTTTGCATCTAGTGCCAGATTTTCAAATAAACACCATAGGTGAGGCAAAAAGTCCTTAGGAAAGCAGTGTCATCTCAGGACATGGATGGTCTCTCCAAGCACATCTCAACAACAAGGGAGCTTGAAAACCTTTGGCCTCGTTACCTGGGCATTCCTGGCTTTTTCATTAGCATCAATCTCTGCTCTGGAAGCTGTTGTCAGAGTCTGTGTCTGTGCTCAGGTACAAAGCTCAGAGGGTGCTTGCTGTTAAAGGAGTTAGTGGACTCTCTGCAGCCCCTTGCCATCCTTCTGGGATGCCAAAAGCAGAGGTAAGTTGAGACCTCCAGCTCTCTGCTCACAACCCCTTTCTACTGCCATCAAGAGTTGTGACCTTCCCTGCTAGAGCACAAGACCCATTTGAGTCAAAGAAGAAGAGCAGAAGCAACAGGTCCTTGCTTTTTGATCATGCAAGCCATTGGCATGACCATGCTATCACAGCTGACCCAACTACTTTCATGAAGGAGATGGAGGCATCAATTTTCCCTTTGCAGGTATTAGTGGGACATTTGCTGGGTGTAGGGAGAGTGATATTATTAAGACACATCTTTCCCTGGCATTCCAACATGAAATGAGAATGTGCTGCAAGTCAAGGGCATTGCCTGCCTTCAGGGAAGAGTAATTTAAACACTAAGACTTGCCTCCATGGAATATGAAATAGGCTCTCAAAGCATTTAAGGAAGCAAGCACGTTTTTAATTTTCTCTGTAATAGAAAAAGGCAGGATATTCAAATGATGATAAAAGTGTGAGAGGTATGAAGAAAGACAGAAGTAGAAGATAAAAGTGAAGGAACAAGGAAGAGGGAAAACCAGAGCCTGTGTAAAAGCTGATAGCAATCGAAGTTTGCAAAGTTTTACCAAGAAATGTATTACAAAAGTGATGAGGGCAGAGGCAGAGGAAGCCAGAACCAAGCATGCTTTGTGCTTTCCTATACAGCCCCTGGGAGGCTGGTTGTTTCTGAGTAAGAAACTCCAAGACATCAATATATGACTCTGGGGATCTGCACACAGGAGCAGAACACTCCATTTGTTTAAGATCAAGGCTGGTGTGTAGCTGCCATATATGTCATCCCACACTTCAGCCTCTCATTCTGACAAACCTTCCCTCTCCTTATCACTTCTTTTTCAGATGCAAGTGCCTGTGACAAGTGCCCTGAGGATTACTGGTCCAACGAGAACCACACGTCCTGCATCCCCAAGCAGATAGAGTTTCTGGCCTGGACTGAGCCCTTTGGGATTGCTCTGACTCTCTTTGCTGTGCTTGGAATTTTCCTGACTTCTTTTGTTCTGGGAGTCTTCACCAAATTTCGCAACACACCCATCGTTAAGGCCACCAATCGGGAGCTATCCTACCTCCTCCTCTTTTCCTTGCTATGCTGCTTCTCCAGCTCATTGTTCTTTATTGGTGAGCCCCAGAACTGGACTTGCCGTCTGCGGCAGCCAGCTTTTGGCATCAGCTTTGTCCTCTGTATCTCCTGCATCCTGGTGAAAACCAACCGTGTCCTTCTTGTCTTCGAGGCAAAGATCCCCACGAGTCTCCACCGAAAGTGGTGGGGCCTCAACCTTCAGTTCCTCCTGGTCTTCTTGTGCACGTTTGTGCAGATTGTCATCTGTGTGATTTGGCTCTATACGGCCCCACCATCCAGTTACCGAAACCATGAACTGGAGGATGAGATCATCTTCATCACCTGCCACGAAGGCTCCCTGATGGCCCTCGGCTTCCTCATTGGCTACACCTGCCTACTGGCCGCCATCTGTTTCTTCTTCGCCTTCAAGTCTCGAAAGCTGCCTGAGAATTTTAACGAGGCCAAGTTCATCACCTTCAGCATGCTGATATTCTTCATCGTGTGGATCTCCTTCATCCCTGCTTATGCCAGCACGTACGGCAAGTTCGTGTCTGCTGTGGAGGTGATTGCTATACTGGCTGCCAGCTTTGGGCTTCTGGCCTGCATCTTCTTCAACAAAGTCTACATCATCCTCTTCAAGCCCTCCCGCAACACAATCGAGGAGGTGCGCTGCAGCACAGCCGCCCACGCTTTCAAGGTGGCTGCCAGGGCCACACTGAGACGGAGCAACGTGTCCCGCAAGCGCTCCAACAGCCTGGGGGGCTCCACTGGCTCCACCCCTTCCTCCTCCATCAGCAGCAAGAGCAACCATGAGGACCCCTTTCCTCTGCCGGCCTGCGCCGAGCGGCAGCGCCAGCAGCAGCGCGGGTGCAAGCAGAAAGTCAGCTTTGGGAGTGGAACGGTGACCCTGTCGCTGAGCTTCGAGGAGCCGCAGAAGAACGCCATGGCCAACAGGAACGCCAAGCGCCGCAACTCGCTGGAGGCCCAGAACAGCGACGACAGCCTGATGCGGCACCGGGCCCTGCTTCCCCTGCAGATCAATGAGCCCCTCGGGGCTGAGCCCGGCTTCCAGGCAGCTTCCAGCCCGGAGACCAGCTCGCAGGAGTCGGTGGTGGGAGACAACAAAGAAGAGGGACCAAGCCCTGAGGCGGAGCCTTCCCTGCCATCGGTTAACTCCCGAAATTTTATAGGCACTGGAGGTGGCTCTGTCACAGAGAACACGGTACATTCCTAACAAAAGAAGATTGCAAAAAGTACACCAGCCCCCAAGAGGAACTTGCTCACCTCTTGCTTCTGAAGGGGAAAGGTAACAAAGACACACTGCTGTGACACAGCCCCACCACACCTTAATGTTAGCGCCGGCAGGGTAGCACATGTGCCTCCAGAGGAAGGACTGTGTCTGGGGAGCCTTGGATTGAATTTGCATTTGCTTTATTGAAACCAGGACATCTCAGAAGGACAAGTGAAGATCGCCTCTGGTGGGGCTTAAGCAGAAGTCTGCATGCTGCCTTGCCTCCGTAAGCTTTTCCTGCCAGACTGCAACTCAGCTGACTATGGGAGGCACTAGGCAATTCCACTATACCCTGCTTTTACATTTATGTATAATATTCCTCTTTCCCACTATGTATGATATTCCCTCTTTATGCAGTATATGTGATCTGTAACCATGTGCATCAGGACTCTCAGCTCTACAAAAGCAAGGTACACGGTTTCTCTTCAGGAAAGCACAGTCATGGGGAAAATAAAAAAGCCCCCAACATCCTGCATGCTGTGTACAGCCAAGGGTGTGAACATGTAAAGTATTTAATGTGACAGAGCGCCCTGCTAATTTATATTTAGTAATGTCCCAGTCTCTCCTTTCTGCCCAACAGGAAATACTGGACAATACTCTCCGTAGACTCCATTGCACTAGACCAAGCTACTTAGCTTCCTACTGGTTTCCTCCAGCTGGAATAGCTTTACCTCCAGCCTGCCTGCTTTGGTGAAGGGGGAGAACAGCTTGTAAATCCCTTGCAGAGAACGCTGCAAAAGCACAATGAGATGTATCCCTGATTGATTATGTCGCTAGTAGTTGTATGCTTAACCAAGTGTTGCTGCTGTACTATCCCACAAGGCATACATGGCTAACCCTTCACACCATAGTCAGTGTTGTGCTTTGCCGTATTAACCTGCCTCACACCTGCACGGAGCATTGCGACAGTCCTGGCCGTACTGGTGGGCCTGACACAGCAGATGGAACAAGGAGAAATGGAGGAGTTAGGGATGAGGAGGAGCCCCCAGCTGTGGTAATAGGATCACCCGAGCTGGTGAATATCTGAAGTGTGTGTGCTGGTAGATGCCTGGGTGAGACAGACATTCAGGCCTAGGTTCTTGGACACATATAGGGACAAATGGATGAACTGGATACAGTTTTGCTCCTAAAAGCCACCTACTAGGTTATTTCCCATTTTGAAGAGAGGGCACCTAGCACAAGAATGGTGGACTGTACCTAAAGAATAACACTAAGGACGTCAGCAGAGAGCATAGCAGAACTTGATTACTCTTGTCCCACTCTTCCTAAAGCTCCTGGTTATTTCAAGGCATGCCTTGTTCTTTTTGATTCATGCTGGAAAAGTTGAAAAGAGTCATTAGCAGAGAGATTTGTTGCAGCCTGATGAGAGGAAAAAATACCCCTGGACAGCCTGGTGGGAGGGGCTATGGTTACATTGCAGAATTTAATTCCCTCTTCCCAGATTCCCCGTGGAAGAACAAGCATCTGTCAGGAAGATGTCAGTGCCCTCCCTCATTAGGCATGAAGGTAGTCTAGACCTGTGCTAGAAAGGTAGATGGGCCTGCAGCTCAGTGTGAGCAGAGACAAAAGGACTGTGTTCGAATGCATTGGGGGAATCACCACAATTCTCTTGTTACTGTTTTTGCTTGGTTGTTCTTCTGCCAGGGCAGGCAAATAAAACTTACAGGTGACATTACTGTATAAAAACTTTGTTTTGCCACCTCTACTTGTTGACCAGGAAGAGGAGTCTTGACTTACAGGAGCAAAGTGGAAGTCCAGAACCTCAAGAAGTAGGCTGTTCAGACAAGTTGTTTTAACACTTTTGTTGATCTGTTACATCCCCCTTGGAGTGGGCTCAAATTTAACTACACCACATAAGAACCAACCCAACTATAATTGTAAGGCTTGCAAATGACAATATTTGATTAAAATTCTGGCTCGGATGATTGGGGGAGGAAAAAAAAAAGTGAGTTTGAAAACACAAATCCTTCTAGTCCAAATTTTGGAAAGCACAGTTGTACCCCTGGACCCAGCCAAGAGCTGCTTACTGCTTCTGAAACCTAGGTCCCTTCCCTAGGCTGCTGACTGTGGCCCGTGGGCTCAGTTTAGGGTCTGGAATTGAGCCCCGGAATCTCCTGAGTCTAACTGCACGAACAGGGATGAGCACTAGATGGCAGAGAGAGAGGGCTAAAAAAGCCATTTTGGTTACGGCCTATACTTTCAAAAATTCCAACAGCCGAGTGGTTTTAGTGCTAAGTGAATTATTCCTACCAAAGCAAACCCAGCTCAGCAGCCCCTGAAGTGAGGCTGACAGCACTGAAACGTGTAAGATTTCAATGAGTGAAATGAAAACAATACAATTTACAAACCAAAGACGGTGTAAGAACACAGGCAATGTAAGAAACAGAAAGTCACCATCAGCTGCCTTGTCTGGAGAGCAATATTCACTAGCTATGTGTACAGTAGATGAGACTGACTTTTGGGTGCTTTTCATTCCTTGGGTGTTTTCCATTCTTTACATTTACTTAAAAGGAATTTATACCCTGGCACACAATGAGTCTCCAAGAACTGCAATCACTTTTTAGCATGGCCAACTGTGCTGTATTTGCTGGGGAAGCCCCTTCCACCCTCCCTGCTCTCCTACGTGGAGCCCTAAGCCTCCAGCTCCAATGCTGCGAGAGAGCTGCTGCTGCAGCTGATAGCAGTGACACGCATGCTGGACACAAGGGAAGGCCAGTAAAAAATGACCCCTTTGGGAAGGTGCTTTGTAACCAAACCCCTTTTCCCATGCACAGAGAGGGGGATGTGTTCTCATCCTGTCAAGTCCAGGAGAGGAGAAGGCTTGGTCAGGCTCCTGTCCAAGAGCCTGTCAGTGTATCACACGTAACAGCACTGATGAAGCCACGCTGGGGAACATTCTTCTGTTGAAAGCACAAGCCTGAGAACCTCCACTGACATTTCCTACCAGAAGATGCCCATGTGAATGCCTCATCCCACCCACCATGGCTCAAAAAATCCACTGGAAAGCTTGCCTCAGTGTGGGGTTTCCTGAACTGTCCAGTAGTGAAGCAACAACAGTGTATCAGCTCTCTGGTGGGATTTCCACTGGAAAATTTGGGAAGCATCCCAGTGAAGAGCCCAACCCTTCATCCCCAGTCTCCTGACAAACCTGGCAGAACTCTGCCTACCCAAAGCCCCAGCAAAGAATTTATTTATAGATGATACCAGAGGAAAGAAAATTCCTCCGTTATATTTCATGCTGGTCACCGTGTCCTCCTTGTCAGTCCATGAGCTCTCTTCAGTTTGCAATACCTGCTATTGTTAAATTTAGGTTTATATTGACCAACTTTACCAAGGGGCGCTGCAGAGCGGGAGGAGGAAGGTAGGTGTTTGTTGTTGGTTTTGCAAGAGTCTGGATGTTTAAATTGGGGGAAAATTTAGGTAGAGACCGGAACATTCCGACTAAAATCTCCTCAGGGATTTCCCAGAGGCTGGATAATTCACCACCTCCTTCAGCTTGCTGGCTGAAGAGCGGCAAAATCAGCCTGGGAGAGGGAATGACGAACGTGGTGAACGAGGGAGCCTGGAGACGGACCTTTCCCTGCGGCTGAGGGAGCACGCCGCGGCTGGGGAAGGTGGCACGGGGGAAGGGAGAACGAACAGCGGCTGGGGAAGGTGGTACAGGGGAAGGGAGAGCGAACAGCGTCTGAGGGCAGCCGGAAGGTGGCACAGGCGAAGGGAGAACGAACAGCGGCTGAGGGCAGCCCTGTCCTCCGCGGGGCTCTCACGGAGGCGTCCCTCGCTGAAGAGTGGCCGCAGCCCTTCAGTCCAGGACGCAGAACAAATTCTGCCGGCAGCTTGCACTGCAAGTGTCGCTTTCGGCTGGTTTTGTCTCCAGTCGGCCGCCGGGCCCCGATGCCCGGTCCCGCCGGGCCGCGCTGCCCCCACCCCCGGCTGGGCGGAGCCAGCTCCGGCCGCTCCCGCCCGCCTCGGCCGCCGAGCCCCCGCCCATGGGCTCCAGCCCCGGGCCCGACACCGCCCCGGCCCGCCCGAGGGGCAGAATCGGCTCGGCTCGGAGCGGAGCGGTGTCACCATGCTGTGCGGGGGTGCCACGGCGGCCCAGCCCGCCACCGACGAGACGCAGCGGATCGCGGAGCAGGTGAGGGAGGGCCCCGCCGGCGGGGAAAGGCCCGTGCGGGGCCCAGCGTGGGCTCGGCCTTTGCTCTGCTGAGCCGAGACACCGCCCCCCGGTGTAAAAGGTGGAAGGAATGGGGAACGCACGGAGCAGTGGCCGGCTCCCGGAGCTCTCCTTCCCTGTGCCCGCCTGGCGTGGCCCTGTTGACTCCAGAGGGACCGTGGGCAGCGCTGGGTGCGCGGGGAAACCCGGCAGAGCCATTGCCTTGAGCTCGGGGAACGAGCTCCCTTGCTTCTGACAGAATCGGAACCTTGTGCACTCGTTTGGGCTTTTGGTTCTTTGTTGTTGCCTGGGAAGGGGGGGATTGTTTGGGGTTTTTTGAGGGGGTGAAACGTGGAATAAGCAAGAAAGCTTCTTCGCTGTTCCTGCTTTTCCCCAAAACAGAATTCGGCTCCAACCACTGCCGGCTGCAAATCCTGATGCTACTTACAGTACCTGTGCTCCAATAACACGAGTACCTGCTCGTGTTATCGGAGCACAAGCTTTTACTCTAAAAATGCCATTGTGCAACTAAGTTCCTTCAAAGCACATGTTCTTCTTTTTGTCATGGAAACTCAAGTTCCTTCTGCTTTTTGGCTTTGTCGGCTCAGATGTGGTAAGCTGGAGGGCAAAGATGAAGGATGCGCCCCGGCTTCTGATACTCTTTGTCATTGCCTGGGCCTGTTCCCCAGGCAGGAGGAGTTCCCAAACACCTACAGAGCACCCAAAGGCACAGCAGCCACTGAAATTAACATTTAGCTTGTACAGTCTGAGGATTCTGTGTTTTAGGAAAAGGGAGAGATGTGCATCTCCTAAGCACCAGCCTGAGTTTGCAGTAATGAGCATACGATTGAGAATTGCTGAGAATCATAATTATTACTTTGAAAACCCTTTTGGATTCAGAAGGGAACAGAATTAACCAAAAATCTCATGTTTTTATTTAAATCACCTAAATACTTTAAAATTTATCCAGCTTGTTTTGACTGCCAATTTAAATTACTTCCTTTAATGAAGTACAGGTGGGAAAACCCAAACTTGAAACTTACCCATGCACTCATATCCTCATCTGGACGCTGCTGGAGAAAACATTTTGTTAAATTGAGCTAGCCTTCTCAAATAATTTTGTTTGCTTAAAGTCAGGTCTTTGTGGAGATTTATTACAGCCTGCCAGTTTGTTTGCCATAAACATATTTCCTGTTCCTGCTTTTCCAGTTCTTGCCTTCATTTTACACTTTCGTAAGAGTCCTTGTGATGGCCGAATGCTGTTCAGTTTTGTGACCCACAGCAGGTGTAGTGTCACACGGGGCAGGAAGGCTTCCTTTGGCAGTGTCTGGCCAAGGAATCCCATAGGAACAGCCTCCTCACAGCAAGGATTTCTACCCAGGCCTGTTCAGCTTTGGCTCCTTGCTGGTAACTGTGGCAGAGCTTATCCAGGGTCGTTCTGAACCATCTGCTTTTTAGGTGACTGCTCTGGGAGTGCAGGGCAGTGGAGAGCCTTCAGAGCATGATAATTTCCAGCCCTGTGACTGAATCATGGATTGTTTGGGTGGGGAGGGACTGCACTTCCTGCCTGAGCCCAGGGTCAGCATCCTCAGGCTGCTCAGAGCTTTCTCCTGTCAGGTCTTGAAAACTTCCAAGGATGGAAACTGCACAGCTTCTCTGAACACTCCTGCTGTACTGCAGGAATGTCCTCAGGGGAAATGTTTCTCTTTATATCCAGTCTGAACCTCCAGTTTCAGTTTATGACCATTGTGTCTCATTCTTCTGGCATCTGGAAAGTTTCATCCCTGGAAAACCCTGGCTTCTTGTAGGTACTGGAAAGTTTTCTTCAAAGCCTGCTTATCCTTTCTGGGCTGAGCAAGCTCATTTTCTTCCTCTCCTCAGCACAAGTGCTCCAGCCATCCTGGTGTGCTCATGGAGTGCTCCTGGTGACCCTTTACTGGGCTCATTACAGTTTATTGGTGTCTGTCTTGTACTGGGGGCCCAGAACTGGGCACAGGATTCCACATTTTCTAACAAAGGCCAAGTAAAGGGCAATAATCACTCATCTGTCTTCTGGCCAGGCTCCTGCTGATGCAGTCCAGTATGCCATTAACTTTGGTACCAGCAGGACACAGTGCTGGCTCCTGTCCTCCAGGACTCCCACATCCAGACTGAGATCAAGAACCAGGTCTTTGGGAGAGTATTTCTGTCTGGGATCTCCCTCTCCTCACTGACTCAGGAAGCTCATTTGTCACATGCTGTGGTGACTCACTGCCACAAACACCCTGACAGGCTTGCAGCTGCAGGACTCAGCTCTCTGCACTCAGGGCCCAATGTTCAGCTCACTGGTGGAAATATGAAATGTGCTGAGCTGGGGTGATTTAGTGACCCCAGAAACCAAAGCTGCCCAGTGCCTAGGATTGCTAAAGGAGCACAGGACAGGATAGGGTCAGTGGGAGACTTATGTCTGCCCTGCTGCTTAAAATTTGTAAAAGTGTGATAAAAACTGAAACCACATGCTCCAACCTCTGACTCAGGAGAAAGGGAGGAGGCAGAACTGAATCATGGCTCTTTTCTGGGGCTGTGCCCTTCAGTGCATCTTAGAATGCAGCTTGGATTTCTGTATGGCAAAAAGAAAACAGGAGAGTGTCCAAACATCATTATCTTGCTTGTGACATACTGATCATAACCTGGAGGAAGTGTAGAGGTATGGCCTCTGAGAGAAGGTAAAAAGCATGGACACAGCTCGCAGGGACAGGATGGTCACTGAAAAGGCACCAGAGTTCTGGGAGTTGGAGAGGTGGGAGAACACACCCTGTTGCAGGAATGGTTCTTCTGTTCCTGCTTCACCTACAGTACCTGACCAGTGGCAAGTTAGCTCTTGTTTTTCCCAAGGAAGCCTGTGGGATTTAGGCAGGAGAGCAGATGTATGGATTTTCCTTGAATTTAGGAAGAAGGAGAAGTACGCCATATAGCTGGAGGATCTACTCACTGCTGGTACTACTGCCTTGGGAGTGAAGGGAGGGCTATGCAATGATGCAGTGCAGGAGGTGCAGCCTGGAGCAGGCAAGGACTTGGCAAGCAAGGACTCCAAGACTAACTCACCTTGCCCTGCAAAACAAAGGCTGAAATCTGCTTTCCTGACCAAGAATTTTCCATATAGCCACAATGTGCTACAGTGCCCAGTGCAGGAGAGAAGAGCTGCATCTCAGGAGTTCATGGCTCCCTCTTGAGTACTGGACAGGTTATTTTGACTTCCTGAGCACTGTTTTGCAATTTGAAAACACAGATTTCAGCAGACATGCTGAAAGAACTGTCAAGTATTTTCCAGACTTGGTGTCAGCCTGTAGTGACTGACTCCCACCTCCGACTCAGTTTTGCCACCTCCCTAGATTCCTGGTCCTGCTTTCACACAAAACTTAACATGATTCATTTTGATCTTTTAATGTCTTGGAAAAGCAGGAACTCTGTGTTGGGGAATTCAGCAGCAGTGATCTGTAAGCCTGAAGTCCTAAATACTTGAATCTTGCATCATTCCTAAAGAACCTGTTGTTTCCTTAAGGTAAAAGCTCAGATAGAAGAGAAAGAAGGGAAAACCTTTGATGTCTTCACTGCAGTGGAGTTTAAAACTCAGCTGGTTGCTGGAACAAACTACTTCATCAAGGTAGAGGACACTGGATTGTTTCTTTTACATTAATGTGTATAATCCTTGGAATGGTGGGGTTTTTTCCTTTCTTAACTAGAGGATAATGCTTACAATTTTACCTTAATAAGAAAAAAAGTTGTGCATTAAAAACCCACAACTATCCACCTCCCAGCCCCTCTTCCTATCTGTTAAATAGAGAGATCCTCTTTTCTCCATGGGAAATTAGGTGGTATTTCTGCAAAGTCACGGCTCCTAGTCTGGTTTAAAACAAGCCACTGGTTTTTCTTACTGCCTGTTTGCTGCTCCATCCTCAAACCAGCCCAGCCTCTGCCACCCCCCCCTCCTGCAGGCTCCCCCTGCAGGGATCTCACTGGATTTCGTGCTTTGCAGGTCCATGTTGGGAATGAGGAGTTCATGCACCTGCGGGTGTTCAAGAGCCTCCCCCACGAGAATGAGCAGCTGAGCCTCCACAGTTACCAGAGCAGCAAGACAAAGCACGATGAACTGGCTTATTTCTAGCAACCTTCTCTGCTGTGTTCCCCTGGCTGGTTCTTACGTGCATTTTCTACAGGCTGCAAAATGTTGATTCCTGCACCAACAAAGGCAGAAAAAAGTGTCTTTTTTTTAACATCATGGTGTAAAAAATTAATTTATGCCATTTCCTTCCTGTGCAATCTCCAAACCTGAGAGTCACAGGGCTCTCCTAGTACCTGCACTAACATAAACCCTACTTTTATTGCAACTTAACTTAGGCTTTAGTGCAACTTAACAAGAATACTGTGGCTGAGTCCTGTTTGTGGACTTCCTTGGTCTGGAAATCAGAAGGGGAATGACACCAGCACTCATATATTTGCAGCAAGGAACAAGAGGAAAGCCTCAGTCTTTTCTGTGCTGTTTTGCAACTGTGAATATATGTGTAGATTTAAATTGTACTTTGTATTTTATGGGCAAAGACCTGATGTGAGACTTGAGCTGAAGCAATTTTGCAAGGAAGAGAAAAAGGCTTACAGTAGTTTGAAACAAACATTCCCTTGGTAATCATGCTCATCCTCTTGCAGCAGTAGCATGTAATGTCCCATAGAGGGTGTGTGAGTTTAAAATACCAAACCAGCTTGCTTGTATTCTCGGTCCTCTGGAAAAGTTATGGAAAGGACAAGCATTTCTGCATTTATAACAATAAACATTTCTTTTGACTTGAGATGGCATCTTTGACTGGTGCACTAGTGTTCTCTTCACTGGTTTTCACTATTGATTATTATCTTGCTCAGCTTTTTTTCCTTAACTGTTTTTTATATTCCAGATAATCTTATGTTTATTCTATATCTTAATTAAAAATATGTTAGTCTTGTGAGAGACATGAAAGGTAACAAGAAAGACCTCTGCAGGTATATCAGCAGCAAAAGGAAAGTATGGACAACAGCTTTCCAAACATTTTATTTACTGTCACAGGCAGATTCCCCATAGGATTTGCAGAGGTGAGGCACTGCAACACACAGTGTCTTAGAAGTAGGTCAGAGGGTCATCTCTGGTTTTGCCAGTCTGAAAACTGACAAGGCTGGGACCTTGGTTCTCATGAGGAAGACTCTGAAACACCTTTAAATGGGCATATTCGGCATTGGAAACTTGGACCTAGAAACCAAAAGAGCAGGGAAGTTAGGATCATGGGCTCAAAGCATGTTCAAACAAAAGGCTGTTCTTTACATTCTTAATATCTTTGCTCAGGATCTTAATTTTAGATGTACCTTCATCTTTACTTCAACAGCTCTAAGTTTGGGTAGTAACTGGTGGCAGAAACTGTGTACACCTGTAGAAAACTGTATTAAAAACCCTCAACCTCAGATGAAGGGAAAATGAGCAGAACTGCTTGTATGTGGAAGCACCAGAAGATGCAAGAGGAGAAAAGTTTTGATGGTGTCCTATTTCAGTCACCAGGATGCCAGCACATTTGCTCACAGCTTCCTGACATGCTTGTAGGAGACAAGAAGCAATGAGCAAACCTCCATGACTTGAGGGCAGGACACAGTGCAGACACCATGTCAGCTCCCAAAAGGGTACAGAAAGATCTAATACAGATAGACCAGCACATGGTCCTGAGAAGCAATGACAACCTGAAAGCCAGGATCCCTGGTCTGCAGAGTTACTCCAAACATATCAGTGTTGGAGAACTGGGAACCTGACGTGTCCTGGTGCTTTTGGGAGTGCATGGGAATGCCTGGAATAAATACTCTTCCAGAGAAATTCACCTTTCCCCCTAGAAAGTCCTCACATAAAGACTTGGTAGGAAGCTGTAAAATTTCATTCTTAAAGAGCCAAGCACAACAGGTGCTAAACTTTCCCTTGGTGAGGGACATGGAAACTTTAATGCCTTAGGCTCCAAGAGGTTTTTACATGCTTTCTGGCTGCTGCAGTGGGGCACTATGCTTGGTCTGGGTTGCATCTCAGCTGTAAGTCTGATGGTAAAACATCAGTGAGGTGGAAGATCCAGAAATATAAAAGCATTAATTTTGTGACAGAATTTGTTCCAGTTAATGCTAAAGTGAGGATGTATTCCATCAGTGATGTTTTCCTTCACTCGTAAAACTGGGAAAGTAGAGACAAATCATCCATTTCCAGTGTTACAAATGGATTTCTTCCAAGTTCTTTGTTTCTGAGTTAAGAGTTCTTTAAAGGAAGCACCTGGGAAAGAAGGTTTGGCAGTATCTGTCCTTCCTGGGATGAGCTAAGTATGAGAAGTGTGGAGCTAATGATCAAAGTATCTCTCTGCAGAATTACTCTCCCCCAAACATTACAGGCCAATTCCTCTAATAAAAGAATTATTCCAGTTCCCTTGGAATATGGCTTACCCTGTCAGGCATGTGCCCACACACACATGGGGTTTCAGCAGTCACAGGCCATGCCTGCTCTGCTCCAGAAGGCCAGCCTGCTGCTCAGCAGTGCTTGCTGGCCTTCAGATGAAAAATACACCCAGGCATTTCTTCTGTGCTACTTCACAGAAAGCTGCTCACTTCCATCGGTCAGGGTTTCCAGTAGAGAAGGAATGGTGCTATCACAGGGCTCCAAATTAAGCATTACCCATTTTTCCTCTGCAGCAGCAGGGGTGTTTTTGAAAATACAGAAAGAACCAGCAGGCAGGCTGTGTACCTCTGCAGCACCTGACACATCAAAAACCAAAACATCAACACACCTGCCTGCATGCAAAACTAGTCAGCAGTTGTGTGCACTGCATCGCAAAATTGATTCTATCTCTCCATCAGTTCCTCAAGCTGACTTCAGTATCATCCCAACAAACACAACTGAAGGATCAGATACTATTTAGCCTTGAAAGGAAACAGGACACCAGTTATGACTTGTTGAAATCATTTGAGTTGGGAAGGCAATCTATAGTCCTTGAGGGGGATGATCCCAAGAAGCTTACCAGTCACATCTGAATAAGCACAGCACATGTTTTATAATATGTATATTCCTGCTTACAGTGGTGGCAAACAGAGGAATTTTATAAGTATTTGGAGGTAGTCCCCACTTCTGTTACTCACATCAGACAGTTTTCTACAATGTTTGCTTCTCTTTCTGACTGTAAGCTACTCTGCAAGTCACCTGTAAAATTTCATTCCAAAACACTCCCTCCTACAATATATACAAACCTTAATAAAGTACATTGTCCCAGCAACCACTTGAGTCTTATATACTATGGCTGTAAAGACAGCACAGTTCATGCCTGCCTGGCTTTCAAACTGTGACTTCACCTGTAAAAAGAAAGGGAATAATGATTGTCAGGTTGATACTTAGGGATTTCTTTCACAAATACCACTCCAATTTTCATCCTTCCACACATATTCCCTTAACGAAACTCCACAAAGTGACCCTCAAGCTCCTTATCCAAATCATCAGTAAATATATTAAACAGGACTGGCCCAAACACTGAGCCCTGGGTGCACCACCTCTGACCAGCCAGATGTAACCACCTCTCCCTGGGCCCAGCCATCCAGCCAGTTTTTTCACCCAGTGGGCAGTGCACCTGTCCAGGCTTCTTCACTAGAATGCTGCAGGAACTGGAGTCAGAGGCTTTACTGAGGTCCAGGGAGACAACATCCACAGCCTTTCCTTCATCCACTAGGCAGGTCACGGAAAGAAATCAGGTTGGTCAAGCAGAACCTGCCTTGCATGAACCCATGCTGGCTGGGCTTGAATCCCTGGTTGCCCTGCACATGCTGTGTGATGGCACTCAGGATGAGCTGTTCCATGACCTTCCCAGGCACTGAGCTCAGCCTGACAGGTCTGTAGCTCCCTGGATCCTCCTTCCTACCATTCTTGTAGATGTTCTTTTAGAGGGGTATCAAATTAGCCAAACTCCAGTTGTGTGAGACCTCCCTGGTAAATTGTGGACAGTGCCTTGGAGAGCTCTTCATGAGCTCCCTCAGTATCCTCAGGTGGATTCCATCCAGCCCCATACATTTACACATGTTTAAATGGAGAAGCAGGTTACTGTTTCCTGCTGGATTGTGGGAGCTTCATTGTGTTTCTTGTCTCTGTCTTACAGCTCAGGGAGCTGGCAGGAAAACTGGTCTGACTATTAATGATTGAGATTTAAAAGACCTTAAATACCTCATCCTTTTCTGTATTTTTTGGTGGCAATGATTTCATCAACATCCAGGAAATGATGGAGATTCTCCTTAGTCCTCTTTTTGTTGCTTATGTATTCGTAAGAACACTATTTGTCATTGCTTTTGGCAGTGACCAGAGTTAAGTTCTAACAGGGCTTTTGCCTTTCTGACTTTCTGCATAACCTCACAACACCTTTTCAATGCTCCTGAATTGCCTGCCCCATCTTCCAAAGCTTATAAACTCTATTTTTTACCCTGGATTCCAGCCAAAACCCTCTCTTCAGCCAGCCTTCTTCCCCACCAGCTTGTCTTTTGGCACATGGGGACACCCTGCTCTTGCACCTTTAGGATTTCCTTCTTGAAGAATGCCCAGCCTTCCTGGATCTCTCTGCCCTTTAGGACTGCCTCCCGAGGGACTCTTTCAACCAGTCTTCCAAACAGGCCAAAGTCTTCCCTCAGAAGTCCAAGGCAGTGGTTTTGCTGTTGCCCTTCCTTACTTCTCCGAGAAATAATAACTCTCCCATTTCATGCTGGCTGCATGACCACCACACAGAAAGCAGAGACAATCTGTCCTAGGCTGGCTGATGCGGTGCCCCTCTGCACATGACAGCCACGCTGATGACCGGCTGCATTTCTGAGTTTGGGCAGAGGAGCAGCGTCAGTGCCAGCCTGCTCAGGCTGCCCTGGGCCGGGCCAGCAGCACCTCAGCGCTTCTCACCACCCACCTGTTTCACAGGAACCCACAGAATTAATTAATTTCCCAGTACAAGCATCTACAGCTGGCTGCCACTCCCATGACATTCCTTCCTAGCAGGAAGGCCACAGAAAGCATCCAAGGAACATCCAGATTGTTTCCAAAGAGCCAGAAATTATCATCCTGTTCAGCTTCCTCATGATCTCTTACCCTGCTCTTCTGCTGAGTAACTTCCACAGGGTTTCTATCCCCAGGAACAGACAACTATACTTTCAGCTGAGGAGCTGCTAATTCTGGCAAGCAAGGGAAATTTTTAATTCTCAACAACCTTCCAGCTGACCGGGGCAGGGGCCTCCTAGTATGCTCCTAAGTGGCAACTTTTGGTGCATAAAATTCCTCCCTTGGAACAAAACAAAACAAAGCCACTTCTCTCCAGTTTTGCTCTCTCTCCTCTGGCCACTATATCCCCCATTTGTTATTTACAGACTGAGCCTTCAGTAAAATCAAGAAGGCAAACAGCTCCTTAATCCTCAGGTGAAAATATTAACATTCCTAAGCTCTTATCTAACAGCATCCTAAACCCAAAACATTCCTCAGTTTTGGGCAACAGCTGTAAAACAGGGAGACCAAATAAATAACATTCCTCAGCTCACTAATGATGGCTAGAGACAAGGCACAGGTATAAGTAAATAATTATGTAATCCCATGAGCAGACAGACCTTGAGCATCCCAAATTCTGCAAATGCTCTTCACAGCTTCACTGAAATCATGGGAATTGCTTCTCTGCCCAGCCAAGCATAAAACCCCCAGAACTGCTTCACGAAAGGCTGACACTTATGCTGAAGGATAGCAGGATTTCCCCAACATAAGGTTTCTATAAGAATATTTTCCTTAGAGAACTATACCAAACTCCCTGCATAGGGGGAAAGGACCAGGAAGCATTCTCTCTCCTGCTCCCAGCACAGGGCAGAAATTTCACCTGGCAGAAAATAAAGAGCAAAGAACAATCTGTTTTCATTTTCCTGAAGCTACTGAGAACAAAAGAACACTAAAATTAGGATCAGTCCTTTTCTGGAATCAAACAAAAACTTTGCACTATCCACATTACAGATTCCTTGTGTGCCCTGTACGCTGGGAGCATTAGCACTGCCTGAACCCAGCATTCACATTTCCAAGTGCCTGTTCACTCATGGATACCCAAGTGCTGTGGTTTCACCTCCAATACACACTGTAAGACTTCTGGTGACCCATAAATAACACAGCCCAGCATTGAAAATGAAGCTCGGTATCTGGTATGGTGCTCGAGGCATTTCACAGACACATTAATTAAATTTCACAGCCTTCAACTGGCCCCATCTTAAACAAGAGGAAACATACATGGCAAATGCACCAAGGTGCTACAAGTCTCTTGCTAGGGTCTCCCCTCAGTAGGTAAAAGGGAATTTCTGATCTCTGCAAGTGCTGCTCATTCAAACATTTCTGCCAGCATAGAAGGAACAGTGGTACTGCTCCCAAGTGATTCAGTCAGTGTCCCCCAAACAATTGTAGATCATCCATTTCTCTTTCTGCTCTGCAGTAAATCATCTCTGACTAACCCTCTACCCCAAACTCCAGCCCTCCCTCATGTCCATGTCCCCAGCTCTGGTGACCCTAGCTGTGACTGACCAATAAAGCCCTATAATGGAAGAAGGCTCAGAGGAGTTGGGGAGTGTGATGTTCCACCCATGAAACTCAGGGAATAATGCAGGGTGTAACGGACCACATCTTTTGCAAATAAGCTGACTATCTCAACACAAATGCTGACCACAGGGTGTTTTTGATAAATAGCTCTGTCAGTGGAGGGGGTCATGTGGTCATGATGACAAACTCCCTGAGCTCAGTAGAGAAAGCGAACACACCCCTGAGTTAGCCAGACCAGCATGGGGAGGGTGAACACATGGCTCTGCCCAACCCTGAGTATAAAAACTAAATGGTTGGAAAAAGGGATTTTGAAGAAAACTGCTGGCTAGAGTTGACTTCAACCCACATCCCCCTTCCCAGTCACTGAGGATGCCCAGTGTGGTGACAGAGGGTGCTGTACACCAGGAGCGCAGAACACCCGGGCATCCCCAGAGAACCGGGATTGGAGTCGCTACATTTTGCTAAGAGTAACTTAGACCTGTATCAATTGACCAGCGTATTTGTATCACTCTGCTAAATCAGACACCTCCTGTAACATGGAGTGTCTTCTAATCAGTAAACTGAACGTTAAAGTTATCCCCTCCACCTGTGGACTACAGAAAAGAGCCCTATCAGAGTACTGGTCTGCCTGTCTCAGTTGCAAGATCACAGATGATGTGGAAGGATGGTGGTGCAAATTCTGTCCTCAATGACACAGCAAAGGAGAGAACTGGGAGCCCTGAACATCAGATATAGTGAGTGTGCTGCAGTATTGGCCAATGCATTCAGCCCTGCTACTTCCTATTTTTGTTTCCTCAAAGAGTGCTGGAGTGCAATTGCCAAAGGGGCAAGAGCTCGTCTTTCAGAGGCAGAAGGGTGAAGACGATTGGGTGGGTAGGAACCCCTTTTATTCCTCAGGATGCATTTTATACATTAAAAAGAGCTGCTGCACTGCAGGACTTTAGAGGATCTGCAGAGGTGCTGCTCACACAGCTGCTCCAGTTCAGGACCACTGCCTGTAATCAAACACACGGCAATGGGGCTCACTTAGTGGCCTGCCTTGTGCCAAGCCCATCTTGCCCCACCAGCAGCCCCTGTATCACAGCTGTGACTCTAGAATAAACACACAATGCCAGCAGGAAACACACAATTTAAAAGCTTTGTCCTGCATATATAATTCTTTACTGCATACTAGCATGTGGTTTGTCCTACGCAGTCCTTCACTGAGGAATGAACTCTACCAGGTACAGCCTCTTCCCTTCCAGTATTCCACCTCTCATTTCAAACAAGTGACCTCACTGCTGGCATAGCAGAGCTGGGCTTGGAACGTCACACAGACATTAACTGAAGGTAGCAAGTTCCATGCCTGGCCATGGACAGAGAAGGGGCTTTTCTCAGTCTCACCAAGGCACTTCCTACATAGAATGCTGAGAAAACTGCCAGTCAAGGGGATTCCCACTTTCAGCATGAGCCTCTTCAGTTTAAAACCTGGCTCAGTCTCCCAGGCTTTACACAAGCTTCAGGAATGGCCTCTTTGCACACAAGTAACTTAATCTAGAGAGAGGGTGCAACTCACCTGGTTAACAAGCTGCTGAACTTCTGGAGTAGCTGGCTTGGTTTCAGATAAGCCTCCAGCCATCATGGTGGCAGGTGTCTACTCTGAAATGATGAGTGGCTCTGAAGAGGGAAGTTCAGCGCAGTCTGAGCCGAGTCCCCAGGCATCTCACATATATACACACACATGTGTCATGGAACCATGTGACCTGCAACACATGGAGCCTACCATTACTGAAGTGGAGGAGACAAACGGGGAAAAGGGGGGGGAAAGCAATGTAAAGCACTGGCAATATTACTAATAAATGTAAAAAGCACTTAAAGTAGTGTTTATGGTCTTCACATGCAAAAGAAAAGCAAACATCAGCCTCCAGTTGTCCACATCTTTAAGAGAGTTGGTTTGGGCTGCAGCTGCAACTTCTTGCCTCCCCACCCGTGTGCAGATGACTAGACTGAGCTCTTGGGAAACAGATCAAAGACACACCCAGTATTTCCCAACACCTTTACTGATCAGAGGAAAGGATGCAGCACTTTCCTTAGGATAGGTCCCATTTAACTTGAAATTTTATTTTCTCAATATTCTTCTAAGTGGGGAAACATGAGCAGATGGCATCTTACATTCAGTGATTTGACTTCCCTCTGCCTGACCAAAAAGGTGCCAAGGTAAACACCAGCATCAGAAGTAGAAAATAATTAAATCCCAGATTCAGGTAAGTACTGCAAATAAGGCATTTCTGCTTCTTTCCCATCAAACCAAGAGCTGCATTCAGGCAATCATAATAGCACCTGAATGTGCAATAAAATCTACTTTTTAACTGCAGTGCCAATTTCCTGGAAGATAAAGTACAATGAAAAAAACACAAAAGCTGTCTCAATTTCAACATACGCTGGTGAAACAGATCACATGAGAACATACAGTCAGAAGTATTCATTCTCCAGTTACAGTCACATGGCACAGTCACACTCACAAATGTGAATGTACAAAGCTCAAATCCTACTGGGGGAAGGCTAATAACTGCTAGCAGCCCTCCCTGGTAAGGGAGAACTAACACTTCAAGACCACAGAAAAAAATTAGTCCCTGTCAATATTTCTGCCATCCCCCCCTCCAGCAAATAAGAGGAATGTTGTTCCAGAGCAAGGACCAAAGAAGCAGAAACAGACCAGATACTTTTTAGTCTGTAGGGGCAGGTGCATGGGAGCAGGTGAAATGAGAATATATACTGCACACAAGCAATGGGCATTTCTGCTAGGATCAGATTAGGGAATTTGCTAGGAAGAGGTGAATTTATGGCCATAGCAACAAACTTATCTGTGTCCTACCCATACTACTGAACCTCCTCCTCACAGATAACAAATGATGCAAGACACTGTAAAAAGTACTTCAGATCTGACTTCAAGGCCTGGTTTTGGTACAAAGCCCCTGAGATTAAGAAACTGGGGCCGTAGGGGCCCTGCACTCAACAGTATTGATTAGTATTACAGCATGTTACTGAAAAAGATACTGCAGAATTTTCCAGACTTGAGCAGCAGTGCTACGGAGGTGGGCAAAAAGCATTTGAGGAAAAATCATTGTCCTGAGACAATATTTTTGTGAACAGAGAGAAAAATCCTTCCAGTTCTCAGGAATAAAGGGAGGGACAGCTGTTAAAACTGGAATTCTGCCACTTTCACCAACTTCTCTCCAGATGAGGAGTTCCTAAGAGGAATGAACTCTACCAGGAGTAGAGTTGTCATCAGCTCCATTCTCTACCAGCAGTAGCTGTTGTCATCAGCTCCATGAATGGAACTGATGACAACTCAAACCCTCTTTTACATAAGACCCTGCTGATTCACTCAAATGCTGATCATGTTCCACCGCCTGTGCCTTATTCATACAGCAGGACAGATAAGGAACAGGAAGAGCCAGTTCATCTTACTCAGGCCAGAAATCAGAGAATGTGTCCAACAACTGCATAGCACCAGTGCTAAAACAAGATATTTTATAAACCTCTCCACTCACCAGGATACACATCCTGATAACTTCCTTGGGAAGGGATGTTAAAATTCCCCAGGGCAGCAGTACATTCCTAGAGAGCTCTTGATTCTGTCTAGCAACAAATACACTGAGCACTAAGTCTAGGAGGCTTCATTTATAATCTTGGAAAGACTCTAGGTGTGAAACTAAAGATATTGATGTTGCATGGAAATCATTCACTGGACTCCACATTTCTGGGTTTGCTGCTTTTTTTACTTTAAAGCATAACAACTTTTTTTTTTTCCCCAGAATGCACAGTTGTGCAGAAGGGGAAAAAAAAAATCAAGACTAATTGTCAGCAAGTTGATGCTGAAGTTCACAGAGGCAAATCAGCCTGTTTCCTTTCCACGGCAGTGCTAATGGCTGTCCCAAAATCCAGTGATATTTCTAAGACTGGGATGCAGTACTCATCCTGCACAAGTATTTCATGAAGTCACTTTGAAGTGCTGACATTTCACAGACCTGTGATCAAAGATGACCAGAGGCAATTGATCAACCTTATCTGGGACAACACCCATCTCCACCCACCCCTCTCTACACGTAGTTTTGGATGTAATGAACCAGGATTTGGAACACTGCCTTGAAAAGAACAGCCACCCCCACTCCATCTCTTGCACAACAAGGTGAGTGTGCCCCCTGTGGTGTTTGAGACATGGCTGGCATCACATCCCAGGCCAGTCCTCACTCTCCATCAGCACAACTGGCAGCTTCCGCTCACATCACTGTGCTGCTGTTATCTTGGAGAATCTCTGCTGGGACACTGCCACTGGCATTCTGGACAGCTTTGAAGATGAGTAACATCTTGCACCATGAGTAACATCTTGCACCATGAGTAACATCTTGCACCATGTAGTATTCCAACACAAAAGAAACAGATCTTTACCACTTGCAGGCCACTACTCTCTGGTCCTGTTTAAGCAATTTAGAGTGCCAAGCTATTGTTGATAAAAACACCAGTACAAAACAAAGCAAACAAAATAAAATATTAAAAAATGCCACCAAAATCCAAACCCCAGGGTTATGTATTTACAAGTCATTTTAAAACCAGGAATTAAGGCAGCTCTGTATAAATGATTGTGAAAACCAAGTCAGTAAGGTCAGTGTTCTGGTTTCACAGTGACATGTAATTGTGGCTGGACATGACACATGGTCTGAATGTCGTTAAGAGCTTCTAGAGGAAAGCAGCCCTCCATGTACCAGCTGAAGATCTGTTTTCAACATCACAGGAACAACAGCCTTGATTTTCAACGTGCTGGTTTGCAAAAAAGGTTTCCCCTCCTGCTACCCATCCTGATTTTGAAAGATTCCTGACATTGTACATGAAAAAGCATCAACAAAAACCTGACCTCCAGCAGTACAAAGTTATCATAGCCCAACCTATGCTGAGCCTCTTCCTCTCAGTCTGCTTCAAGACAACTGAAATCTACGGTTAAAAATATTCTATAAAGAAATTACTTGTTTCATCAGTCTTTCATGCCTACAGGCTGCAGAAGACAACAGCACTGAAGGCTAGAAAAAGTTCAAACAACACCTCTTTCTATTTCACAGAAGGAAATATGCACAAGCTTGAGAGGACTTTCCAAGCACGCAGGATCTGCCCACCTCTATTCACCACTTACAAGCAATGGGAAAGCCCCAGGAGAGGAAGCAAGGCACCCACAGACTCTGGACACAGCCATCAGCTGTGCTCAAATGCCCTTACTTGCAGAAACAGAAGTTTAAACCAGGGAAAGGATGAAATTCTGCAGTTTGTAGGGTCTATTATTTGACCCCCATACGACAGCAAATAGCCCAGTAATTTTGTAACTACCTCACTGGTAACATTGAAGCAAGGCTCAATCCCTGTCTGAACACCATCCTGGAATCCTCAGGGGTCCCTAGACACAGAATTTACCTGCCTGTGTCCAGTGTGTCACACAGCTCACAGTGGTGCCGTTTGCCCACCTGCCAAAACATCCCACTCCACGCGCGGCTCTGAGGCCCCCAGGAACCAGCAGAGCCGCGCGCTCCTGCCCCGCGCCCCAGGCGTGCCATGCAATTCCATTTACTCACCGTGCCTTCCATCGAGTTCCACGGCAACCTGAACGGCCTCTGAGCCACCTGACCGGCCGTGGACTACTGTAAGAGACACCCTCTGTGCTCAGAGCAAACTAAATAAAGCAATTCAACGTCCTGCTGCAACCCGCCGTATGCAAACATCCCCAAGAAGGGATGCTGGGGATTTAGGAGTCTTCTCAAGGTATCAGTTTTTCATACTCAGGTTTGTATAGGACTACTTGCTTGGCCTTATATTCAAACTGAAAATAATTCTATGTTGGGCTGATTTTTAAGGGTTGTGGGTTTTGGGGTTTTGTAACATAGTTTCCTCATAACTAACGCAAAAAGAAAAAAACAAATGTGTATCACATCCATTTCACAGGTCATGTATCACAGCATCTGCTTAAGTGAAGAAGCTTTCCACAACAGCTGAGCAAACATCTGGATGGATAAAGGAAGACAATGATTAATTCTCATTACAGTCTCTAGTTTATACAGAAATAAAAAATTATATTTCAAGACTATTGATCCAAGTCTATACACACTCGTAGAAGTTTCTATTGTACAACTGGCTTAAAAGGAGAATTTGTCCTTGCAGTTGATCCAAGCCCTGGAGAGAACAAATATTTTAGACACCTATACTAGAAGTCAATAATAAAGTACCAACTTTGAAATCAAAACTTACTGTTCTCAACATCTCATTAATTGACCATCATATCCTGTTGAAATTTTATTAGTGCCAATTCAGCCCAGATTGATGAGCAGTATTTGAATTACACTTTGATGATAAACAATTATAAGAATTGAATAACTGAAGAACAAACACATTTTCTGCTTTCAGAGTTGCAGAAAAACAATGAGAAATCCTCAAGAATGAGTGCTCCAACTCAAAGTTTTGCATAAAGCAGTTGCAGTACCTTGAGAAAAAAAGAAGGGAAAAAATAAAGATTGAACATTAGGATTTATATCCTCAAAGACTTAAAATATATTTCTACCTCATTCTCAAAAAAAGGTGAGATGAAATGACCCTGGTGCCTAAAAATAAAAGGCCTCCAAGCAGTTTGAGTCTTTACTGCACAAACAACTATAAAACATATGCTGCTGCACAGATCTTTGCCAGCTCTCAGTAACATAGGTACAATTCCTTCATTTATTTCCCATTCCCTATATATTCAAAGCTTTAGGGATGTGAGAGTATATCCAGTAATTTCATTGCTGTTGCTGAATTCCAAAGTGTTTGCAAGACAGAGACTGTATTTTTAGGGCTCTGTTTAAGTTCAGTGGTTCTTAAAATCCTATCAGCTAGCACCCATATAGACCTTGTTATTTGACTGTCAGCCTATCTGAGATAAATACAAAATAAAAAGTAAAATGTAAAATATACAGGTGTAATTGCAGCAATTCAGCTTTCCTCCTACTCATTTGCCTTTAAATGCTATGTTACTGCAGGGATGCTGCATTCAAACTTTCTAAACACAACACCATGGCCAGGATCAGCAGGATCAGGTAAGCATAGCTGTTTCCTCAGCTCAAACACAATTCACCTTTAGAACTACTCTTAAATATTCAGAGGGAAGGACAAAAAAAGAGTCCCTGGACAGTCTCATTCCCAAATGGCACACGTCTTCAGCTCCAACCCAAAATGGTTTTAATCGACACCACATCCCCTATATAAAGGAAAACTCCAGAACTTGGAAATACAGACCAAAGGGCAGTAAGCAACAGATGCTGCCTGTCAGCATTGCAGCAGCAATGGCAAACCTGTACCCACACACAGCTCTGAGCCACGGCTGCTTGTGTTGAGCAGTTCAGAACAAGGCTGGTAACTTCTTACTTTCAGAGATGCTGAACCTACTACACTTGCTGATCAGTCTGCAATCTTTATTTCCTTTCAGACTTCAGCAGATTATTTCCACAAAAAGACCATGTTCACTGATATTTTACCAGGCACCAGCTCAGGGAGAGCCTTCTCCTCCCTGCTCAGGATAGGTTTTACTCTTTCTTCCCCTCTGGGATCACTGAAGCTGTGGAAGTTCAAGAAAGATGCCAGTTTTGCATTCCGATTGAAAATTGTTTTAATACTATAAAACTCATTTGTTCACATATTTTGTACAAAAGATGAGTTGTTTTTTCTTAATCACAGGAGAATCATTTCAAGCTTGAGAATTCAGCTAAGTAGGTCCAAAACAAAACAAGACTGGGTTCTACTGGTTCTGGAGGGTCCCAATTCAGCTCACCCAAGGTCTCTCTCCAGTTTGGCTCTCACAGTTATGGACCACCTTGATGGAAAATCCCCCACATCATCATTGACTCTTCGGAGGCTTGTAGTGAATTCGGCACCGCTCGTTAAATACCTGAGACACCAAAACAGAAGAGCAAAAGTGAATCAACCCCATCCAGGAAATGAGCAGAACTTCACAGACAGTTCTGGCAACTACCTCAACTACCTGGGCACCCATCTCAAGCTGCCCAGCTCTGAGGTATCAATAAAAGGCACTTACCAAGACATCCATCTCCATTCACCTTCATTCCTGGCTTTAGTAAATCCAAAGTTTGCAGCCTGATGTTGGGAGACTGCACAGCACTAAGTGTTCTCCCTCAGAAAATGCAGACTCTTAATCCTGGTAGGCTGTTATCATCAAAAATGCTGATGCCTTTTTGTTTTTAAAAGAGAGGGAAATAATCACGGGAAGGCTCCTGAATGGTTGTGTTCTGTTAAGTTCACTCTGGCATTCAAATCTGGGCACTGTATTCCCATCTTTCCTGAGCAGGCACATTTTACATTGGCACGACAGCCAAGAAGTGAGGCAAGGGTTCCTGAAAGCCACGTGCACACTTCCAGCACTCTGTCCTGCCTGTGCCAATGCTGCCAGCACTCCCTGCAATGAGCACAGCACTCCTGCCTCACTCACCTCTGGCACCTTCTCTGGGTAAAATTTAGCTTCCAGAACTGGATACTGAGGATCGTGTATATTTAGCTTGAACTGCCACCAGCCTGCACTAAGGAGGGCCAAGAAACATGACTATTTAAAGTAAGGCAGCCTAATTCCAAAGCAAAACACACAGGCTCCCACCAAGGCTGCAAGTGCTTTCACGAGCCATTCAGTTATTGATCAGTTTTTATCCCAACTTGTCCAGCACAAGTCCTGAGAGCAACACAAGCACCACCTGACACCAAGCTGAGGCTCTGGCAGGTGTTGGTTGTCCCACCAGCATTCCCACAAGTGCATATTTTGCCAAGCTGTCCAGGGATTTGGTAGACCCAAGTGCCTGTGATCATCAGGATATGAAGTTTCATGAACTCTCCCACTGGCTTTATGTGCAAAGTGAGTGATCTTGTAATTTTGGGGAAGTTATCCAACACCTTATATAAATACACAGTTTCAAGCTCTATCTTCCTAGAATCTTCTACAGCAGAACCTATGGCAACTTCAGCAAAAGCGAGGCCTAGAGCACACATTAGTTACAGCATTGCTTCTCAATAATTTTGGAGCAATTTTCAACTACTTTTCAAATTTAATTTATTTAAAGAAATAGACATGGATTACAAACTGCTTCATACTGCAGAAAACAAAAGCTGTGATATAGTTTATTTCATACACAGAAATGCGCAGCCATTATGTTACCACATGGAATGGACACCTCTGGAAGTATTCAGATTAGGTAAATGTTTGAGATCAGTGATAGGAGGAAACTGTAGAAATCAAGAGCAACAGCATCAAGTCCAATTCAGAAACATTTTATTACTAAACAAATCGAACTGGGTTTTGCCTATTGCCCGTTAATGACATTTTAACGGCATATATGTCTAAAAGGGTGCTGGAAATACTCTCTAAAGCACTGCAAGGGTCTGTAGCATCAAACAACACACCACCTTGCTTGCTATCATGCTAACTTTCAAAGTATCTGCAACAGTAACTCCACAACCTGTGGCAGGACGATCAACACTGCCGTCTTACTAACACTGCCTCCTACTTTTAGGATCATCGGCTCACAGATCTCAGTGTGTTACTCTGGCCATCCAAATCCACTGGTCTACCTGTGAAGTGCTATTGTCATTTTACAGACATTTTTCAGGAAAAGCAATGGCTGAAAAACCTTAAAATTCACATTACTAGGGAAAAGTTTGATTTTGTTGGCTTTTACGTACTTGTATAAAGCACTCCAACAATAAACTCCAATCTGGAGGTGCTGGGCAGAGACTAATGCAAGTGTCTTGTTTGAAAGTCAATTCCTTGTTTGGTATCATCCAAATTCCTTGTTTGGTATCATCCAAATTCCATTCCATCTCTAAAGTAGCATCCTCCTCTATGCCACTATTGCTACAGTCAGCCAATGTTTAAAAATCTGTTTCCTAATCAGATTTTTCCAATTAATTTTCAGTTGTTTAGGATCAATGGAAATACACAAGTGTACTTCCCAACCAGAAGTCTACAACAGTAAAACACCAGCCTGCACACCAATAATCATTTCCATGTAACAAATTGCATTCAGTCTGCAACCATGACTGCCTCTAACTGACATTTTAACAGGCAGCTAAAGGAGACATTTATGTGTATATTCAGAGCTGGAGATAAAACCCAAAAATATTTATCTCTTCCAGCTTCACTCTGAACAATGGCTGAGGAATACACTAGCAGGCTAAAGTACCCCTGCACCATGCATACCTCACTCTTCATAAACTCTCCATCTTCAGGAAAAATTAGACAGTTCTGTCACAAGTAAAAGCTTAATGCAGCTACAAGAAACCTCTGGGATCATTACTAAATTTGGTGCTTCAGAATGAAGAGTAGGGTGGGGGCTCTTCCCCTACAGCAGAGTGTCTGTAAAATATTTGCCCCTGGCGACCTGCAGGATGTTGGTAAGGCTGTGGCACTGTTTAGTCAGATTTGAGTGGGTTTAAAATTAAACTGAAGTACACGCTCACGTTTTTTGGTTCAGTACAGAGGTGTACTGATGGCAAAGCATATGCAGAAAACTAGGCAAATGCTCATTTCATCAGCCTGCACTGAAGTTACTGATGAACACCCAAGACATAAAGCTGCATTGGTTTTACACTGGTGCAATCTAGGGGCTAAAATCATGAAGTAGGGATTACAAAGGAAGGTGCAGCTAGTACTAGCTATTTGCAAAAATCCTTTTTGCGTTTAAAGAGAGAGAGAGGTTCTCTGCAGTATTGAAAGCTCTGAAAAGCTAAATCAAACCAGAAAAGGATGCTAGATATGAAATGCTGCAATGACACAATACAGCCACCTCAGAATTTAAGCTCAGTGTTAAAATCACCAGATAGACTTCGGGGCCATCAATCCAAAGGGTGATCTGCACCCTCTGCTGACACAGGAGAGCAATGGCAAGGCTGCCCTTTGCACCAGGGAGTGTCTGTTCAGGCCTGAGGAAACTCCATCAGGAAAAGGTTCAACTTCTACAGCCTCACCCCTCCCTGGGCTCTGCTGAGTTGTGATCAGCACCAGACAAATGTGCTGCACACAGGCAAATGTGAAAGACCCTTCTGTGTGACATTGTTAGAGGCCCTGAAAAGTTTTTCAGAAGTCACCACAGAAAAACCTACCAAGTGCTCAGCCACTAGCAAGGAGGAGAAAGGGACACAGGGAATAATCCACAGTCCTTCCTCCATGCTAAATCAAATGCTTTTCTTCCCTGGCAGTGCAACTGAAAAGTTTTGATGTCTGCATCCAGAACCGGGAAAATTACTGACTTGAAGCATTTCCCCCAGCAATGCCCTCATCTATTTCTAGTTAACCTGCTTCACAAGGCACCAGTCCCACACCTCCAGTGCAGGACTGTCTGTCGGGACAGAACATCATCACTATTAAATGACTGAGTACCTTCCAGCTTCTGTCGTTTACCACTTCTTCAACATTGAGTTCCGACTGCATCAATTTCAACTGCAGAAAATAACAGATAAAAGGGTTATTGTCAAACAGGTCTCCCTGCAGCCTTCAGTATTTATTACAAGTGCAACTTTCCAGCTCCCAACCCCAGCACCAGGCGCACACCTCCTCTGATGGTGCAAACCAAAGGGTAATCACCCTGGGAGCCTGTCCTTTCCAGCCAGCCAGTGCTCAGGGCACACACAGGTCTGCAAGGGCACAGTGAAGGCAGACTCACAAAGCTAGCCTGGCAGCAGATCCTGATTACTTATGCTCTATTCCTAAATCATGCCCATCCAGATTTGCTAGCAATTAACTGATTAACACTGATGGCTTCACAGGCACAAATAACTGCACCTAATGCAAGCATTGAGCACAGGGAATGCCAGGGCTGGGGTTAGCTCTGCAGCCTTGAGTTGCCACTCTTGCATTATTAGAGTCATACATAAAGATGGCAGCAAAGCTAGGAATCCAGCTAGGATTCTGGATTTAAAACTAAGGTTATGAACAGACCCTCTCTGCTTCATTTGCCACCTACTCAGCGCACTGACCAAAAAGGGTCTGCAGTCTGATCATGTGTTGTTTGTGCTGTCTGAACCAGTTAATATTTCATGTCATCACTGCAGGACAAACCAGCTCTACACAGATGCAAAAGCTCTGGCAAGAACTACCACCAATACACAGTTCTTGAGCACTCACTTGACCTGTGAGAAGGGTAAGAATCCCTCTGTTTCACACCTATTAGAAACCCCGAGGGGCAGGTGTGACAGTTGTGTTTGGGCAATTTGGTCCTGAGAAAACAGTAGGAGATTTAAGAACCATTTGCCATTTTGCCCAAATTTAGGATGTGTTCTTGTTGGAGTCTTTAAAACAACAGACAAAGAGTCAGAGTTTATCCATTTTCAATACATGGTTCCAATTAGAGGCCTGGTGAACAGGTGCAAGACAAGACAGCAATCCCACTAAAACCCTTCCAAGTAAGATATCCAGGGACACAGAGTTGCTACAGCTGTTGGATGCGCTTTCCCCAAGTCAACAGGACTTCAATCTGTTTGAAATAACAATCCAGCATCCAGAGTGACTGGACAACCAGGATAAGTCTCCATAAAATAAACACTCAGAGGATCTTTAGTAGTTCAAAGAAACACTACTCCAAGTTTTCTCAGTCAGTCACCCAGAAGTAATAATTTTGTATGAAGTCCTCCAAGTTGTACAACTAGCAGGATCAGAGAAACACACATAACAAGGGAAAAGAGATCTGTACTGCAAACAAGTGAATAGATATTTGAAATTCCCACTCTTAAAACTAGGAAGGGCTCTGTCAAGATAGCTTTTCTGACTTGTAGAAAAACAACAAAAAAAAAAAAAAAGCAGGGGGATACCTCATATGGTCCAAGTACAAATCTGAGGTGATCTCATAAAAATTTCTGAGATGTTTCTAAGTCATGGAATGCTTTTAACAGTTGAAGCCACCTCCAATCATTAAACTTTAATTGTGATCCTCCCAGTGTTTTCAGTGGGAGATTTCAGGCTCAGTAACTAAACGATTTAAAGAACTGGCTCTGCTAACAAAATTTGTAGAAAATACTATGCTACTACTCCAGTTTTCCAAACTAATATCCACACTTGTTAGCAGCTCAGTAAGTGAGGCTTTAAGAATCAAACTGCTTGTCTGCCACATGGTTCTCTCAGAATCCGTTTCCTTACCAAAGAGGCTCTGGAAGTGAGGTGAGAACTTCAGTGGGGTTCCTTTCTCAATCCCCTCTGGTCACCTCTGGTAAAGTACACTTCCCACCCACAGGCCAGAAGGTTGAGAAGGCATTTGCACATTAGAATTCCATATGCAAACCCAGAAATCTCTCTCTCACACCATCACAAGGTACTCCAAGTGTAAGCAGAATTCAAGGTTGCCTGGGAGCATCTTGTAGAGAACAAGCATCTTGTAAGAAAAGTTCAGCTGTGCCTCAGTCAGTCAGTGAAAGTTAGAATCCACCATGGGAAAGAATGTGTAATTTTCTACAGCATTCATATGAAAGAATTTCAGAAAATGCCCCAGCTGCAGGATAAAAGCAGCTCTCTGCCTTTGGGGAGGCCTTGGGAAAATAATTCTCACAAGACTCAACAAGAGCCAATGACAACCTTGGAAAAGACTGCTTGACTCAGGATCCACTTCAGGTTCTCTCCATCACACTGGTCTTTCCGTTTGGGAAAGATATCCACCTCTTCCTCTATAAGTGATCTCTCAAAGGCTCCACCACTCACCTTTGTCTGCTCTTTCCTGAGTTGCTTTAATAATGCTGCATCTTCATGGGCCTTTTCCCTCTCTTCTTTGAGGGTTTTCACTACAGCGGAAGTCTGAGAGATGCAGTTTTTGATGATTCTTTCTCTATTGGTGTGAGCATCCATCAGCTAAGTGGGGAGAAAAAGAAAGTCACAGTGACTCATCAGAGAATAAAAACCACCTAGAGATAAGTTTAAAGAGACACTTTCTAAAGTCATGGTATTGCTGTGCCTACAGAAATCCCTTTGAATTCATCATCTACTTACGGGAAACAACACTGCTTTGAGCAGCAGCAACTCTCAACTTAGACTATCCTGGCATTCTTGCTCTTACCAAGTTGACCAAAAGTCAAAGGTAAACATGAGGAGTCTTGCAGAGCAGCAGGAAAAGCAAGCACCCTTTTTAAAAGATCCTTGAAGGATCATTATTGCAGAACAGAGAACTTCCCTGCATGGTTTTAAACTGAAGCAGTGTGTGGAGATGCTGAGCAGGACAGTTAGGAACACACAAAGCAGGATCTACCTAGGCAATGTTTTCCTCAGACACTGAGGATGCTTTAGTGGCACACAAGAAAGCAGTGGGAAGGGAGCTGAAAGTGGAAGGTGAGCACACTCACAGACTCATACAGCTCTTTACACGTCTGGCCAGGATCAACTTTCCCCACAAAGGAAGCTGTTGGAATCGTAGTGTTTAATTCATGAACAATTCTATCATCGATAGTCCTCATCACCCTGAGCAGCTCCTGTATTAAAAAAGAGAGAGAGGCACTTGGTTATATCTCTCAGAAAAGCCTATTACAAAAAATTTGCATAGTCAAGCCTTTTAATAGAAGCTAAATAGGACTCCTTACAAAGAGTCAGAAGCACACCAAAGAAGCAATCCCACATGCAGGAGTATGTGCTGCAAACCACAGAGTTTCCTTGGCAGCACGGGCCAGAGCAGGGGTGAGTAACTGATGCCCCCTGAAGTCCCCGGCCCTGCAGGCAGCATGGACAGGCTGAAGAGCCTCTGCCCATGTCCCCGTCCCCACTTCCACACAGGAAACTGGGCACAACCGGCACCAAAACGGCAAACTTTGAATAAACCCCCCACCATTCTGGGGGGCATGAAGCTGAGCTGGGGGTGATTTAGGCTGGGTCACAGGAAAAAGTTTTTCACACAGAGAGTGGCAGAGCACTGGAAGAGGCTCCTCAGGGCAGTGGTCACAGCACCAAGCCCGACAGAGTTCAAGAAGTGTTTGGACAACGCCCTCAGGCACATGGTGCGACCCTTGGGGTGTGCTGTGCAGGGCAGGAGCTGGGCTCGGTGATTCCTGAGGGTCCCGAGCTACTCAGGATATTCTGGGAGTCCATGTTCGACACCCAGACGGGTTCCCACGGCCCCGCCGGCCTGGGCCCCGCTCGCACCGCCGAGGACACGGCTGGCACCCGCCGCTCCCTCAAACGCCGCGGAGGCGCCCACGGAGCTCCCGCCGCCCGCGTGGCCCCCGCGCCGCGAGCGCTCCGTCCCGGGAAAGGGACCTGCGGGCAAGGGGAGGCGTCCGGCCCCGCTCCTGCCGGAGGGAAGAGGGGAGGGGGAGAAGGCCGGACCCCGCTCCCTCCCCGCCGCATCCCGCCGGCCGCCAGGAGCGGGGTGACCTCGCGCACGGGGCGCGCGCTCCCGCGGGGCTGTTCGCCGGGAGGCGGCGGGAGCGCGCGGGGCGCGGGAGGAGGCGGCGGCGGCGGCGGCAGCGCCCGGCCCGGCCCGGCCCGGCCCGACTCGTCCCGCCCGCCCCGCGCGGCTCACCTGGAACTCGGCGAAGTCCTCGCAGCTCGCGGCTCCGCTGGGCGCCGCCATCCTGGATCGGCCGAGGGAGCCGCGGCGCCCAATCCGGCGGGGAGCCGGGATGACGCGCGGGGCGGAGCGGGGCGGGACCCGCCGGAGCGCGGCCCCCGGCGCAGCGGCCCCCAGCCGGGCATCTCCACCGGCAGCGGCCTCACGGCCCCTTCGCCTCCTGCAGCCGCTGCGAGAGCTCCGGCCGCCCCCACCGGAGGCGGTGCCGGCCCCGGCAGCCCCGAGGGCCCCGCGGCGCGGCTCCCTCCAATCGCGGGCCCGGGGCGGGGCCCAGCGGTGACATTGAGCGGCGCCCAGCAGGGCCGAGGCAGCGCCATGTGGGGCCGCGCCGGTGAGTGAGGGAGGGAGGGAAGGAGGCGGGGAGTGACCGAGCCCCGCGGCCGGGCCGGGGCTGCCGCCGCTTCGCCTCCTCCCCGGGAGCCCGAGCGGCCGGGCCCGGAGCGCAGAAGGGGCGGCCCCGGCCGGCGCTGCGGCGGGAGCGAAGCCGAGCGTGAGGGGCCGTGTCTGATGGACGGGCGTCCAGAACAGCGGCAGGAGCGGGGCTGTGCCCCGCTTTCTCTAAAGAGCTTGAAAAGGGGCCGGTTTGGTTGGGGGTGTCCCCTGTAAATGTAAATTACTGTTTTTTCAGAGCGGGAGTACGTTATTCCTCGAAAGTAAAGGGCCTTAGGAGAGACACCTTCAAACAGTATAACGAAGTAAAAAAACCCCGTCATTTTATGTTTTTAAAAGTGCCTCTCTTGCCTTTCTGAGTTAGTTTGGTTTGGTTTGGATTCTTTCCCGAACTTTTTCATTATATTAATTAATGCATTAGAAGCGCTTTCTTTGAAGTATGTGTTTGTATATAAGGTGCCCTGGCCTTTTCTAATGCGCTACAAAGTAGTTACCTCTCAGTGCTAAATATTCTGCCTTTTTAATTTGACTCTGTCAATGCTTTTGGGATGTGACAAGGTTGGTAGAATGCTGATGTGCAGTCCTTGAAATAGCACCATCCAAAGTGTATCTAAAGCATATGTATAGATTAGTTTCTGGAAACTGTAATGTGTTTTAGAAATTGCTGGCAGAACATTATCTTGCTTTTTTTTCCCCCTAAATTAATTTAGTTGCATTCACATTTTTCTACATGAGATTACTGAGCAAGCTCAAGGCACACCTTATAAGCACGCTTTAATTTCTTTGGTAGGCTATTACAACTAAATCTGGTACTTTTTGTGTTTGCTTGTACCCATTGGTTTTCTTTCTTTTTATCCTCTTGTGTTAAAAAAAAAACCCTAAAATGCTTCAATTGAAAAGCTGGTTCCTACTTTCTACTGCTCTGAGTTAAATTTGGACTCTTTGCTTCCTCTGCTTTCTCTTCCAGATAGGGCTGTTAAACTGCTGGGAAGAAATATTCCCTCGGTTCTGAGGATGACCGAAGGAGTGGACCCGAAGATAAGCAGAAGGCTGTGTGTTAAACCCCAGCAAGACTTTCAGACAAAGAGTAAGGGTCTTTGATAAAGTCATGGAATGTTTCATGCCATGGAATACTTGCATATCCATGCTGAAATCATCTGAACAGGAATTTGGCTGACACAGGTGGTCATATCCCTGATTTTGTGAGAGTTCTGGTCCCTAGACTGAAAAATGGAGCATTAAATTTGGTGAAGTCTTGTTTTCTAACAAGGAGCTAGGGGTCAATGTTTTCATTTGTGAAGGTGACACAGCATTCACTTTGTAGCAGATCACCAGAGCCTTATCTAGTGCACACTCCTACACTGAGGCTCCTGGAACTGGCTCCTGAACTGCCTGTTCAGCCCCACTGTAAACTGTTCATGTTTAGGAATGTTGTGTGAGCTAAAAGACTTTTGCAGTTTTTCGGAGCGCAGCCAGCTCCAGCTGTTCCAAAAACTGAACATGCCCTGCAGGGAAGAGTCTGAATTGTTCATGTTTAAGGGTGGAGCTGGTCAGGAAAAGCTCAGGCCATGAAACATTTTTTCACTATGTATGGGACAGTTTCTGTGCTCCCTGTATCACAGGTTCCTTTTGGCCCACCCATGAAGGAGAAAAGGAGCACACAGATGTGAAGCAGGACTCTGTGTTAAAAACATGGATCAGCTGTACTGGGTAGGACAAAGGTCTCCTTAAAAGTGTGATGTCTCCAGCAGGGGCCACTAAAGGTAGTCCCTTAGGTTTTTGTGAAGTGGGAATGGTGACCTACAGCAAGAGCCTAAGGAAGAGAATAGGAAGAGGGTTCCTCAACACCACTGCCCCAGAGGTGGCATCTTGGTGTTTAATAGTCCTCACTGGATGTTTCTTTCCCCGACAAATTTGTCTAGTTTCCTGAAGCTGGATGTATTTTTAGCATCCACATTCTCTAAGAATGTGGATGCTAAAATTCCCTAAGAATTTCTTCTCTAAGAAGAAATTCCTCAGCTACAGTCTTGTGTTTGTTTTTTAACCCAATGTGCACTTTTTATGATCTGATTTTCTTTTATTCAGTACCCCTTTCAAACCAAGACCTCATTATAATCCACACTCCCAATGTCTCTTGTAATGCTCTGCTGGGCTGAAGCGAGCTTCAGTCACTGCTTTTGCAGGCCAGAGGGTCTCAGTCTGTGACACAGTTTCTCACATGGTGACCATTCCATACCTGTGCCTGTTCTATTTCAGCTCCCCCTAAGTAAGTCTTTCCCATGCCTTTCAAAAAGCTGGAGTCACAGTTTTACACAGAGGCACAGCAATGCTGTTGTGTTGGTCTGAGTTCCTATCATTGACAGTTCTGCTGTTTTCCTGTCACTTGCCAAAACCACTGTGGAACCCAAGGCCTTGCTCAGGCCGAGGTAATGGTTTATAAGTGAGGGCAGAGTCTGTCACTTGTGTGTGAACTGGAATTGCTTCTTGTTTATGGACAAGGGAGTTCCCAGGCCAATTGATTGACTCTAGGTTCTAAAGCCCTGTGGCATTTTGGGCTCAGCCCTCTTTTTATGTTTCTAAATAACCTGGTGTTGTCAACAAACTGTATCCACCTCGCTTCCTAGATAATTCATGAATCCATGAGGGACAACATGGCCATATGGGATACTGCCTATTGTTTAAAAGGAAGAAGCTGTCTATCTTTGCACTTTGTTTCTTAGATTTTAATGGTGTGTTATATATGAAAAGCTTCCCCTGTTACATTATGAATATTTTGTTTGTGGTGTTTGAAAGACTGAGCTGAAAATTATGTGTCCAATCTTTGCCTATGGTCATCTGTTTATTTATACCTTCAGATAAAATCTTACACTGCCTGAAAAAGTTAACATTCTGTGATGCTATATTGGCTTTTATTGTTACTGTGCAACATGTTGACTTTTCTGTAGCTGCTCCATTTGATTTCTTCTTTTTTTAACCTTATTTACATGAAATACAGTACCTTAGGAACTTTAGATGCTGGAGCAACTTCTGCATATTTAGACTGCAGATACAGAGGTTTTAAGAATGATTTGGCTTTCTTTACATGGCTTCAGTTTAATCCATATTCGCACATTTGTTAATTAATCTGTGATACAGTTTTCATTCTCTAACCACCTCTAACAATCATATTTAGAGTTCTGCATTGCTCACCCTAACTGGTTTTGTTACAGCTCTGACCATCCAGCCTCTCTGACTTTTGTTTTGTTGTTTTGTCTTTGTGTGTTTTGTTGGGGATTTTTAAGGTCGATCTGCTTCTGGAGTGCCTGGATACAGGCCTACACCCTGGGAGAGAAAGTTTTTGGTGTGGGCAGGCAATTTCAAAAAGCCAGAGGATATTCCAGAGACTGTCTCGTAAGTGCTGCTTTTGAAACTGTAAAAGAGACTTTGTCTATGCAGAAATAAGTTATTGCATGCAACTCCTTTCTAAAAAGGAATGGGTTTGCACTGCTGAAAAACCTTACCCTGCTGTGTTTGGTGTATCATCCTTATAGATGAAATGACCTCAGCAATTCTCTTGTGCTAATATAATGTATCCCTCTGGATTTTTTTCCTTTTTTTGCAAAGGGCTGACCAGCATTTATCAGTTGTTTCATTAGAAAACCATGTCACGTCAGTTCATTTTTACTCTTCTCTCACAATTAGAAAGCTTTTTCAAACACTAGTGTGAGCTTTTTCTAGTGTTTTTCATTACATGTCAGTCTCTTGCAGTGGGAAACTTTCATATACAGCTATAAAATAACTGAAACTCATTTAAATGTTTATTAATGAATACCTAAAGGGCATGGGCCAACTTCCTTTCCTGTTGGAATTTAAACTAACAAACAGTGTTAAGGCTCCCTGACTATATATAGTCAAAATTTCCCTGTTGCTGCTGAGTCCAAATGCCAAAAGCTTTGTCCCATATGAAAAGTAGAAAATAAAACTGGATGTTCTAGTTTGCACACCAAAAATTAAGATCAAACTTATCAACAATAGACAACTATTAGTTTAAAAAACATTCCTAGTGGTAGTATAGTTATCTTTTAAAACATGCTCAAAATGCTTTTAAATACATGTATTTATTTAAATTAAAAAGAAACAGCAAATCTTGCACTACTTGAATAAGAAAATGATGTAGCTGCCCTCTTATATATTATCTGTTTGTTCGTATGCACCATGTGGGAATTGAAAATCCACCCCTGTATTTAAATGTATCAAAATGAATGAATTTTGTTAAAAGTGGAATCCATTTTGTCTTGAATAATTTTTCTTAAAACTACATTTGAAATACATATACAGGAGTAAATTATTAAAACTTACTATCACTTCATATATTTTTGCATACCAAACATTTCTTATGAGTCTTTTTTTAAGAAAACAGAGTTAGCAGAGTGATTGATTTCAGTAGTTTATTGAAAGGACAAACCAACTTCTGATAAAAGCTGACCATTTCTGCAAGTGCATAGGGAATTCTTTTTATTTAGACAAATAATTCAGCCAAATCTGAGAAGACAGTTGAGAACTATAAAAGCACAAAAACTTGTTTTCCTGTTCTGAGATTAATTAATTAATTAATCTGAGATTATTTATGTGTTGTAAGGGCTTGTGCTATAACTCAGTAATCTCGTAAAATGTGGTGAAGCAACCAATTTATTAAACAAATGTTAAACTTAGCCACTGAACTGATTTAAAATGCAAGTTGTGTTTAGATATCTACCTTTTGCTCTTGTAAATTCTTAACACATCTAAAGTATTTCCAAAATTAACTAGCAAAACTTTTTAAAATCCTACTGCTGTGCATTTCAGCTTAATTGCAGCTTGCACTCAAGGCTTTCACTGCAGATTATTAGCAGAAGCACATAACCTGGATGCTAAAATTAACCATTAGTTTCATTGTAGATGCATGTGTTTGTTCCCTATGATCAGAAATCTTGTACTCAAATCAATGCTCTGACAAAAACAAGAACAAAACTTCTCAGCTCTCAGGTCCTGTGTGATTTACCACGCTGAACTACCATGGATCCTGAACTACCTTTTTTTTTCCTTCCAAACATAAGGTCAAAATGTAGTAACAGATTCCATATAATTTCCCAGTTCCTTTAAATCCATTCTCCACATTAGTTTTGGGGTATAATTAACCTAGTTTGATGCATTTATTCTTTTCATTACACAGTGTTGGTGCTTCTCCAGTCTTCTAGAATTTTGTCATGTGCCAAATATAATCAGTGAGAGTATCAGCCCTCCTTGATAAGGGAGTTATCTGCCCTAAATTCTGCAAGGAGAGTTAAATATACAGGGTGTAGGTCTTTGGTTATTATGGAAAGCACTTCTAAAAAGCATTAATGCTTCACTGGCCCTTCTTGCATTGTTCTCTCTAACACAGACTGAAAACCTGCTGTAACCAAGATGCCATTTGGGTAGAATGATCTTCAGAGTTAACTCAAGAAAATATCTTTTGTTTTGACTCTACACAGCTGGAAGGGGTCAATAACTGCTACTCTTCTGGTGGAAGACTTTTGGTTTTTCAAAGATAACAGCAGAGTAGGCAACAGGTTTCCCAGAAGGATGGTATAGCTACTGGTGTGGCTAGCTAAGCCCCCTAAAATTAAAAAAAAAAATAATTTAAAAGTTCCTCTCTCCAGAGCTGATGTAGTAAAGCTTACAATCCTCCATGCCTCCTTTGTTTCTCAGGGAAGCAGATCCTTTAGGACTATTTACTCCAACAGGAGTGGGACCACTGGTCTTTTACCAAGTCCTGTTCAGAATTTCTGAGTGCTGCATTCTGTGTGTCACTTTTAAGTCCTGTAGCAGAGGAAGCACCTTGCTGAGAAATAAGACTGCATCATAAATGAAACCACTGTGAAGTTCAGGCAGAAGAAATTGCAAAGCTGTGCTAATGCTTCCCTCTGCCCAATGAACTCTCAACTGTTAAAACACCATATTTTGGGTTTTACCAGACTTCTGCTATTGAGAGAAAAATGCATGTTTTACTATGTTGAATACATCACAATTACAATACAGATGAGTTCTCCCTGACTTTGCAGATACTGGAAGGTGGTAGTGAGCACAGAGGGAGCTGACAGTATGAAAAATACAGTGTTGGTTAAATCATTCCTCTCTTTTCCCTGTTCTTTCCACAATGAACAAACACATTTAAATCCTGCATCCTTCCCTCTTTAGTATTGCAGTCAAATGGGGTGCAAAGGCAGTATTTTAACAACAGAAAAAGCTGAGTTTAAAAAGTTGGGCTTGTTTCGGGCTTTGAGAGGAATGCCTCTGTTACCACGTATCTCCCAAGGTACTTAGAGATCAGCCTTTTCTGTTGTACAACTTTTTTGTGCAAAGAGCCAAGTGCTGTTAGCATTCCACAAAACTACCAAGACGGCACACTATAGGAGAAATGAAATAATTAGCCAGGTGAATTGAGTCTCTGATAATGAGTGTGGTCTTTTATTCTTTCTTGAGGCTTGAGACAGTGAGAGCAGCAAAGACCACCCTGCGTGTGAAGTTCAGCTATGTCATGATTGCCTTGACAATAGTGGGATGCATCGCCATGGTGATCAGAGGGAAGGAGGTAAGCACAGAATTTGGACTGATGAGGGCAAATAAACCTTCATTTAAACTTAGTTCCTCTAGGGATTTTTAGTACTGCCTTGCTTTAGGGGTTTGGCAGTTTTTGTTTGGTTTGGGGTTTTTTGTCATTTTATCACTGAACAAAATTTTAACAAGGCCTCCTGGTTCCCCAGAAGTGACCCTCATTGACTAATTCTCATCAGAAAAGGATGATGTCACCATTAAGATGCTTCCTTTAAACAAAAACCCCTGAGCTTAAAGCGTCTGTGTGGCAGAAGAACCTTATTTGTTATGCTGCCTCTCTTCTGATGACAATGTTCAGGTCTGGTTTCTATGGACTACTGTGTTCTAGAGAAACCTCACAAGTAGTGACAGTCTTAACCCCAGCACTGTGAGCTACTGAGTGTCACCTGACATTTTGTATCAGAATTTGTCTATTACAATGAAAAGGATGCAGCACTCTGAAATGAAACAGTGGAAGGATTTTTTCCTGGCTTTAACAGCAGAGATCAAACACTGATGATTCCCAGAGCATTTTCTTCTGTACTAGAGAAGTATGAATGCAAGTATCTGGAAGAGAGGACAGCTACTTTGGAATCCTTGTTTTCAAAGCAGCTGGAATTATTTACATTTCCTGAGATGAGCTCAGTTGGCCAGAGAATGGTGCTAATAACGCCAAGGTTGAAAGTTTGATCCCCCAGTGGACCATTCAGTGAAGAGTTGGAATTGATGATCCATGTGGTCCCTTCCATATCAAAATATTCTGTGAGTCTCTGATTATATTTAACTTTTGATTTGTTTCTCTGTCTCATGACAATCAGATCAGTATTAAATACTGCCAGAAGCACAGAATGTATCTGCTAGTGCCTTGAAAAAAAAGGGTTTAATTTATTCCCAGAGAAGTAGTTACTTTCAGCCAAAATAATCTCAATATTTTACTTTAACCCTCTTGTCTTCCTGGTATTAAAGCTGACAGAACTGTGCCTTGGTAAAGATAGGTCAGGTAAGTTATTGATTCAAGTTTCAACTCAGTGGTCCTTCAGGTGATAACTGATGATCTTATTACATTGTAGGGTATGAAAAGACATGAATCTCTTACGAACATAAACCTGGAGAAGAAAGCCAAGTTGAGAGCGGAAGGTGCATCTGCTAAACCATAGAGGAGGAAATGAAGAGATCAAGGACTGGGGTAGAAAAGCAAAGTCCCTTTCAGCGCTGACAGGATATGATCACATCTTTCCTGTATGTTAGTTCTGCACAAACCATGTCCAAGAAGAAAGAGTTTGCTGTCCCGTAGTCAATAAAACCAGAAATACCTATCTGCTTTTCCTTATAACTGCCCCTTTCTTCCAAACTCTTTTCTTCATGGTTAGTGGGAAGTGGATAAGCAATGTAATTGTTTCCCATGTGCTGTTCACCAGAGCATCTTTTAAAGTACTGCAGGACCTGTACCTGCATTCTCGGTACCAAGCCCCTGCATGAAGTCTCATGTTCTTACTTACCACTTACTTACAGAAAGGTAACTGTAACACAAAAGAAGGGTCCATTTGGTTTTCACTTGCACAAACAAAATACTTTCACTAGCCAGCCATCCACTATCACTGACTATTTCAGGTTTCCTCAGCAAGAATGGAACTGTATTTGTTCTGTATTGGTACTGGCTACTTCAAATAATCCATATGTTCCTCTTTGTGCAAGACAGAACAATTACTGAGGGAGCCCTTGAGCCAAAAGTTAATGCAGGTCAGACAGTAACATCAGCAAAATCATCCTAAGGTATTAGAAAGCCTAATTCCTTGGTCTAGGTCCTGTTATTCTGTCTGCATTTGTTTAAGTGAGGGATAACTTCCTGTGAAGAACTGCCTGTCTTCAAGAAAATGAGGAAGGAGATGAGTGAAATAGCATTCCAGAGAACCACGGTGTGGCAGCTGACACCTAAGAGTGGCCCCAGCAGAAGCTGAGAGTGAGATGAGGAAACAGAGACAACTGTTTTGAGGAATACTGAACAGCTGCTTCAACCTCTACTGTCAGATTTACTATTTAGAGGCACATGACTATGAGAAAGTCAATCAGGCATTCTTGCTCTCTGCTACTAAGCTCTTTATGAATCCCATTCAGATTTATATGTATTTTGCTCTTTTAAATTGTTGTCTGTGCTTTCATGATACTAGGCCCACCTAGAGATCACCTGCCTCAAGTGTGCCATTTCTGGCATTGAGCCCAGTCACACACTATTCATGCTGAAGAGCCCACAGCAACCAAGGGAAGTATTTTCCTTCCTCCTTTACCTTCATCTGGAAGGAAATGTAGATTGGAAGTGTCAGGACTTCTCAAAATGTTACTGCCCAGCACTGCTCTGCTGGCTGGTCCTGGGGACTCCAAAACAAAAAGAGACATATCAGCTTAACAAAATTAGTTTGTGAACTTTCTCAGAGTAAGAGGGATATTATTTTTGTTGCACCCCTAGAAATTAGCAGTATTGCTAAATAATTAAAAGCCATACAAAAATGCAGGGTAAGTCTTCACTAGCTGCTGCAGTTCCATCTATGAATTGCATTTCTGTCTACCACAGTGAGATGTAACCTATCAGAAAAGCTGTGTAGTCAATTCCATCACAGAAGTTACAACCTTCAGGTGATACAATGACCTGTCATCAGATTCTCTGGATGGAAATTATCATAAGTACACTGTCAATCAAGCAGAGCAGGACTGCACAGATTTATCCACTTAATGAGCACTGATTGCAAACCATATTTAATTTCACTGCAGGTATATGAACAGATTTTCCATGACAATTCTGGTTCTTTGCCACACCAGCAGGCACACAGGTGGGAACCAAAAAAAAATCTTGCCCAATTACATGCCTGTGGTTATGTATGTACCAAATGACACCAAAAAAGAGAACACACATTTCAGGTTTCCTTGTGATTGATGCTTGGTGATGGCAAAGCTTAAAACTGTGCATCTCAAAAATAACATCCTTTCAACACACCTCTGAGTGCACTTTGTGAACAGAATTGGCAGGTACCTCTCCTAGTTTTGGAAATAAAACTATTGGACTCATCCAGCTGGTAAAGTACTTCAAATACAAATATGCAAAACTCTACTCCAAAAGCAACACTTCAGAGCAGCAACAGTAGCCATTTTTTCATTTTACTCAATTTCTATAAGCTTTATGCCATTTACACAACAACTGAAGTCTGGTCCAGTTGTTTGACAAAAGCTCCAGCTATCCTTCTGTCACCCTGGTATGTCCACCATTTCAAAATCTGGCATAAAGACTCCGCATCACTGCCCAACTTTGTGTTTTCTTTCAGCTTCTGCATAGGCTCAAGTCTCAAACCAAAGCCCAAGACAATGGGGTTTGTGTGGTCCCCAGCTTGCTCCCAAACACTGTACTGTTTTCTTTGCAAGTAGCTGGGTACTAGAAAATGATGTAAATCTTTCTCAGCGAGGCAGTGAAAGGAACCACCTCTTTCCTGGTGTGATGGCTTCCAAGAAGCACTTCTGAACAAGGACAATGGTTACAAAACCAGCACATGTTTCTGGCCAAAGCAGCCAGTCCAGCTGCTGGGAGAACTTAACACCCCTCAGATCACTGAGAGCTCACAGCTTCAGCCCAAAGCTTTTCAACAGTGCACGATGAAAGAAACATGCTAAGCCTGAAATGGTACCTCATTTTCTTTCTCTCCTTGGACTTGGTCTGTAACACCATTCCCATTTATCCAGAAGAGTCCAGTTTATCAATCCTATACCACATCCCTTATTGCTGTACCTGGTCCAGAGGCAATTGAAGCTTCCAAATGCAGCAATCACCCGACAACTTCAACACTGCATCAGTGGAACGTGCAGGAGACACAGCAGGACACGGCCATAACAGTACACAAAGAGTCTTGCTTACTTTTCTACTAAGACTCAGGCACCTGAAGAAAGACTTTCTCAAGTCTAAAATGGGCATGGGACAATACCAATGGTGTGCTGTGCCATTTTCCAAAAGCAAATGGGGATTTACTTTAAGCTGACATAGAGATCAAAGTGCACAGAGGTAAGACCGCTGTTCTGGAAGTCCCCAGAGAAGCAGAGAGGTGTATTCTCAGGAGCACTGTCAGACGTAGGACCATGTTGTGCAATCTAGTTCTTAAACAGTCTTGGGTGCTGACAGTAAAAAAAAAAAAAAAAAAAAAAAAAAAAAAAGCAGGTCCAAGAACATGTAGATCCAGGGTCATTGCCTTCCTCTCTTCTTCTAACATTAGGCAAAGGGTCTTCAACCACCTGTGTTTGGTTGACATCAAGGAACAAACAGGAATTTAGGAACAAGCTGAAGTCTCTAGGCAGCAGTTCCCTCAAATGATTGTGTGACACCTTCCCAGGAGCCCCAAGTGCTGGCCCTGGCTTAGTTACTCAGCTTTCAGTAACCTGCTCCATCATCCTTTGTACCCTCCTGAATCCAAGACACTGACCTTGCCTGCCATGTTCCACTAGGAAATTTACCAACAGAAAGAATGATGGCTCCTGTTTGCTGCCCAAACAAAACCACAACTTTAATGGCATTGCAGATCTGTGTGCTGGACTGCTAGATAGCAATTCCAGGTAGTCCTGCATCTTCCTTTCTCTAAAACCCAGTTTAAAACCGACATTGTTAAAATCTCAGTGCAGTGCTTCCACCTCATTCCTGATGTTTCAAAAAAAATGCAATAAATTCTCATTACCAGCCTGTGGGGCATTTGGAAGACGCTTAGATCAGATCTCCAGAAGCAGACAGAAACCAATGCGTGTATTTTAATTTTGAAGAAAATATGAGACATTTTTCTAGCATTACATGCTGCCTGACACAGCTAAGAGAAGAACACAAGAACTCCAACAACTCCCTCACCTACTGTCTACATGAGACCATACTGCCTCTTATTTAGACACAAAACAACAAACGATCATTCAAAACACAGCGTGACCTTCACAAAAGTGGCAGCTAGAGGCATTCTCTGAGATGGTCCCTATCTGAGCACATCCTTCAGGAAAGCAGAGAATACTGGTTTCAGTGCTTCTAGCAGGGGACACAGCCAACAGAACAGTGTTAGGAAGCAGTGTTCAAGCAATATGATGTAACGATCCTCATAGTTGCATGGGCACTTTCCTCCAAAACACAGTCCTTCATCTGTGGCCTGACTGTTACTTATTAGATGGGTAATGTTACAATACATGTTTGGCTCTTTTAAAATGCAAGTAGTTTACTTGCCCTTGGCTTACCAAGTAATTCTGGTCAGTCTGTATCAGCGAGCTGTCCCTTCTATAATTCACAAGTCTGATCTCCATTCTGTAACCATTTAATGTGCAGCCTTTGTTAGAAGTAGATTTTGTTTCTTTTCAACCTATTAATAAGGCTAAGTAAAGCAACACCAAGAACTGGTTGCTGGAAGATCCTGATGGAAATACACTCAATTAAGCACCATTTAAAATTACATTGAGACCTATGAGTTAGCCGCATTTTAATTCATTTAATGTGTGCCATATTGATTCTTGTATTGGTGTGATTTTCACTCAAAATATTATGCAGTACCAGTCAAATGCCTTACACTAAGTCTAAGTATTTAGGACAACAATATTACCTGTGTCAACCAGGCCTGTCACTTCATACAAACATACCAAGTTTAAAGATTTATACTTATCTGCTCTGAATTCACATATCCACGGCAAAAGTAACAAATACTGGCCAGGCTCCTTACACAGGAAGGCACACCAGTCAGCTTAAATGGACTCTTTTTTAATTCACTCATTTAGAGGCAATTGTCATTACTTTCTTGGGGGGCAGGGGAGGGAAACGCCAATGCACCACATTGTTTTCACTAGCCTGGAAGAGAAAACACTTATATATATAGATATATAGGTATGTATATATATACACACACTTTATGCATGTGTGTATATATATGTGTGTGTGTATATATGTATATATACACGCTAGTGTATATATACACAGAATATACATATATGAATATACAGAATATATGCACACACACTTTGCTCAGATTTGTTTACAAAATATGTAGCATTTTTATACCATCCAATAAGAGGTACATGGTTTTAAACAAATCTTATAGAAATGACATGTTATTGGAAATTTACACGTAAAAAAATCCAGCACAAAAAAATCCAAAAGCTAAAACAAGATTTTGCTACTAATCAGTGCTTCTATCACCCTTCAAGAAAAGAGAAACACAGTTATTTATATGTGATGTAAAGGCAACATTGAGGGGTTTTTTGCTTTTTTAAATTAACCACCAAATTTAACCCCCTAAAATTACAAAGAATTGAAGTCCATTTACAGATCAAGTGCAGTAAACTAAATGTTCCTTCAGCACAAAGCAGCACTAGAGAAAATAACTGGGAGAGGGAAAGTGGAGGCCAACTGGCTTAACTAGGGAGGCAGCAGGTGGCTTCTGCAGTGGCCACACAGGTCAGAGTCTCCATCCTGAAGCAGAGACAGAAGACTTTATTTAAATAATGGTCACACAGAGCTGATGTTCAGGCCTTTGCCTAGCTTCTTTCAGCAGTATAACAGGTGACTTATGTGTGTTTATAACTCTGTATCCAATGGGCTGGTTTTGCTTTTGCAGTGGCTTATCACTGAGAGGAGTCATGAGGATCTTGAAGACAGTTCTGCCACAAACATTTACCACAGGTAGGTGACTCTGCAGTTGCCAGTGGCGATTTTGAAATGTTTACACTGGACAAATGTGTGTTCCAAGCATCCAAAATGGCTTGAAAGAACATAGCCCGATGCAGGGGGGAGCGGACAGCCCAGAGAATCCATTGCATTCTCCAAAATGGAACCGCCACTTTCAATCAGGCGGCATCTCCCCAGATGTGTGAAGTTTGGTGCCAGTGTCAGCTGAACTCAGTGAGGAGTGGCTGGCCTTTGCATCAGAGGTCTGTGATCCAAGCAGGTTGCAGAGCCAAGAACATGCTGCTAGCAGAAGGGCAGTCTCCAGCTGCGTGCAGCAGCTGCCATGCAGTCAACGATGCCTTACAGATGTCACCTGGAGGAACCATGCGTTCCATGCTAATTCACCTGAAGTCTCATCAACAGCAAAAGGGAAAAGTGAAATGAGAAGGCCAGGTGGATCCAGATGTAATAGTACTATCCTGTGAATGTAGTGTCATTTTAGTTAAATAAGGGCCTTGGCCAGGAGGACTATATTCCATCAGGTGAGCTGGAGAGGAAGCTCTTGTCTCGTGAAAATGAAAAGGAGATCTAACACTCCTTGTGCCAAGTTTTACAAATTAAGAATTCTGTACTCAGAAGTTAACTTTTCAGAAGACAAATCTGTTCAAGTCACGCTGTGTAAAAATGTAACGAGGCAGACAGGAACTTTTCAGCCATAACTAGAATACCAGGGACCAGACTCTGGAGCATGGAGCCAGAAAGGGCTTGATCTTTAAGGAAGGCCCAGCTGGATCATACTGTGCTGGCAAGCAGAAGTGGGGGCAGTTTCTCCATTCTAGAAGCTGTTTTGGAAAGTCATTTCTGGGGATGTCTTAAGAGTAACCTATTCACAGGTTCTTTTTTTGTGGATGGAGAGGAAAAACTGGAAATGTATACAAATCTCCACAGTGGTCTGCAATCCAACTTGGGAGCTCAGTGTTGAGACGGGATGGGGCCAGATGTGTTCAGTATTCCTAAGAACCACAAAACATGTCCATTGCAGCCTGTTGTTGCAGGGGACAGAGAACTTACTCCATTGTTTGTAACATGTTCCTCATGCCAATAACCCCAGCTGGCACATACAGCAAGGTAGATAGAACACGTGTGAAGGTTTAACGCATCTCTCGCAGCCGTCCAAAGAGGCATCCAGGGGAGAACATGAGGGATGAATTCAGCTACGTTCTCAGAAAGGCTGAATGTCTCCCTGGACTGCAGGCACGCTCTGCAGCAAATACAAGAGAAAGGCAGCCTTCTCTTGGATGCCAGGAGTGGGGGGCCAAGTGGAGGAGGGATTACTTTCCTGTAACAGGAACAGGGAATATTTCAAAGTATAGAAAGGTGCCTCAACTCCACGAAGATGACAGTGGAGAGATTCAGAATCTAGAGGAGAAGGGTGATTCTGGCGACCCCTTGCCAAGGAGGGGGCATCCTGCCACAGAGAGCCAAAAGTTTTCCAGACGTATGTAAGAGCATGTGCACAAGGCAAGCGAATGAGCGCAAACAGGGTTATGGAAAACATTGAGAGAATCACTCCACGGGTGGCTTGTGGCTCGACAACAGGATTGGCTAGGTAGAGGAGCACACAGCACAGGGGCACCTCAAAGCTGGAAGCCTTCCATGGGAGCCTCACACTGCTGGAAGATGTATTGTTGCTGGTTGATATCCACTTGTGGGGCAATGCTGCTGTCTTCATCTTCTGTTCCAAAGTAGTGCTCAATCAGATCAAAGGCCTTCTGATAAATCTCTTGATTCTCATGGCTCTGCAGGAATTCAATCTTGTCCAGACCTGCAGAGAAAAGCAGTACATGAAAGTTACAGCTCAGTCAAAGGATACGACCACGACAATTTTCAGTCTGTTTCACTATTCTCTCCCGCCTTCTGAAAGAACAGGCTCCTCTATGGAGACCTGCATCCAACTTTTACTCTCCAGAACCAAGGAAAGCCAGTTTGAGCTACAGAGATCTCTGTAACTGTTATGTGTTTCATACCTTCTGTCTGCCTTTACCCTTTCACTCAAAAATTAAACCAACAAGCTTGAGTGGGTAAAGAACAAGGCCTCAAACTCTAAGACTTCTTCTGAAGAGACTTTTTGACCGTGTTTCCTAAAAGCATGTTTACAGTGACTACAGAATCACCTACGTGTAAGCTGAAAAACTTCTGATAATCGTCTAGTCCAACCTGCAGCCCATCCCAGCAGTATGAACCAACACCAGATAAGATCTGATGTGTCTGGACAAGTATTCCAAACTTCCAAGGATGGAGACTCCATTTCCTAACCTGTATAATATATATGTATACAATGCAGTTAAACTCAAACAACCAGTTTTTGGGCAGGCTTTAAAACACATGGGCAAACTCAAGCCTTGAAGTCAGATACAAAGAAAAATAATACAGCAGGGAATGATGCTATAATGAAATCCAAATGTCAGCCATTCTAGTAAACCTCTACTGCTGGGAATTGTAGTGGTTTTCTTGTTAACACTTTTTATTCTGTATGAATCGAGAAAAGAAGATCTGCACGTTCTGTCTCCAATCTATACACAGACAAAGATAATGTAAAAGATGGAGTACACTGGAGACTTATCAAAGAACAGATTATTTACAGTAACAGTGACAAGGGAACTAATAGAACTGGGCCTGCTGAGATTCCAATGAGTTTGTGACCATTTCAGTATCCCCCGATTTCCCCAGGTGTATTTCTCATACCATACGCTTCTTCAATAAGAGCGCAGTAAGGATTAATGCCACTGCCGCTGCGTTTGGATTCCTGCTCTCCAAGCCTCAGGATGTTCTCCAGCCCATTCAGAGCTACTTGCACAATCTTGGAGTCCATTACTGTAAGGAGGTCACAGAGTGGTTTGATGCACCCCAGTTCTACTAAATACCTGAAAAATATCACATGGAACCCAGTTAACTGTCTGCAAAATTACAATTTGTGTAGCCATTTAAGCACTTAGTATGAAGGTCAAACAAATCAAAACAATCAGATAAAGTATCAACTTGACTGGAAAAATTAGAAAAAGTAAAGACATCTATTTCTACCTAGTCAATTTTGCTGAAACAATGAAAATAACTTTAAAATCATTTCTCTGTCTCACTCTCTTCATACAGCTCTGAAATAATAATTTATTTTTTGTAGCATAAACTATATTTCTGTAACCGTAACTTCTAAATATTTTCTATAAAGAGCAATTATATTAATTTAACATGCTTGTAAAGTCTTCATTTTTATTTTATACGAAACTGCATATAAGCATAATGTACTGGTATATGCAAAACAGGAGAAACACTGCACATGATGCCATTGTCCAAGGGGCTGAGCTATTCCTCTCCAGACTGTTACTGCACTCTGTTATACTCTACACCCCTCAGAAGTTAGTTTAAAACCTGCATTTAAGTTTTTTTCACATAAGACAAATGGTTTAATTATGTAAATAAGTATTATAGCTGAAATACTTTTTGATTTGTCCCTGAAGGAATAAAAGGCTCATTCATAACAAGGACATGGTCTCTCTGGATACAGCACTGAAAGCACAGTGAAAGCTTTTTCAGTTTCTAGGCAGATAGTTTGCTTTTTTGCACAAACACCAACTCAGTCTATTGCAGTAAAAGATTTAAACCATTTCATACTTGATCTGTTCAGCAGAGCCTCCCGATGTCGCATTTGTGATTGCCCAAGCAGCTTCCTTCCTTGTCCGAAACTCAGCCGTTTGCAAAATATTTATAAGAGCTGGGAAGATATGGGCGTCTATGACTGTCTGCAAAAACAAATGACATGGCAGGGTCGTAATAAAAATTAGAAATAACTTCTTTGTCCTGAGTTAATGTCCATGCCCAGCATAAGACATTAAACAATGAAATGTCACTTCATCAAACACCAAAACTGATAAATCAGTTTTCAGCCTTACATTCAAAACCTCAGTTATTGCTGTGGTCTGTTCTTATTCTAAATTCATTCAAAAACACATTCAGACTCAAGTGACTGCCATATCTAATGAGTTACTTAATCATACCCTGACAGCAAAGAATGCCATAGTTCCCTTATTTTTCCAGGTAGTAAACCTCTCAGCTATTAAGTCAGTAAACCATTAAGTCATTAAGATCCCCTAACTTCCCAGGCCTGTGTGCCATACTACATTTCCAGTGTGCAAGACAACAGAGCAAAGTTGTTCATGTAAGAACTGCTCAAAACAAGCAACCACTTGATGAAAAGACAAAGCACTGATGGTTTGGTAGCAGGGTTCTCTCCTTGGCTTGACAAAGTGATAGAAGCCAAATAAACATTTGGGCAGCAACTTAAAGTTTCTGGTAACTCCTTCTGACAACAGCCTTTTGCAATAAGATGAAAATTAAACCAGTTTTTTACATACCTATGACAAGGATTTGAAACACTTTGATAAGGATCATTCAAACAAGCAAGATCTCAGGATTACTTTTTTAATCTACCACTTTACAAGTATAAATCATCACAGAACTAACAAAGGGAAATCCAAAGAAAGACAAAAAGATCCTTTGCACAGAGTTCTGTAGAAGAAAACAGATAAGATACACCAAAAAGCTACAGTCAATTCATAGGGTGAATGGCTAACCTGGTAAAAATAAAACAATTGTTTGATATTTCCTTTATCCTTCCTGTTTGTCTAGGCATCCACAATGCCTCTCCTTCATAAATCCATACAGCCTCACAGTTGTAGCAACAGGCCCATGAACACTGTCTCCTATTCCAAAGAACCTACATTTCTGATACAGAAATGTGGGGTCTTCAAGGAAAACTATTATCTCCATCAGGCCGTGTTGTACTACACTTGTACATTGCCAAGAATATTTGAAAAAGTATCCTTAACTGAAATTTTAGAACACTGCTGCTGAAAGTGATAGGTCGTAAACAGGAGCCAGCTATTTAAAAAATCAAAAAAGATAAAAGGAAGTATCTTGAAAAGAGATGCATTTTACCCCCTCACATATTTTACTTCAAAAAACCCCAAATAATTTGTGAAATTATCACTGTAGGGCATTTGGAACATGAGAGCATCTGCTTCATTAAGGTTATCACATCAAGGACCTTTCCAGCTCAAAGGCAGATACAAATAACAGGAAAGTAATAAATAAAACACACAGTGACACAAACCCAATAGACAAGGGATAAGGAAACAATCACAAAGAAGAAAAGGTTCCAGTCACTAATTAATAGGTCATTAAGAAAGTACAGGCAGAGAGCCAGCCTGGATTTTATAGCTGATGACAGGGACAAGTGCAACTGTGCAAAATTTAATAACAAATCTTTTCTTAACTATTTTACCATGTAACTACTCTCTCTGTCACACCTGAGCACTGTAAAGGTTAGGTGCTAGCAACTGAGCACGACTCACTTTGGGCCAGGAATTGGACCAGGCCTCAGGAGAACCCTTTGTGTCTGTGGGGCCAGCAGCTACAGTGGGTGGGGGTGTCTCAGCAGCAAAACGGGCCCATAAAACATGAATCTGGGGTCAGCAATAGGTGTCAGGTCTTGGATGAAAGGGTCACTTGCAACTGGAGCAGGTGAAGGTCTCGGCATCAACCACTGGAGGAGGATCACAGCCTATAGGGCCCATGTGCCTGGATGCCAGCTAGTAGAGGGACTGGAGCAAAGTTTAATGAAGATCCCAGCACCTCAGCTGCAAAGGAACTGCAGGTCACAGAACCCATTTGCCTGGACACCTGCCGTGTGTGGTAGGGGAATTGATGTTATTCCCAAAAGCAGTGGTGGGTATGGAAGAGCACAGTGTACTGAGACTGCTGGCAAACTGGGCAGCAACTGGGAGGTCCAGGATCCAGGCATGGACAGAGGGTTTGTGCTGATATTCAATGGGTCTGCAAGCGTGGAGATGCCCAAGACAAACATGTTCATTGGTTTGCCAGTGAGAATCCAGCTGAACCAGCCAGTGAGTAGAACCCAAGCACGGTGAGTCAAGAAAGGTCCTGATGCAGCCATGGACAGCAGCTGAGCAGAGAACCAACACTGGTACTTGAGATATGTGTGACTGTGCACCTAGAGAGTGAGAGTGGAAGTGTTTTCACCAGTGAACTTCGGTTCTCATCAGATGGAGAGGAGAAAGGGGACTTGTCAGCCTACACTTTGCTTTATGTGAGTCCAGAGAATTCTATACAAGGGTGCTGTTGAGGCAGAAGCCCTAAGAAGAACAATGTGTTCCAGGATGTCAAGCATTGCCTACTAAAAGATCTTGATACAGATCTAGGATAGGGATATTTGAGAGCATTAAGATTTTTCTATTGCGGCAAAAAACAAGTCAAAAAAATCTCATTATCACTTCTTAAATCCTCTCCCCAAAACAATCCTTTTACAGGAGATTCATTTCCTTAGAAAGTGTATTCTCAAAACCAACTTCTATAATAAATACTAAAATCAGAGTATGTTACATGATAGTGTGCAAATACATCAGCACACCTTATCTGACAGGCAGTAACTAACACTTGAGCCTTCTTACTGCCAAAAAGAAAAGTTAGCTTAAAAGGTTTCAACTTAAAACTTGTAAAATAGTAAGACAATTCCAAAATAAAAGGAACTAGCAAAAGGAGGGCAATTAAGTTGGAGAAAAAAGATTGTTACTGTTTTTCTTCAGGCTCAATCAACTTTGAACTCTTTGCTTTAGTGCTTGAATGCTTCAGTGGGTAAAACTACTCTTTTTAAGAGTGGAGAAATACACACATGAACCTTCTCTGAAAGAACTGAATCCAGATCTCACATCTCTTGGCTGAGTGCTCTTACTTCTGTTTCTATTGCATAAAAGGCTATGGGGACTTTGCTTCATTCTGCTCTACAATGAAATTGGCCATCTTTACCCAAACAGAACAAGTTAAAGCACCACAATGAATCACAGCCTCTCATAAGGCACTTCTCTGAAAGAGACTGACTCAAGAGAGATGATTACCAGTCAGCATACTTTTATATTTTCTACTGCCTGACAGGCAACATGAGTGCTGCCATCTCACCCTAGCATGAGTCTGAGTGAAAGGTTCTCAACTCTCCCTCTGTAACACCACAAAGCTTTTACACTAGCACCCTCTCAAATAGTTGAAACTCTCAGAGCTCAGGTTTAAGGAAAAAAAACACATTAACTAGGTGAGAAAATGGTCTGCTTTAACATTGATATCTTCACTAGATTTCAAAAGTCTAGTTAAGCTCAGCAAGGGAGGAAACAATAAAGTACCAATACAGACTAAGTGCTAGGTAGCATCTATATTTACACCCTATGACTTGTAGCCTGCCCACAGCAGTTACTCTTGAAAGCACACTGGAACGCCTAAGGATTCCCATCTCTATGATATTTTATGTCTGAACAACAGTTACTGTGGAAACAGGTCATGTTTCCCTTTCAGGTAAACTTCTTTTAAGTGATAAAACAGTAAATGCTAAAAAAGAATTTGATTTAGCGAGGGTTTTTTTGTTGTTGTTGTTGTTTTGGTTTCTTGTTTTTTAAGAAAAGCAAGCCTCAGGCAGGGCAAAGCCCTAAAGAACTGTGGCAGGATGAGGCACTTAGAATTTCTAAGGACTTAGATTGGCTTAATTCAAATTACTTTACTTTTTTAGCATTCCTATAATGTGTGTGCCTGATATGGAAGTCTGTTTAAGACTAAAGAAATGTAGCATATAGAAAATGCTCAAGATGAGTATAGCTTTCAAACAAAAGGAACAGAGTTAAAGGATTGCAGTTCCACAAGAATTTGAAAAACATGAAAGAGATAAAAAGGTTTTAGGCTGCCACTACTCGGCACAGAGTAGTGTGCCTAGTAGTGGCAGCCTAAAACCTTTATATCTATCTACAATATGCATTAGAAATCGCTTTTTTGCACAATAGGCAATCTAAAGCCCATCCTTTAATACATTATATATATATATTAATACATTTAATACATTAAGCTAACACTGAAGTTTTTGCCCAGCTGCATCCATTGGTATTTGTTGGAGGTGAACCCCATCTGGAGTTGTAATTACAAGTCTTCCAGAAAACCAAAACTGAATTCTAACTGAAATTAAATTTTAATTGAAACATGAACTTTCAAACTTCATTTCTAATGCTCAGTACTTCACCAAACCTGACCCTCACTTTTAAAGTGTCAACTTTTCTATGTTTGGTTTGGGGTGTGTATGTTGTTTTGGTCTGGGGTGGTTTATTTAATAGTTGGTATCCCGGTGGTGTAGTTCTCTAGGAGGGTTGTCTGTCTCTTGGAAACACTGTACCTGTCTTATTTTAATCAAGTTTCTTCACTTCACAGTATTGGATTTTTAAAGAATGAAGCCAGACTTCAAAAATGAATTTTTCATTACACCTGCATGGATGTTTAATCTAAATATGTTGCAGTCGTTGTGAGGGAGGTCTTCAGCCACAGTGTATTAAATTGATATTTAGAGCCCTGTGAGTATCTGCTTCTTCCCCTTTGGGCTCCCACACCTAAATCACTCTTGATATGCAAACATACACACATTTAATGTGTACGTGCTGGCACCACATGTCTACATATCATTCATCACATAAATGTGAAAGCAAACAAGTCCTACACTGTGATTTTTTTCTTGCTCCTGCAACTTCTCACATTACCTTTAACAAATCAAAATTACAGTCACCACATAATTGGCAGCTGCAAATACAGCCCTACTGCTATGCTCTCCCTCTCCTGGCTGGAAATTTTAGTTCATAGAAGCTTCTCAGTGACTTCTTTTCCACTTACCTTGTTTATTTATTCAATTTACAACTGCTTCATAAATAACTTAGCAAATATTTGTAAGCTGAAACTACTTCACACTATGGCATGGGTACAAAGAACACTGCCTTCCTAGAGTCAGAGAGGAAGCACTTCAGACCTCAGTTCTAATGAACCTTTATGTTGTTGACACAGACACCTAAGCCTATCCTCCAAACTGCGTATGAAGCAAACTTCTAGCCAGTTTACACAAGGCTGTTATTGCCATCAGGAAGAACCTACAGCATAATAAGCTCTATCCTGCTTTTAGTATTGGTCAACCCTAAACAAACAAAACAAAGAAAGAAAAAACCAAACAGACCGACTAGCCTCCCAAAGGCAGTAACACACCACTGACTGCTGTGGTTTTCAGCCACAATAAAGAAATTAAAGATAATCTAGCTCTGCTGCCCTCAATGTGGTATAAGGTATGCAGAAGCCTGAAAGCAGATTTTGTACTTAAGCACAAAGTCAAACAAAGTAAGAGATTAATCTTTGACTTTCACTAGTCTGCAAACTAATATGACCTTGTCAGCAACGCCATATTTTGCTCTTAATGAATATACTTTTTAAAGTTCTACTACCACAAACAACATGTTAAGATTCTTAGGTTACTTATGCAACCTATAACATAAACTAAACACACTTTAAGGTAACTTGATGCCTGTATAAACCACAGCTCTGTGTGAATCATGTAACTTCTTTTCCATGTCCCCAGCACTGCTTTTGGAGTGGTCCCCAGTGGTCCTTTTGGAGAAGAGCCTCTGACAAATCTGAGCTTGTAACTTTCACCACATTTTGTAAAAATGCATTTAATTCCAGAGTTTTTAAAACTGACACGCAATATATCATTTGCTACACTTGCCCATGTCACTCTTCTGCAAGGTTAAGAAACTCTAGAGGAGGAAAAATATGGCACAGATCCTGTGGCTACCATGCCTACCCATACTCAGACTTCCAGATGCTCTCGTGAAAATTTAAAGTATGTTAGAAAAGAAGTGAGAAGTTTCTTGACCTGTCAAGAGCAGAGAACTCCTATGATGTCTTCACTGTCAGACATGGAAGATTGTGTCTGATGTACTGCCCTCCATAGCTTTTCAACGGGTTGCGGAGTTAAGACAGAACATTTTCTGAGGTATGTGATAGCCTTTCATACCCTTCAGAAGGGTCGACAGTCAGGATTAAGCTTCAGTTGTGCAGTTCTCCTTCTGACTCCCAGGAAGATGTAGTTCCCCTTCTCCCTGACTGGGGAAGCTATCCACTGAAGTACAGCAAAGCTGTATACAAACTAGGAAATTAACAAACAAAAACTATACTTAGTGACAATCACGACTGCATCAGGATATACACATCCACCCCAAACCTTGAAAGCACAGAAATAAAGAGGGGAAAGACTGCTGCATTCCACCACAATTTTCTGTTGCCTAGGCACTGTTGATAACACACTCTGAAAGGCTTTCACTTCCACCTTTGGTGGGGAAAAAAACCCAAACCTCCTGTGCTTTAATAAGAGCCACCAAAGAAAGTTCAGCACGCACTTTCACACATTTCATGCATGTTAATTTACATTGCCTTAACGCTAGAAAGAGTTTACTTTTTGTGTTGGAGTGAAAATCTAATAGTGACAGGCTGCTGCCTTATCTTTTAGAAATGGCAGTGAAAGCCTTTGGAGTGTGCTACCAAACAGCATCAAAGGCAGTATGAAAGTGGAGTTGAATATAAAAGTCCTTCCCTCTGACTATATTTCTATACTTTACAGTGGGTGGATGGAGGGAGAGTAACCCAATGCAATCTCAGAAAACACTAAATATAGTTCTGTCTGTTAATACTGGTTAGGTGAAACACCTATTAGATTCATCAAAATATCTTAATGTCTTCATGGTGTGCAGAAGGGATTGCTTGATTATGGCTTGAGCCCTATCCAAAGTTCCATAGCATTTTAACATCCCAGCTGTTCTGAAGCAACAATCCACTAGTTAGATCAGGTGGTAACTTGCAAAAATGTGGGTTACTATGCCAGGCAGACGTGAAAAAAATTATTATATGCTGAAATCATTCTTGTCTGATTTCTAGCTAAAGATTGTGCATGTTCAAAATCCAGTGAACATCACCAAGAGCAGAACAGATCTGCTCCAGTTTATGACCTCTAGTAGTAACTATTGAGCAATTTACAGGGACTGGGAAGAAAGGAAAGCAAATAATTTCATTTAAAGCTGCATCTAGTATCTTAGAATTCCTTCTGTAAGGAAGACCAGTTGTCAAGAAGTAACATTTTAATTCATCACAATGTGAAATTCATGTAGAGAAAGGAAAAAAAAAACCTACCTCAACTCACAGATTAAACAGGTTCACTCATGAACTTAATTAAATCAAGTATTTATCCCAGATGGGAATTATCCTTCATCATCACAGCAATTAAAAACAGACTACATTTATATTCTCCATTTTAGCATATGACCATCTTCAAGAAACATTTTACCAAACAGCATTTTGAACTTCAGAAATCCCTTTTTTTTAAATGCTTTTCAGCTCAAATGTTTACAATGATTTTGCGATTAAATAGGAGTTGTCTGAAGTACTATCTCAAAGGTATTTTCTAAGAAATTCAGATTTATCAGCTCTGGAGCTGAAAGGAGGATTCCTCACACCTTGTATCTCACACAACATTCTCTAGGTTGAGACTAGAAACTAAAGAATCAAGGGTCTTTCTGGAACTTGTTACACATCTGTGATGGTACTTTCCTTTCAACACAAGGTGATCATTGCAATCACACCTGCAATTGCCAATTTTACTTCCAAGAAACACTGAGCTCTTCAATCAAGCATGTTGTTAGCATTCTCCACTGTGCTTTACTTCACAGCTTTCTCTAATGAGCCATTTTCTGCAGCTCCAAAAATCAAGGCCTCATGATGGACACAATTTGCAGTTATGTCATCATTACCAGGATAGTCACATCCCACTCACAATCAGAAACACTGGTTTTTCATTTAATTTTTGTAACTGTCAGTATAGAGTATGCACTTAGGACAGTCATTTTTTCACTACAAAGCAAGTGTGAGCTTGGAGTCTGAAGGCAGATCAATTACTCCGAATAGGGCCTGAGGGACTCTTAGATGAAATACAGCCTTCACTTTTGAGAAAATGCTTCTTACATTCTTTTTCCCTGGACCTGCATAACACATCAACACAATTTCAACCTTGTCTGTGACATATCCTAAGGCAGCTACTTTTAAGCTGGATTCTTTTAAATCCACATGTATTCTGGTGATTTGTCTGACACTGTTTTCTTCTTGATACAAGACTCCTGAGAAAGAGAACCTCTATGCACATAATCACAAGTATTTTTCTATGCAGAGTTAAAGGGCTTTTTTTTGCACTTTTAAAGAGTCGCTGCTAGAAATTAAAATGCAATACTATTGGCTCATAGCATTAATTTCCCTCTCCCTTCTGACCTCATCTTTTCAAGTCACCATGCAGTTCTAATCTGTTCGCAATAGAGAGGCAGCTGATCTGTGATAAAATACTCCAAAACATTTTAAAACTGCTAAACACACACATGCATGGACTAATGATTTTGTTCAGGTAGATTAGGCAAATTCTGTTTTAACAGAGGAGAGGTTATTTTATCCTTACTCACTTTCATATAAAGACGTGGTAACAGTTTAGAAGACCAAGGATTACCAGGGATACAGATAAGACTCTTCAGCTCAAGCCTCACTTATGCCTGAGTAGTGAATACCAGGTGTACAAGTACAGTGCAAACAAGGACAGGCATCTACTCCTTCACTTGAAAACAGGACAATGTGGTACAGTGGATGCTTACAAAGAAGTTACAGAAGTGATTACACATTACACAGAATGAAATAGCTTCTGGAGCACTAGAATTCAAGTTACCTCTAGGACTCTTCATAACTGTACCTTCAGTAGATCAAGAATATGAAAAATAGAGATCCCAAAGTTTTGAAAAAATACTCTAACAATAAACTACTTTCCATTGTCACTTCTGATATGTCTTTATGGAATGACTTGTATAGGTATCTGGCTTTTTAAAGCTCTTCTTAAATTTGGAACATCCCTATACAATTACACATCCTGAAACAACCCTCCAACAGACTGGAGAAAGACCACAAACTTAAGACAATATATTTGGTTGTACTGTTCCTCAGAAAATAATATTAGACTTTCCAGAAAAAGCAGAAATGCCCTTCTACAGAGAAAACACTGTATTTCGAAGGTGGGTGGTTGAAGAGATAAAGAGCAAAGAAAGAAGAAGAAGAAGCACAAGAAATAAAGGCAAAAACATTTTTACCTTGGTATAAGCAACAGCAACTACCTTCTGGGCACTGCTACTTGCACAGCAACTAAAATTGCTCATGTGGGAAAAATCTAGTGGTACAGTTGCTGATTTCACATAGCACCTTCTGTTAGAAATTCAGCTAATCCACAGATTAACACACAAACCACAATAAAAGCAGAATCAAAATTCTTGGAGCTCTACCAAGGTTAGATTGAGTAACCATATCATTCTCTGTATCTGACAAAAAACATGACCTCCAGTGGTAAAAACAAAATCCTGACCAAGAAAGCCAGAGCAAATACCTCTGTAAGGGGTTCCTTTCCTCACAATCCCACTTCGATCTTAATCACATCTTTACATCAAACAAGAAGGACCCACAGAGCCTTCCAACTTCCTACGTTTTTGGGTTTTGTCTACTCATTTCCTAACATAAGGATCTCTGAATGTTAGATGAGCACTTGCTCTCATTTTCCAGAATTTCAGGTATCTTAGCAAAGACTGAAGTATCTTTCACAAAGGTATTAACTTTATTTCCTATGCCTTCTGAGAGGAAGCCCTTACTGAATGTGTTAAAGTTTTATGCTTGCCCCTTCAGCAGCTGAATGCTCTTTGCAGGGGAGAATGTAAACCAAAGAGATTCCAAGTGTCACCTGCAAAGGCTATAATACATGTATATATAATACATTCCTCAGGAAAATTATGCAGCCTTTTCCTTTTCACAGTCTTGCACAAGTTTTCTGCAAAAAGAGAAGTAACTGCACCCCATAGGTGAAGAGAGTTAAGCACTTCATGCTAATTCTGGTCATACAGAATGAGTAATCCAGAGTCATCATTATAAGAGCAGCAATCAGGCTGCCTTCCAAGGAAAACAGAGGCAACAAGTATGCCTTGGCTACTTTTGTCAAAATATTAAGAGGTTTGGTTCACTTTCTGTGTAAACATTGTTTCTTCCAGGTTACTAATGTGTAAGACAAATATTTCCAGAGTCTAAGATTTCTGACATTTATTGCCATTCCTCAAAAAAAAAGGTCTCCAGCAAGACTTTTATTTACCCTCTGCAATCTCTGAAAATACTTTTATGTATCCAATGAGGGAAAAAGAATTGAAAAATGTAACCTCAGAACTAAATTTGATTTATATGAGACTGTTATTCAACTGCCTGATAGAAACACTTGTATTTATCAGATAAAGCCTGGTTTCAGGGCCAGGTTGGATAGGGCCATGGGCAACTTGATCTAGTGAATGGCATCCCTGCCCAAGGCAGAGGGGCTGAAACTAGATGATCTTTAAGGTCCCTTCCAAACCAAGCCTTCCTAATTCTATCATTCTACAATCTCTTTTTCCAACACTTCTACAAAAGAAAAGGAATGAGACAATGCTCTTTGTATTGGGTTTGCATGGCAAGGTTTTGGGGGGAGCTACAGGACTGGCTTCTGAGAGAAGCTGCCAGAAGCTTCCCCCCTGTCTGACAGAGCCAATGCCAGCTGGCTCCAAGGTAGACCTGAAACTGGCCAAGGCTGAGCTCACCAACGATGGTAATAGCAGCTCTATGATAACTTGTTTAAGAAAGGGAAAAAATTATTGTGCAAAAGTAACTGCAGCCAGAGAAGAGAGGGGTGAGAATACATGAGAGAATCAGCCCTGCAGACACCAAGGTCAGTGCAGAAGGAAGGGCAGGAGGTGCTCCAGGTGCCAGAGCACAGATTGCCCTGCAGACACCAAGGTCAGTGCAGAAGGAAGGGCAGGAGGTGCTCCAGGTGCCAGAGCACAGACTGCCCTGCAGCCCCGTGCTGCAGACCATGCTGAGGCAGGACACTCTCCTGCAGCCCATGAGGTCCATGGTGTAGCAGAGATGCCCCTGCAGCCCGTGGAGAACCTCACGCTGAAGCAGGTGGATGCCTGATGGAGTCTGTGACCCCATGGGAAGCGCACGCTGGGGCAGAGTCCTGGAAGCACCTGTGGCCCCTTGGAGAGAGAAGTCCACACTGGAGCAGGTTTGCTGGTGGGACTGGTGACCCCAGAGGGTACCCATGCTGGAGCAGCCAGCTTCTGAAGGACTGTCTCTCCTGGGAGGGACCCCATGCTGGAGCAGGCAAAGGACTTCCCTCCCTCACTTCCCTCCCTCAGGAGGAAGCAGCAGCAGAAACAACCCGTGAAGAACTGATTGTATTCTGCACTACCAAGGAGAGGAGGAAAAGAATCAGGGATAAAGTTAAGTCCAGAAAGGAGGGAGGGGTGGGGGAAAGGTGTTTTCAAGATTAGCTTTACTTCTCATTATCCCACTCTGATTTTGATTGGTAATAAATTCTATTAATTTCTCAAGCTGAGTGTGGATTTGCCTATGACAGTAATCGGTGAGTGACCTCTCCCTGTCCTTAACTCACGAAACTTCCCTTTATTTTCCTTCCCCTGGCCAGTTAAAAAAGAGTCACAAAGTAGTTTTAGGGGACACCTGACATCCCACCAGGTCAAACCACATCCCTGAAAGACAAGCAAAAAATTCCCTAGTACAGCTGTTCTTGAACAAAACTCAATATTCAGGGAAAACAAAATATATTGAACTGTTTCTTCTTCATCTAGCCAAAGACTTTTCTCTGAGGAAAAGATATTCCATCTCTCATTTATATCACCTGGAGACAACTCCTGGGAATTCTTCCTGATGGCTGACACTTACTCCAGACTCAGCACAACGATTTGATCTTTTGGAGCCTAATTGTAATGACTGATGTAAGGGAGTGGGACTCATTTGCTTCTGTGTGCTACCACTTAATATGAAGGGATTACGACATTTAGTGTAATCAGAAAGGGCAAATCCCAGGACAACATTTAGACAGCCTCTATTACTGTTCAGTTTTATAAACAGCAGATTTAGATTTGGCTAAGCACACATGCCTACAATGGGGTATTATAAGGCCCATTTATGGAAATCATAAAAGGAATTATAAGGAAATATAAAAAGAGATAAAGTACTTTTCAAATGTATGTCTGTGTCTGATGCTGAAACCAAGAAATATGTGAAATTATTTGATTGTCAAAGTTTGCAGCCTATTCTTTTCATACTTGAGAATTTCTGTATCTTAGTGACTTTCAAAAGCACAAAGCAAATTATTCAAGACAAAATTTTCTTGAGCTTAACCACGTTTTGGCATTTTCTACCATGACTGTCTTCCCCCCCCCCTTATAATGTGTAGAGGATTAGAAAATTAAACTATTTGAATTTGGAGACGACTGGGCCATTGAAATATTTTAATTACATGCATTAATATACTCCTTGTATGTAATTATATATCTGTGATAATGCATTCACACAAATATGCACTTTATGCACAAAAAAATCACCTGTGTTCCTTCCAGTCTGCAGGACAAAAACGACTGATCATAGCTGACAAGCTTACCTGGATCTGGGCTTTGTTTCCAGCTGTTATATTAGATATTGTCCAGCATGCTTCCTTTTTGATAGATTCTTTTGGGCTGCTAAGCAAGTGCAGCAAACTCTGCAGAGCTGAACAATTCAGAATTACCTGAATACAACAGGAAAAACAAAACAAAACAGACCATAGAAGAAATTTAGGATAAAGAATCACAGGGACAAGGAGTACAATGTTTTGAAAATATAAAAACCATACCCCATTAGATGATCACAGAGGTTTTTTTAAAAAAAAACACTAAATACACACAAAAAAAACCCCAAAAAAAACAAACCAGCAAGATTTAAGAAAGAAACGTTTGCAGGAAAACTAAAGAGCAAAACAATCAAGTCTTTCAGGTACGAGATTACACATTCGTAATGATTTCAGTGTGATCTGAACACAAGAAGATACTAAGCACATCATGACCAAACAAAAATAAAATTATAGTATTTTCCTGTATTTTTGTACAACTGTAAGGACCAACTACTTCTGTTTCCACTACTTCTGCTGGCACTGTGGTGCAGAGTGTGACCAGTGTTGTATGCAGTGACATTATGAATGAACAATTCTTATTTAAAAAATTACAAAAATTGCAAAAACCCTGCAATTTTACAGTGGAGAAAAATTGCAACAAAATTTCCTTTTCCTAAATGACCAAAGTACAACAGAAAATGCCCCAGAACTTGGATGTTACAAGACAGAACCCTTGATTATGTCATGTGTGATAATGAAGGACTTTATGACCCTCTAAAAGGGCATAACAAGATTCAAAAAATGAAAAACAATCTTTATTTTTTTATTCAATTCTAACTTCTAACAATGAAGCCAAAAACTGTAAAACTGGGAGAGTGTACCAAGAAGCACAGTAGTTTTGCTTTGTGTGGCAAAAGCAGCACCTTGGAAAGAACAGTGTGGTACAGAATTTTACAAGAAATTCTCCAGTCAAGCTGAACCATGGTCATGACTTCTGATCATGGAATCTGAGGACTTAATTCTCTTGTTTGCATCACTCCATAGTCTTATAATCTTAATACTCCCCACTAAGATTAAAATAGCAAAGATTATGGTTCAGGATTTTATCAGGTATCTGCTAGGACAAATTTTTTTCTTCATGCATACTATCCATGGTTTTAGCCATGTTCAAGCACTGCCAATTGTTAATAGCTGAAAATGAAAGAAAAAGTAAAAGCAAGTTCATGCCCCAAGGTTTAACAGAGACATTCTTGAACTTGTACGTTACATTCACATTCAGAAATGTATCAGCTCTCAAAGCTGGGCTCTTCCTTCTAATTACTGATTTTTACATGCATCCTCTATCACTTTTTAGCATACAGCACAATCTGCAGGCAGGACTATCAAGCTATCCTACACATATAGTTATGTAGAATTTTAGGAACACTCATAGTATGCTCCTCGGAAAAAATCATGCACAACAAAAACGTTTGGACTATTTTTTAATTAAAATCTAAGACTTATGCAATATTTAATAACCAGTATTGCATGTGAATTAGTGATCCCTTGTGGTTTTATCTTTAACAAAATCAGGAAATCCCACCTCGATCATTCTTTACTACTGATCTGCGAAACAAATGCCACTGAAAAAACACAACAATGCTTCTGTAATTCAGCTACACAAAATATATTGTAACAATCAAAGAATTATGTTATCTTCCTCCTAGGAATAAGATACTGAGACAGTGCCCTCATGCTGCTAACTCATCTTTAACTCTGGTCTAAGAGTGACAGAATTACAGAAGCATCCCAGTGACAACCTAGTGCCTCTGAAGCACCAGGTTTCCTACCTTCCAGTTTAATTCCAATGTAACGGTGGGAGTCACTGCCTCCTACCTATGCCTCTCCAAATAAATGTCCCCACACAGCTACACACCACCAAAATATGACCAGACATTTGTTTTTCATCATAAATATGACATATTTTCATCATACGTATGATAGATTCATCACAGATTGGCAACAGCACTGAATGTAACAGGCCGTTGACGGCAGTACCAGCGTACATCACTCAGCACAAAATTCGGCCTGAGAGACAATTTGCTTTAAATAAACCAAAAAACATCCCACCCTTGAGAGGTATTGCACAACTGCCCCCAGGTCCCAGACACAGCTACCTAAGAACCATCACCAGTTCAGGACTGAACAGAAAACCACCACACTTTGAAGCAATTAGTGTCATCAACCTTCACTTTCAAACTTCGAAAGGAACAAGAGGAGGTGCTTGTGAACAGGTTACCACAATTAACAGAAAGATGAACTGCAGTACAACACAAGAGAAAGTTTATCCATACCTGGGTCTGGATATCATCTCCTGTAACGATGTTTCCCACAGCTCGTAAGGCAGGAGATACAACTTTGTAGTCATTGTGCCTAAAATTGACAAAGAAAAATATAAGTATTAACCTTCCCAAAGCATCTCCAGCTTCACATCCTCAAGGATGGAACATCTATCAGCCAGGGGAAAACTCCCCTGATAAATCTGACTTTCACTACCTAAATAAACACTCTGATTTTAAACTAATGGCAAACCTTTCTAGAGTTTCTAAATATTTAGACTTTTAGATGTCATTCAGCAGCATAAAAATAAAATATTTAAAGAATAAAAGTACTTCAGAGTACTTCCAAGCATCCTTGGGAGGAAAAAGTAGTTATCTTCAACTGCAAAATACACTTAATGTAGCACGCACAAAGGCCATGAATGAGACAGAAGAACAGCTATAGAGGTTGTGTGCTTTACCCATCAAACCCTGTTTATTATCTTCCATCATCATATACATCCCTTCATCATCATTGTTAAATCAGAACTGGAATAGGAAAGGTGAAGTAAGGAATGTTTTTCTCAAATCAAAATGTCTTTATAAAAAGCTACTTAGAGGCAAGATGTTCCATTCATTAATCCAGCAACACATCTGCTCTAATGTTAGAGGCCTTAGTAGCCTTTTTATTTACATCACTGAAAACCATCATTCCTTGTTCTTAGGCCATTGAATGGTCCGTGCCCTGACCTTGGATCTGAACCAATGGCTCTGAACAAGGCCACTCTCTGTGACTCCAACTCTCACGGCTACACTTTACTGACCAAAGTGTGCATCTACTCTTCTACAGTAAGGGCTGAAGAAATTATTTATATTTCAAGTCCCTGGTACTGTCAATTCTAGTAAAAGGAACTATTCCTTATATTTTTATCTTTGATATCCTTTGATATCCTTATATTTTTATCTTTGATATCCTTTAGGCAATTACCTTGTTAAGTAACTATAATGTTACTTTAATGACACTAGTAACTTTATAATAACTTTAATGTTACTATAATGGACTTAAATGACACGAGGAAAATTCCGATGTATATTATGGATTTTACAAAAATGTAGCTCTTAGGTGCAGGGAAAATATCTCTTAAAATGAAAACAGCAAAATTAGTACAGGAAAAGTTCCATTGCTTTTGTTACTCATGACAAATAGAGAACACTGAACAGACAGGTGAAATTAAAATTCAAATCTTGCACTTTGGAAATCACAACATTTCAAGACCTATTTAATTAAACCCCTTATTGTTATAATCTTGATGTCAGGGAAAAGAGTGACGCTTGCTTGCAACAGATTTCTTACATCAGCAGCTCCACAAGTCTTCTGCAGACTCCTGCATCAATCACAGCCTGGATTTTATCATTGGGGCCATCAGACAAATAGGACAAAGCCCAGCAGGCATCAGCTAATACATCTGTATCATTGACAAAGAGCAGCCAGGAAAGCACACTAAGACAAGGTGAAACCTGTAAGACATTAAGAGGAGATACATAAAATTAAAAAGGCCAGAAGACCTATTATTATGTCAGATGATTTTGTATGCCATTATTGGATTTGGCACTGGCATATTAAGATTCAATACTCAGATAATTTCAGACCTAGCTAGCACTTCTGTGCATGACTGTAGCTATACAAGCATGGAGAAGCATGTCTCCAGAAAAAACAGCACAGCAACTCCTCAGCCTCTACAGAACAATGCCTGCCAGTGAAACTCAGACTTGTCCACTAAGATGTGCCAGGTGCTGCTCTACAGCTGCCAAGATGCGCAGAGTTTTGCTCTCCCATGGGACAGTCATCTCCAGTACACAAACAGTAACAAAAAGGTACAAGGCAGCCGTGTTAAAACAGTGGTTGTGAATGTCCGTCCAAAGGACTAAACAAAAACTTCAAAAAACTTCATCTGAAAGACGCCATCAAATATTTCAGAATTTCTCTCGTTCCTTCTGTTTAGCTTAAGTTTCACCACCTTAAACTAATAATTTGGTTATCACCACTTCACAACACATTTTCTTTCAAGTATCTCTTACCTTGGCAAAATCCGGAGGAGGATTCTTCCCTCTGCAGAGGTTGGACAGAGCCCATACAGCATTTCGGGTCATAGTGAGACGATTCTGTTTTGAAAGTAATCTAAAACAAACAAACAAAAAAATTCCAACCCTTGCTTTTAAAAAATCAAAGCCAGGCAACCCTGTTAACTGTGTGAACCATTAAATCAAACTCTTTTTAACATACCCCAGGGCAAAATAAGATGGTTTTTTCCTATGAAAACACATCCTACAGAAAATCATCCTTGATGGCTACTAATACACATGCTAGACACAGGAACCTAGTATCCCAACAAGAACAGTAAACATTATGCTAAATTTCACTCAAATGCTTAGATACTGACATGGCAGATTAACAGAGAAAAGAGGTGCAGGAATTGTGACAAAATTATTCTGAGGAGGACATGCAAGTAGTTTGAAGAGAACTCTCATAGCAAAACTGCATTTTTAGATCAGTCTCAGATTATGAGCCCCACTTTGGCTGAAAGTCAAATGCAGAAAGTCAAGACCTAATCTTCCTACGTGCGTAACAATTCAGTTTCTTTTTCTCACAGCCATCTCCCACCGTACCAATGTCCGTATGAGAATATGGGAGAATTTTCCTGCTGCAGTCTGCAAAGGACAAAGACTGAGTAACTGTAATTTGGACATGACAACACAAGATGGTGTCGTTGTTTCAGCAATAATATGCTTCTTAAGCAGAGGATCACCAGGATAATTAGCAGGCTAGAGAAATGACATGCAGTGGGACGTCAGTGACCTGGATTTGTTCAGCCTTAGAAGGAGATGGTGCAAGAGGAGATACAACTGCTGCCAACAACACTTTAACAGGTGGATACAGAAAACAGGACGGCAGATCCTTCTCAAAGGTGCATAGAGACAGGACAAGAGGCACCATCAGGAGGCAAAACACAGAAAATTCTGATTAGGTATCAGAACACTGTGTTTCACCATACCATGGTCAAATACTGCAACAGGTTACCCCAGGTAGTTACGGAATCTACTTTTGATGTTCCAAATTTGACTGGTTAAGTAGTTGAGCAATCTAATCTGATCTCACCTGCTATGAAGAAAGGCTTTGATTAGATGACCTCCAAAGGTGCCTTTCAATTTAAATTATTCTGTGACTCTAAAATAAGCCCAGACATCCACCCACACTGTAGAATAAAATAGGTCCAGCTTAGCTTCTTCTAAAACATGCTTGCATTTTAGCTTCATTAAAAAAGTAGTTCAGGACTCCCCTTTAAAAACTGTGATTAGTCCACAATAAAAGAAAACAGTATTATTATTCTTCAAGGCAAAACCCAAATTTCAGTCATATCAGTCATTCAAGCAAAATTCTGAAAAACATATTAAAACAAACTTACTGCAATAAAGGGGGCAAGATATTACAGTCCAAAACATAGTCTCTGCACATAGTGCTGTCTCCAGCAATGTTGCCAAGTGCCCATACTGCCTGCAATGAAAAACAGAATAATAATTGCTTTCATTCTCAAAATTCCACCAGTTTAACATATGTAATAGAGTTGGGAGATAATCTGTTCTCTCTGTTAGGTCCTGGACAATGTACAGAAGGGGAATGCATTCTGGTTGCATGTTACATGTATGGTCCACCTCATTATATGATTCAGGAATATTTGTGGATATCTAAAAGAACACCACAACAGCAAACATGTATGTCTCCAAAGATTGTGCAGGCAGACATACATTTGCTCTGTCCACAATGTAAGAGATGAGCTCACCTCCACAGGCTTAGGAACATTCTAATTCCACCCTCCCTGTTTACACCTAATTTAAAACCAGACATTTGTAGCACAGGTCAAGCCTGTACAAGTCTGCATCTACCCAAAAATGATTGTGTGGAACAGCCCATATTAGTATTTACTACAAAGGCATAAAAACATTCATTGTTTACACAGTCATAGATGAAAATGAGAATCTATGTTCAAGATAAATCAATATTCAGAATCAAAGAGTTCAGGTAGGCCGGGACATAAATTCTTTAAAATAAACTATATGAGACAGAACCAGTGTTGCTGATTAAGTCATATGCATGGCAAAATGTAAGGGCTTGGACATCAGTACTACCCCTAACTTCATTTTAAGAAGATCAAAAATACTAGAATTAAAGCAGCATGAAATGCATCTTTTGTAATATGATGAGAATAAAAGATTTAACTGGTTTTGATTTATACATTTGGGCCAAATGGTGTTTTATATATTACTGTCCACTAGTATGAGAGTTATAACTTTAAAAAGTAGAAATAGTCTATGTCAAGTGTAAAAAAATTTTATAAATTTCATGCAAATTACACTATTTTGTCACACAAGAAAGCCAATGAAGTTCACATTTGCTATTTACTTCAAGTTAGCAGAAGACTAAGTGTCATAGCAAATAGATACATGTATCTGCTTATTTGGTTGGCTTATTTGGCTTTTGGCTTTAGACACATGTATCTACACAACCACTGAATTACTCCCAATTCTACATTCTACAGAGATCTACAATCTACAGAGGACAAAAGCAATCTTATTTGTCATGGATAGCAGCTGAATATCCTCCCCAAATTTCTCTTCAGTTGAAGGCTACATATTTAGCTGCAGTAAAATGAGTTATAGTGCATAACTTTCTCCAGTTGAACAAAGCAAGTTCCTCACACCAGATAAACATGTTCTTCCCTCTCTCTATACCTATTTAAAATAAAATGCTCCTCTAAAAAATCTGACAGAATTGCCAAATTTTTTACCTAAAGAAAATTTGTAGATAATCTGAAATAAACGTATTTATTCATTTTCAATATGGTGTCAATTAATTCAAGGCATTAGGTTTCTTCTGTAAGATGCTTTTAAATGGTGGCAATAAGATGCTACTTTAAAAAACAAGATTCCAACCACTCTAGAGGCCCAAATGCCCTGGCAAACTCTGCAAAATGAATACAGCTAAAACCACAAGTTTATAGGGAATGTAGACAGAGATGTCAGCTTGCTAGATACAAAATAAAAAGACGACTCCTCTGTACCAGTAGTACCAACAACAGCATAGGATCGGAGCCATTAAACTGCAAGTTGTGAAGAGAGTAGGCGACTGTTCTGGGGAAGGATTAGTTTGTTTTGTTTTCTACTCTTTTCCAGGCTTCTGCTGTCAGCCACAGTCAGAGGCAGGGTACGAGACTTTACCGACCTGTGCTATGAAACAGCACGGCCATTATACCTACACAATGCTTTCCCAAAACTGATCTTCATCATCATTTTTCATTCTCTGATTCTTTTTACAACTATTGTGACAACAATTTATCTAAAAAGTGTAACTTCGGTTTGGCAGTGTCTTGGACTCAACACACAGAAGACAGCTACCAGAAAAATTTAGCTCAAGAGACAGAATATATGCCACCTCCTGCAAAATGTCACTTATGTCAGAACTTTAAGGAGCCACACCTGTTGTTCACTCCAATACTTGCATTTCTACAGCAAGGAGAAGCCTGAGGAATGAATCAAAGACTTCAGACAGTCCTAAATAAATTTGTGAATCTTCTGAAAACACTTGGGGGGGGGGCAGAAAAAATAATTCTCTTTCACTGAAGATGTGAGTGATTTTGTATGAAGGCACAGTTTCCATGCCTGGACATCCTTACACAGGTAAAAAACAAAGAAGCCCTATTTCATTTGTCTGTGGTCTTTGTTTCTGCCATTATAGCAATATCTATTTTTAAGGTTGACAAGAGTGATAATCACTTAATCCAAGAATCCATTCTGACCCTGAATGACTGACTGGTTTTGCAACAGCAAATCTCACATCAAAAAGTCTGACCAGAGAAGTCAAATAGCACCTCTACTTTCCCATTCTTCATTGTTTTTAAGGCAAAGAAGCTCTGGCTGTGTTGTCTGGTGTCACAGGAGCTGGTAAGAGAAGATGTTGCAACAAATCCTTGTAATGCTAATCACTGACAGGACACAAGACACCAATTAATTGAAATACCATGTCCTGAGGTGACTTTAGAAAAATATGCAATGTTCCATTCAATAAGGAATATGTCTCTCCTTAGAGAATTACTTTAGCTCTTCAGATAAGTAAGGAACAGAACTCAAGCTCATTTAAACTCTTCTCATCAAATACTGCCATTAATACAAAGCTCTGTCATGGTTTCCACAAACGCATGAACAATGACAAGTTTCTTCAGGGTTTGTTTGTCTGAATAATGTTCAATGATTTCCATTTCTTCTTTTGTGCACTCCTCAAGATGCAAATACTTGCGACAACATTTTGGCTTCAGCTTCACTCTGCACAACTAAAACGTTTTCATGTTCATTCAATTTTAGAGCTTATTCAATCAAAAATATTTGACTAAAAAAAATCCATTTCAGTACCTTCTACTCTCTAAATCCCAACTTAAAGATTACATTAATTTTAAGATTTGTAGCCTGATTTTTTTAACCCACATCTTGGGTAGAAAGCTGCGTGCAAACTGAAAGTGCAAATGTTGCCTTGTTAATTGACAGCAACTATTTTTATACACTTGTATAAAATTTCCATTTATTGCTAACAGCAGAGTAGGGTTTGTTGTAAATCTTCAATTTATTTTACTCATCACTGAACTCCAGTGTTTTTTTCTGCAGTGCTGGACAATTTCAGTAGTCAGTAAAAGTAAAGTACAAGTCTTTTAGAGTACTGTTGAACCATATGGTGCCTTCTGTGAATAATCCATGTGCTTTTTGACAACTCTCCACTATCCCCTGGATTCTGAAGATTCTCAGCCATTATTTCTTTGGATATGTAAAATAAATGCTTAACCAATCACCAACAGTGTGCAGAGTTTGTCTCTCAGTGGAGAACAAATATTACAAAGAAACAACCCTTTCTCAACATTTGGATATTGACTTGGGAAAAGGATTCAATGCTGGGATGAAGATGGTGAAGATTAGCTTGCATGCAAGTGTGATTGGCTAAGTGAACACAAGGAAGAATACCAGAAGGACACACTCCTAGGACTGCTACAATGTCCTAACACAGAAAACATCTTTCTTCCAGTGGCTGGGGTGGTTATAGCTCCTTCTTCTCATATGTCATCTGACAAACACAGAAAGTAGCTCATCCTCGCACCTTGACTGTTTGTCCTGATTTTGATTACCAAGAGCTTGTTAATAGGACTGCTGATGTAAAAGCCAAACAGAGCCTGGACACCAGACTCACAGGTCAGCTCTGCCAAGCAAGTATTGGTTACCAAAAGTAATAGCAATACACCTAGAAATGGAAAAATGCTGAGGGAGAAACATACTGGTTGCCTCAGCTGAAAATTCAAACTTTCCCAAAGAGGAACAGGGCAGCAGGGGATGCTCATGCCACCGTCACACACACCCGTCACTGTGAGACATTTGAGATCCTCCTCAACAGGCAGCACAATGCCTTGCAGGGGTTTCGAAGGAAATTCCATGTTCATCAAGGAAACCCAAGCTGACATCTGGGTTTTAAGTACCACAGCAGGGGAAGTCAGGAAAGAACTGCAGCTAGGAAAGACACTGCTGAAGCCACATCAACCTTAAGCATGTCTAAAGGGCTTTGATGGAGTCCTTCAATATAAATAATTTCAGGCAGGTAGATCAAAATTTCTAGATGTCTTTTGGAAGAAAAAACTGTGGCAAGTGGAGAAGGACTAGGACATATGCCACCAAAAACAGAAATGGGGAGAGAAGGGAGAAGTAACCAGTGTTTTTCATAAATAATGCAGATGTAGATTCTGTGACAAATTCAATTTCTCTGATGGGAAAAATGTATGCTAAATGGTTTGACCACTGACCGCAGAGGAAGACTGATAAACAATACAAGCAATGAAGGAGTTAAAGGATGGTAGGCTAATTAAATGAGGCCTGCACAACTTAATGGGAAACAGATCTTGTAAAAGGACAAAGGAATCATTTCATTACCATACATGTTGCTTATTAAACATAGCTATAAAGATTCCCTCACAGACTTCTACAGAACAGCTGATTTAGACTCGTCACTAGACTCAGAAACTAGCATATGCAAAGGAAAAAAGTGTAAAATTAAAACTGGCTTATAGATATGAAAAATACATGTTGGGAACATTGTGATCAAAAGATAAGGTACACTGATATCTGTTCCTGAGCTACTGCTAAGGGAAGCTAGAAATAAAAGACAAAGTAAACACATAAATCTTTAAAACTGACTTACTGTAAAACAAAAACAGTGGATAATGACTAGCCAGTAAGATATTCAACATATTTTTTGCTTATGCCATGCTAGATATTCAAAATAATGTTATCACCTAACATTTCCTTCTAAAAAATTGCTATCTTAATTAGAACACAGCCTTCAACACTTCTTTCTCTCTTCATCTCTTACTATATGATTACAGGGTTAGCTTTTGGCCCCTCTGCCCCAAACACATTGCTATATTTTCTCTATTTCCTTGTATTTTTCTAATTTATTGCAAATGCAGTTGCTTGCAAATAATCATCTTCCAAGTACTACTGTGAGACAAAATCAGGGTGATCATTTTAGGAGAAAATTGTAGCCAAATATCACCCAGTTTCAGAAATCCAACTTGAGAGCTCCAAGACCAGATCTGCTCAAAACACAGGCCTAACTATAAAAATCGCTGCTGAGTTGTCCTCAACTACAAAATGAAAAAGAAATATTTAACCTTGAGCATTTAAAAACCCCAGAACAAGTATCCACTTACTGAAAACTGAGAGAAGGAAATCTTCCCACATCAGTCACTAAGCAGTAGAAACATTTTTCTCACAAACCTACTATTGGGCTTAATTGTAAGAATTTCTTCCCTATTCCCCTCCATGCACTATAAAAAACAGGGTCATAGTGTGACAAATAAAAGCCTCCTTTACTACCCACTCATCTGTTACCAAGGCAACAATCTGCACATACACTGAATGAGACAAGAGTCATCTGGAAAAATACTATGCAATTGTGTACTACTGCTATCCTGTAATACAGAAGTATAGGAGCTAACTTCTCAGTGCTTATATGCTCCTAATTTTTGTTTCAGAGGATACCATGGTGAAGTGCTTGGGGCTTTTTAAATCTATTGGGAAAAAAGCAGAATTCCTCTTGGCCAGCATTAAACCCAATGTCAGCTGCCAGCGCGGCTGCAATCTCCAGAGCTGCAGCACAGGAACCCACGATGAAACAGTGTAACACTTTACCATGGTACATTTTCCTTCTTCAGCACAGCTTACTAGGGAGCACTTTGTAACTGGTACTTTGAGATTACCAGTAAGAGAGAGATCGTGAATTTGGCAGCACTTGAACTGCATGGAAGAATATTTCTCAGTAATGACAACCAAGCCACTCTGCCTGCCTGCAATCTGATTTTTAATATGTCAGCAGCTTACTAGGAGGCAGGGAGTGGGGAAGGAGCCAGATAAACTACTTAACTGTGGCCCCTAAGCTCTTCCGTTAATTCACCCATTTAAAGATTGAAGGCTGCACAACTTAATCTAAACAGGTTTGCTCTTCCCACCTGCTCTCTGAACATCAGCAGGGATGATAACAACCTAACAAAAAAAAACAAGTTAGCTCTTGCACAGAAGATCAATCATTAGGAGAAAAATAAGTAAGAGCAGCCTTTATTACATACAGAGCACCAATCATTCTGCAGGAACAGCACTCTTCCAAGTAATGGCTGAATTTGGAAAGCAATGCTACCCAGTTCAACCCCCAAAATACGAAATCTGAAAGGATCCATATAGCTAAGTCTGGATGGATTTTCACACGGGCAGAACACAGCATTTATCTGCCATTTTGGCAAGTTCTCTACCACATTTCTAATTTCTACAACAACAGCAGACTCAACTCCTCAAAGCTAAAGTAATGGACAAAAAAATACTTTGCATTTTCTTTAACATTTTTTCAAACACCTAAATTCCATTCCTCTTTAAAAGCCTTCTCAACAATAATACAGACTGAGACAGAACACTGAAAATGGAAAGATACAAAGTGGAGTAACTTGAAAGCTACAAACAACTAAGAAAAAAATCTGTCTTGTGGAAAATGTTAGGCAACCTTAAGTACAGGTGGTACACTCTGAGCCAGCTGCAAAAAAGGCAAGTTACACAAAGCAGTCCAATGTTTGTGAGTTGGGACTCCTCCAATCATGCATCTCAATTCAGCCAAATGCAAGGTCAGATATCTAGGAACACAGAACAGGTCACACTCAGGATGGAGAACTGAACCCTGGAAGTCAGTGACCCTGAAAAGAACAACGGATCATATTGGATAAACACCTTAACCTGAGTTAAGCCTTCACAGCCAGCTTCTGTGGCTAGGAGTCCACAAAGACACTGGATATTTACACACCAAAGTATTGAGCAGAAGTGAAAATAAGGTACCATCTCTGCAAAAAACAGTGCTGAAAGAGTGCTACTGGAATAGCCAGTGCTTGTCATTTCACCACCACAAAAAGATTCTGAAACTAAGAAATGTTCAGAAAAAAGTCACCAAAAAACAAACCAACCACCACAGAAACATTCTCAAAATGAGAATTCAGTGCTTAATTTCATTTACTCAAGTAAAGACTAAGCCATGGTCTGCAAGCAGCTACAAGAAAAAAAACAAAGAACTTAGAGTAAAGAATGTAACAAAAGCAATACCTGGACCCAAAGCTAGTCAAATTTGTATAGTAATAGTACATACTTTCAAGTTAGGATTAAGATTGGCTGAAACTAAATTTGTTAACATCATTAATATTTCATCATCCTAAGTCTTCAAAGCAAGATTATATGTCTGAAGTACATCCTTGTTTAAATACAAGTTACAGACTTCAAATGTAAACTACTGAATCAAATGTTTGATCTGTGCTTTATACTGATCCCTGTGGGCCTTGAAGAATATTCATCTATGCTGTAAGGAGCTTGAAGAATAAACTATAATTTCTACTCTTGCTTTATCTTCAGGACAAATAGGCATAAACTTTTCATATCTAAAGCAATTATTCAAACAAGACTCCTTGAATTCCTCAATAGATGAAATATACCAACCTGTTAAAGAACAAAATTAATTACCTCATTAGCTATGGTTAAGTATATAATTTCCAGAAAGAGAAAACTACAATATTTGCTTTGGCAACTTAACACATGCTAAGCACAAAGCAACTGTTGTGTGTGATTTCCATATACTGCATTTTCTCTAAAGGCTTTCTTACAGGCTAGCCTTGTTCCTTTCCAGAGAAGGGAAAAAAAAGCCCAACACAACACCAAAGAAACAAAACAAACAAAAAGTCAAACAAAAAAGCCTCCAATTCCATAAATTAACACACACACAAAATTCAACACTGTTCTCAATGTTTACCTGTTCCTGTACATCTTCAAACTCTGAACTAAGCAGCTCTATGAAGATGGGGACAGCTCCTGCTTGGATCACTATTCGAGTCTGAAGGGAATTTCCCGAGGCAATATTTGTCAGCACCCATGCAGCTTCGAACTGGAAAACAAAATACAAGTCAGTTTACTAGGAGCTTTCTATGCCATACCAAATATGGAGACTAAATATCTTCTAAAACCAGAGAGATCTGGCAGATTTGGCATAGTGAAAACATGAGATATTACCAATTAACAAACAATTTGCAAAGAACCAGAATTGTGTATTTAAGAGTTATCACTACCACTTGAAACAAAAATTTGCAGCAGTTCCTTATGAGAACATTGGGTTTGCTGTGTCTATTCAAATATCTTTTTTTTTGCTATGCATTTATGTTACCTTTGCCTTTCTTACTGGCTAAGAACCTGTACAGGAAACAGTGTGCTTTCCCACAGCATTACACCTGCATTCACTGAATCACCAGTGATATTCTTGAAGATGCAGGAGAAGACACTGTTTGACAAAACTTAATGGATATGAAGCAAATAAACAATCTAAAAGAGATTAAAAAAAAACAACCAAACAAAAACAGATTTCTAAAAAACAACACAAAGAACTTCTCTCCAACTCCGGCGATCAGTACTGATGCCAAATGCTTCTAGTGTATGATGTTTTTATTCACAACTTGAAGAAAAAGTGAGATCCTAATCACTTTGCATTTTCAACTGTTTTTATCCTTTATTCTTTTAACGTCAACTTGCAAAAGCATTAACTTTTTAAAATGAAATGCAAATTTTAACCCTTACCTGAGACCTCAGGCCTCAGAAAACACAGATTCCAGAAATCCGTGTTTGAATAGGTTTCTGCATGCTTTCAGCCCAAAGATTATTACACTACTCTAGCAAATTTACATCTTATTAGGTACATTCAGAATCTATAGAATTAAAAGACTGCTGAAAGTTAAATGAAAGTAAAAACCAGCAAACAGTAAAAATGGAAAGTTGTAAGCTATAAATGAATGATTATGATGTTACCAAAATATGCTGATACAGCAGTATTCCAGTGGAAATACTGACACACCTTCAAAAACTGTCCGAAGAGATGAAGCAAGGACTTATATTTAGGGTTTATTTACAAAAACAACTCCTGCTAAGGAGTTGCACCAAATCCTGAAATGTGCCTGAAATAAGAACTCAAGAATTAAGACTTCTAAGGCTTTTCATTTCTAAATGTGGTTAAAGACTTTGGTTTTGAAAATACAATTAATTAGTAAAATTAATACAATTAATCCTGCCCTTCTGATCAACTGAACATTCTAAGATGTGATCAGAATAAACAATTCCAAACCACATCACTGCAATGCACAAGAAGTATGGGCTGCAAAATAAAGTAGAACTAGACAAAGTCAAAACTGCAAGATTCATCATTAATGAACAAGAAGCAAAACACTGTGACGAGAACATAAGGCCAATGTAAAATGTCGCTTTCCTGTAATTCTACTTTCTCTGAAGTGAGTAGCCAGTGTTCTGGGGTACATTATGACATAACTATTATTCATCTTTCAACCCCAGAGGTCTTTAAAGTTTGTCCTCCAGCTCCCTACTGGTACCACGAGCCTGAACAATTCACAGCTTGGAGACTCACACTGTCTCCAGCGTAAGTCACAGAAAGGTTAGAGAGTGACAGTTTCTATCCTGCTTCTTCTCTGTGGACACCTGATGCTCCAGGATGCACAAACTGAGGAACAGTCACACATTATTGGCAAAGCTATCTTTGTGGTGCCATTCTTTTATAAGATTCCTCTCTCCACATGAGACTAATGTACTTGCTCATGTATGGCTGAAGCAACCCTGGAGAACAGGGGAGCTTTTAAAAGTCTTCCATTTACCTTGAGTAAAAACAAGATAGAGGAATTCCTAACAGATTAGGAATTCCTAACAAATTAGGCCTTCCTATCATTTATCTCAGAGGCACAGTTTTTACAGGATATTCCACTGACAACATAGAAGAAAAACAGATCATAAATTCCCATAAAGTTCCAAGTTCATTAACAGCGAAGTTGCTATATTCAATCCACCACACTACCAGCTATAAATTATACTTCATTGTCTCAAGAATGAGTTGAAAATCCTTTCCTTCTAGCCTAGGCTACAGTTAGAAATGCCTAGAATGACAAGGTGAAAGGAATATTTTTGGAAACAATGACAGAGCAAATAAAAACATTAAAAGGTGAATTCCAGAGAACTTGCCAACTGATCACAGCAAAAAATTCTACCTGCAGACACTAAATTGCCAAGCAGGCAGAGAGATTTAGCAAGATGGAGGAAAATTACCCATGCAGAATGGAGTATCAAGAGCAACATACTCAAGCTTGTATTTTCACTGCTTTCCTACAAACTCTTTAGGACAAGCTTGCACATCTCCACTCTAACTGATTTTTCCCATTTCCATGTAAAAATCAATATATGTTACACCAATAAGGCCACAAGAATTGCTTCCATTTATCTGCCTCTGGGTTGCATCTGTCTTGGGTTTCTATGCTTGACCCCAATAAGTAATAAAAGGCATTACATTAATTTTTTTTTTTACAACAGATAGTTTACAAATCTCGCATTGGAGTTGCAAACCAACCAGCTTAAATCTGATACATACTCTTAGCGTTTCTTTCCCCAGACTCCTCAAAGGAAGCTAACAGACCTCTGGAATTCTGTGGATAGCAATCTGAAAAGCAATACCTGTAAATGCTTTCTCTAATGTGTAAAAAACCTAATTTTTTACATATTTCCAGTCAACAAAATTTGGATTTCACATGGCCTCCACAAACCTGTTGCCTTATGCATTTAAGAAGAGCACTGATTCTAATCTAAGCGTTGTATTTAATGGTTACATGTTAACATATTTTTTTCCTTAACCAGGTAATTTGTTTTCTTTCACTTTCTATTAGCCAAGAAAGACTGACCAGAAAAACACACAGCTGGAAATAAGACAAAGGTCAAGAAAAATTAACCACCATTGTAGAACATATAATTCAGTTTTTTCAAACCATGGTAAAGTTTCCAGCTTTCTATGCTTATCACTACAGATTTTATTCCTAATTCTAAACTTTTTTTTACTTTAATCAAAAATTTAAATCCTATTTCTACAGATTTAAACTGCCTTCAATTTGTACAAAGAAGACAAACATCAGAGTTTTGTTTAATAGCTTTTCATCTGTTGAGCTCCAAATTTCAAACTCTGTATTTGCTGAAGTCTGAAGACCCCATCCTATCAGTCACTCAATGCAAGTCAGACATCTCTCTCACTCTCTCTCTCCTGTCCTGTACCCAGAGTTCTTGCCAGAAATTCTGAAGATAAAATAGCTTTTTTTAACATAGTGAAGAAAGAGAGGAAGTACAGCTGAACAAATCACTAATTTTTTTCTATGTAATTTGTATCACCAAATGCCTTCCTAAACTAGGAAGGCAGATACATTTATATTTTTATACCTGTAATGTACAGTTTTCTTTCCGCTTCAGGAACTCCACAAATCTGGCGACGACTCCTTGTGTGCTTATGACTTCATCTATTGGAGGATTTGGTTCTGTTTAAAATAAGAAGTTACGTTAGATACACTCATTTCTTTGTAAGGAAATTCTCAAATTACTGCATCAAAACAATATCCAGTGACATACTGACTGCTCTTTTCTTGAAGTGTGTTCTTTTTCTACAATAGTTCACTAAAAGGCAATGGATTCCTATCTGTCAACATAAGAAAACTCCAGAATTTTGAGGTAATAAGACAACATGATTCAGAGCACTGATGCACTCAGCAGTTAAAGCAGATTGATTTCAGAGCAGCAGCTCTGTGCAGTCACTCTGGCATGCACACATGCAGAGGACCTTTGGTATATCAGCACGTTTGGGGCACAGAGACACTGCCTAAAACATTTGAACTTACATCCAAGAGGAGATCTCACATCTGCAACACTCAGTACACAATTCAAGAGAAGAAGTGACTATTACATACAACAAGCTGACATTGTGTCAAGCAGAGCTTGACCCTGAAATTTCAGTGTGAAACTCAATTTTTATTGCTGTCAAAGTAAAACCACATGCTAGGGAGGCTTCTACATTTTTCTCTAAGTAATCTCAGCCCTTACCTTTAGAAAGCAGCTTTCGGAACTTCTGGGTGGCTGAGAGCTGCTGCTCTGGACTATTGGAGAAAATCATCTCAATCATATCAGCAGTGATGACTGCACTCTAGGATTTACATGGGTAAACAGAATGAGGGTGATAGAGAGCAAAAGGGGAAAAAATCTGGAATTAGCGACACACAGGTTACATTTGCTAAACCAGTATAAAGTTTATTTCTGAATAAACCATTATGGACAACAAAGAAATCATTATATTTGAACATCTGCATAAGGCAGCATCATTCTCAAATGCTTTACTGAAAGCCAAAATTCAAATTTTTCTCAAGATATGATAAGAAAATTACTCTTCAGAATTTTTCACTGGTATTCTCTCCCTTCCTCTAAAATAAATGTAAAATTGTCAGCTTTAACAAAAAGTAATTATGTTAGCATTTAGATTTTCCTAACATGTACGTTTTGACTTACTCTCTTACCTCAAAATGTAAAGGACCTGTCATTTCTAGAAGAGTCGACAAAACCTAATGCTTGTTATCAACATCAAGTAGAGGTATTAAATTTTCCATACTAATAACGGTTTCCAATAATATGAATTAATTTAATCAGCAACCTCTTACACTAGGTAAAATCTGACATTCTGTTCACCACACATGTACCCATGTAAAGAAGCATAAGAAAAGTCAGATTTTTTTCTTCCATTTCTAATCTAATCTTCAGAGCCATCTGATCCCAACCCTTAGACAGACAGGGAGACAGATGACAGTGCTGAAAATACTTAAGCGTTGTCTGTAACAGCCAACAGTTCCAACTGTTAAGAGCCTGAAATTAATGGCATTTAACACAGCAAACTGTGTAATGACACTATCTATCAATTAGGCAAAAGCCTTTCCTTATTTTTTACTCTCTATTTGTTTAATATAAGCTTTCACACAAATGATTAATGGTATTTAAGACTTGCCCAATATTTGAATACTATCTTGAAGAGTAAAACCATATATTCCATTATTGATCTACCACACTGTTTATAAGCATTTTGCTGTTTCCCAGTCATTCTCAAGGCTGATATAACCACCAATAGCTCAGCCTGATTTCTATGGAAACATCACTTGCATACACTGAACACAGACACTGTGAAGATCAGCGACACTTTTAAGAGAGAACTGCACTTTCCTTAAACTTTTCTGTGGGAGAATTGAAACCTTCACCATTTTTCTTTCCAGAGAGAAAGTAAAAAAGTCTAATTCCCACAAGAAGTAGTCTTCTGTAGTTTCAAATTCTAGCATGGAAAGGGGTTCAAGGCCTCATGCAGACAGTTAAGCTAGGTCTAGCAGTGTTTCCAACACTTAGGTTAAAAAATGGTGCCACTTGAAAATCTACTAAGAAAGCTTTCCATTGAGCCCCTTTTTAACTTTGTAAATTGCAATAACACACTGCCTGATTTGTATTTTTATGCTTCAAGCAGTATGAATTTCAGATTAAAAAAAACTCTGGGCAACAGTTGATAGAATCACCCATAATGGTGAACACTTAATCCAGGAAGTGATCAGCCTGGCAGGACAATGACATTTTATTTCATTTTCTTGAGCACATATCCTCTGAAAAACCACTTGCTATATATTCCAGGCATTTTTCTTTCATGTAATCTGTTTCATGGTGGTTCATTGACACGGATGTTGTCATTCTGCACATCATTCTGGAATTTCATTTCCATCACATCACTGCACAACAGACTTGCCCAGCTTGAACCAGCACTGTATTCATTTCTCATCACTTACAGAAGTCATCTCCATGTTGTTCATCTGAGCCTCATGGAAGCCCCCATCTGACATCACTTCCTCCTCTGCTTCTTCCTCAGCTGTTGCAACATTTCGACGTTTAAACAACTAAAGAGAGGAAGCATTTCACATATATATATATTTAATATATATTACATAGCCAATATATACATTGCATTAGGCTGCTATAAAAACTACACATGCTATCACCTGAGAGAAGGCAGTACACTGGCAACAGGACTTCAACTGACAGCGCACGGAAAAAGCTTAGCCATGGAGTAAATGAAAACAGCAATGTGCTAAAATACTGGTTCCTAACAGCTCTGGAAAACTGTTCACTGTTGTCCCCTTCTCTTCTTCACCACCTGCCTCCATCTACAAGCTCTCTAGCTTCTACACCATTGCTTTCTTGCAGAGGATGCTGAGGTTCAGAGACCTGATAAATTCCTGGGTGTTACACATCTTCATAGAACACCTGCAGGGGCTCTGACAGTCGAGTTACAGTGGCAAAGAGGGCTTTGGAGGATGATCATACAGAAGTTATTGTACTGGGATGAGCAGAATTTGGTTGCTGACTTAGAGAAGGTACCCAGTTTAAGATGTCCTGAGAAGAGCTGGAGAGGCTACAGCTACTGGTCAGACAGTTTTGTCTGACCCTCAAGCTGCTCTGGCCAATGTTACTCTTGAGTGAATGAGGAGCACTCTCTCTATGTCTTGTAGAGCCTGCAGAAGTGTGCAAGTGATTCTGATTTCAGACTGACTGCATATGAATCTGGAGGGCAGGAACAACTAAGAAGGGGTTTGGGAGAAGCAGAGTCAGAGACACTGCAAGACAGGACCATTTAAGGACTGGTCACAGATATCTCAACTGCTGTGTGTTACCTGCTCCTCTCTCTTTTGCTTCCGTAGCTGAAGACCCTCTTCCTCCCGCCTGCGACGCATCTCGTCAGGGTTTAGAGATTTGTTCTTGTAGCTCTTCAGCCGGAAATTCTCTTTTCCTGAGGTCGTCATGATTCCTTCACAATGCAATTTAAAAAAGAAGACAAAATTACTCTTCAACAACACATTATTTTATATCGTGTCCACTACTTAAACTCTGCAGCCATGAACTTCAGCCACTGCCCCCCTATATTCCATCACCTAACTTCTAATAAAATTTAGAAGATGGAAAGTAAATTTCACAGAATTGTCACTTTGGTGTGTCAGTTCTTTACAGCAGTCCAACAAACTTTTATTTTATCATTTTGAGGCATCGGAGAATAAGTAAAATATTTAACTAAGAACTAAGGTCTACAAGGCAGAATACATAGCCTGGGCTAAAAAGAAAATTGTATTAAAAAAATTTAACGTTTCTCCACATAGAGAATTAGCCAAATTACATACTCCTGTTTTTACTCAAAAGTGAAGGTGTCTTAGCTGCTTTTTATCTTAATTTACTTTGCATGTCAGTACAGGTGCTTTTTTTTTGCACTTCATATCCAACACTGTAAGCTAATTCAACACAACCGTATTGAAGAAACTTGAAGAAACCCTGTGCTCTTCCTATCCAGACAAAGCCTACAAGGAAATTGAAACAAAAGAAAAATTTTAGGTGGAGATGGTTTAACCATTGAAAATGCTCAATCCTGCAAAGAAAGCACTGCTATTGTTCCCCCCCTCCCCACCCCCAATCCCTAATCCTGCCACTGTTTATGCAGAGGGGCCTTTTTTCAGTCTGTGATTTCCATCTGTCTTATGTAACTCAGTGGGTCGGCATTTATAGCTGCCCATGATGATTTGCACATGTACAACACCACACTTTGGAGTCACTTAGCATAAAGCAGTAGATGGAGACCTGTGTGGAAAGAACTCATTCCCCTGAAAGCAATGGGTGTGGATCAGGTCTCTATTCTTAGTGCTCCATTCTGCTGCTACTTCTCTCCTTACATCATCCCTTTAAATCCAAAAGAGTTTGGGAATCAAATTCTCATCATGTCAGTGTTTCCATGTATCTTCACAGAGATGCAGAGTCTCCAACATATTGTAAATCCTGTAACACAGAATTTAGGAAGCTGCACTATATAAAAAGTTACCCTACAGGACTTTTACAGGTCTCTTTCAAATGCTCTAATGTGTTGTATTAAATAAGCTACCTATCTCAAATTCCATAAGCACAGAATCACCGGATGATAAATTATCTCCTGTGCATTTTCTACTTTAAAATTAAGCAACATGAGTCTGTACAGATTCTCAACAGCTTAGGTTTCCTCTTTAAAATACATCAAATGTATATCAAGTCTAACTACTCTTCTTTCAGTTAGCACAAAGAGTTGTAAGAGAATAACAATTAAAAAAAAAAAGATACTCAAATATGCTTCTTGCTAGAGCCTCTTTTTAAGTTGCTACAACCTGGCAACCGTTTATAAGAATTCTGACGATCAGAACTGACTTTCACAGAAAATATTTTAGACATCACTTCAAGTGTTACTGTATTCTGACAACTTTTTAAAAATTTTAAAAGATTTTAAAAAATGTTCAGGGACACAGAACTACATTGATTGTCAGTCAATCACAGGTTGCACCAAATGCAACATTAGCAACCTGAGCATATGGGAAAGCAATTCAGCAGCTTAATTTTGCTGAAAAGGCTCTCTTGAAATGGCCTTTTTTTTTAATAAAGGTACAACAAAAAGATAAATCTCACAGCACCGTAAGTTCCCTACATCTTTCTTAACAGCTTTAAGACTCATTTCTTCCTGTGTTTACGTGTTTGAGCTTCAAGTGTTTGTGTTTCTTACAGTATGCTTAGCAATTATATGTTCTTCACACTTTTAGTTTACGTGAATAAGCCTGGGATTTTAACTGTAAAAAGAAGTTCAGTCAACAAACACTCCAAATTTCTTTCATTCCCAAAATATTTTGAACAAAGTATTTTATATATTTTAGAATAAGCAAGTTGAACTCAAACACCAGGTGGACAATCATGAGCTAGAAGGACATTCCTAACAGAAAAATGGCTTTGCAGACATTCTGGTCCTTCAGCCCCTGACCATGAATAAACACAGGCATACACTACAGCCCAGATAACATCTCCAGCTTTCCACAGTGTTATTAATAATTCTCCATTTTTGTCTGAAGCCTGTCTTCTCCAAATCATAAGGCTGTATTTGCCTTTATTTGGGATTTCAAGACATTGACAACTTTGATTAACTCCTGTGGTCATTTCACACCTTCATTTTCAATACCTTCAAGTTCTTAATTTAACTGAATTCTTGACAGGGAACATCTTCATCCTTTAATACTGAATTTTATCTCATTTCTATTATGCAGCCTCCATATAATGTTCCAATGTTTCTAAACATCAATTGCACAACCAACTTAATCATAAGTAAGTTTCCTTAGGTGTATTCTTCCTTACTGTACTTAATAACCTAGTTTCCTCCCCATCTCCCAGTTTGTATACTGATTTTCTTTCAATTAATTTTGCTTCTGTCTTTAAGGTAATAATTTCCTTTTTCGTCTCAGAGTTCTCTTAGCCCCTCCTGTTATACTTTAAACCATTGTTTCACTTATTGAAAATACAGGTACAGGATTTACTTGAATTCTTTCTCTGACTTTACTGCAAGCTTTCTACCCAACAGCTTCACAGGCATTATCTTTCTTACACCCTCTACAAGCTGTAGCTGCAGGTTTTGGTTTTGCTTATTTCTGACTTTCAAGACAGCTCACATAAAAGTTTCATTAAAGATTAAACTTTTTTCATCGCTGAGACGTTACCAATCCAACTAGAGATGGGTTCAATACCTTATTTTGTACTAGGCTGTCACTGGTAGTAAATAAAATCCCAGCACACAGCCACACACCTATTTTATACACCTGTCTGTCTAATCTCTATAACTGTTAAAGACATAGTTATTTTCTAGAAGTAATTCTTACTTCTTGAAGGTATCTTAAAATCAATTCTTTCTTTACCATTCTTTTACTGGTTTCCTGACTAGTGGTGAAAAATTCAATGAGTGCATCAAGGATTCCATCCAGCCCACACACACTGACAGCATCTTTGGACCTATTCAAATGTGTGAGCACACAATGGCTTTTTAGGACTAAAAATGTAACAACTCTGTGTTAGTTGTTACAGTCATCCAAGGACTGTTTGCTATAAATCTCCTCCTCCATTTTTGAGGATGTAGCTTATTCCCCAGCCTAAACCACAGAAGCAAAACAACTTCAAATTGTCTCTCTGGTCTTCAGCAGCTTTGGTGTGACTTAGCTGAAAATCTTTCAGTGGTCACTTTAAGTTCACCCTTGCAGCAAATAGCAGACCCTGGATCTTCTCTGCATTGTCAAAATTAACGCTACTTCTGGAGAAAATCTGTGGTGGTTGTCATGGCAATGTTCTACCCATCTTTTCTTTCCTAAAGATAGCACAGCATTGTCCACATTTCTGATACTCCTGGCTACAGATAAAAACCTCTGGAGACCTGGTAAGGAATTTTCATGGTGTATTTCTTGGGCTTTTGTGCAACACCACTCAAGCCCCATATCACACTTTCTCCTTCTCAGTTTGTCTGTATAAAAACAAATTTTAGCAAAATTAAACCCACTATTCCTGGATGTCTGCATTTCCATAGGGCAAACATGATCCCAAATGTTTTTGCTGCTTAAGACAAAAACTGTACCGAATGTGGATGTATTCTAAGCACACGTTTTTAGGGGAAATACAAAGTTCTGCATTTCTCCTTGCTCATCAAGTCAAAGAAACTCTGAAGCACTGGGAAATACAGAGTCAGTCCCTGCCATGACCTACCTTGTCCCAAGCAATCATCTAGATAGGAATAAAAATGAACTCCCTGCCTTCTTAAATCAGCTATCACTGTCACTAGACTTAAGGGCTTTGCCAGAAGGAATACCTTGTGACTAATACTCTTGGATATTTCACACGTCAGAGGTACCGAGATGTAAAAACAAAGCCCTTACAAATCAAGAGCTGTATAATTATAAATATACACATAAAAATTCCAGGTTTTTTACACATGTAATAGCATATATGTACCACGTATACATAATGAAAATTAGATTACCAAATACACTCCTGATATTAAAGACTATTAGAGACAGACTTTCCTTCTTTGGAAATAGGGGCAAGAATATGAAAAAAAAAATGTGTTTCAGGAGTGTAGATCTATACATGACATTCTACCTCACAATGGGAATAGGCCAGAAGGGGAAGACTTGAATATCAAGGCAGAACAGGAGTTTGAAGAGAAATAGTGTGATAAAAAATTATCAAAATTCCCGTGATTTGCCATATTATGAGAGTACATTTCCTAACTGAGGTGGCTGTCAGAAGAAAAGGAGTCACTGGAGGCAGACATGGGAGCTCTCTAGGGCTGTCACACTGCTGTCTCTCCTTTAGATTGCTGCCAGAGAGACACAGAAAAGATACAAGAGGCACCATCAGCCCGGAAAGGACAACTCGTGTTAGAAACAGCACTGTCAGGCAGTGAGAGAAGTTGGAACTATTCAAGGGAAGAAATGCACAAAAGCTTTACTTCCAAGGAGATTTTAGTTTGTTTACTGACTCTGCCAAGAGATTCTACATGTCCTAGAGAAGAAGTTTCCTCACAATCACACTTCTTGACATCAAGCCAAATACCTACAGCACAGCCTGGACAGATGTTTGAGCAATTCACTGAGCTCTGATTACAGGATACATCACCTTCTGACACTCTTCCACGTGAGACTAGAAAACCTATCCAATTTAAAAAGCCAACCTGAAAGCAGCACTTGGTCATTCACTGCCCTCATGAATACATTCTCAAAAAAAAAAAAAAATCAGTATATCAGTATTTTGGCCACAAATGTGTCTGCGTTTTTTTCCCTATGAAATGTAGATTTTGTAAAATCCTTCTGATTTGCTTTTTGGTAATTCACAGGCAACGAGACAGGATGCTAACAGAAGTATTTATACCTTGGGGAAGTAAATGGTCAGTTTTCTTGGAGAGGACAGACAACAAAAACCGTCCATAACAAAACCATGAATAATACAGGGCATAGAATGATAAAAGTATCACCTGGGATTAATTCTATTTTCCTGGAAAAACTTCTAGAGCAAAATCCTACATTTGGCATCATCCTACAGAGATGAAAACACATCCACCAAGTCTCTATACTGTTGACAGTATTATCTGAGAGAGAAAGAAAAATAAAGGAAATCAACAGATTGACTTCTCTCTTCACTGCTGTCTCCTGTTTTTCAAAAGCCAGCTCAGCCAGATAAACACTTTGATGAGGTTGTACCAACTTCTAATGCAAAACTGTTTGACAAACTATACTGGCTTACAAGGGTCTGTGGGAATGCCCATCAGTAGAAGCACCCATATCATCTGAGGGACAAGGGTTTTACTTTCTCTCTGTCCTCAGATTCTTGTAAAGCTCAGGACATCTATAGGAAAGGATATTTAATCATATCAACTACAAAAAGCTATTGTTCAAGCAAAGCACAGCTAATTTCCAAGACTTCTGCTTACCTTTCTCTAGGTGTAAAAGAGGACTGGGAAACCCGTCTCACAGTCCCTATAAAATCAGCAGTTACAGTATTTGTAAAGACCTGTAAAGTAAGTTTTGCTCCAGCCCTAACAAGGAAAAAAAACAATCCTGTGAATTTCATTTTCTGTGGTTTATGAAAGCTGCAACAGCCCAACAGCAGGGATCCACAGTCCTAGGGCAACCAGCATAAAAGAACAATGGAGAAGAAAAGGAACCACCACCCTCTGCTATCCAAAAGGCCAGAAGATTAAAGGAGCTTCAAATGCAACATAAGAATGGTAGCCAAACATGAATAGAATGTAAAACCTTGAAACAGGGTTCAGACTTTAAGAGCCTTTCTGTTAAAAAACAGAATTAAGAAGTGGATTTCTTCATGGAACTGCTGCCCATTTCCATAGCTTTCAAATCTGCTTTATTTTGCAGGCTTCCTAGTCCTCTTAGGGCTTTTCCCTGCCCAGTGGTAAGCCTTAATTCATAATTGTTTCTGTTCTAGCACTTTTATAACCCTGTGAAATAGCAAAACAAGTACTAACCCCCCTAATCTATGGTTAATTTGGCATGTTCTAGCTCTAGACCACTTGGCAAGTTGGACTGGTTCTTCCTTAAAAATAAGAATAACCTTAAAATAATCAGTACAAGACCTAAAAGACAAACAACATTGCACAACATGGAATGTGATATTACAGAAAAATTACAAACTTTAATATTGCTCCAAGGCAAAAAAAAAAGGGGGGAGGAATACATTGTGTGCTATCTGAACAATGTTGAGACACCTCTGTCAAATGTGCAGGGATGTCACATTGTCACATTTCAACACCTCATCCTGATTCTTACCCACAAAAAAAAAAGGCTGAAAAGTTGGCTAAAGTAAAGACAAACAACTACCACATCAAAGGTATTTCTGCAAAATTACTGATCTTCAAGATCTTCTGTCCTTCCAAAAAAAGTACCTATTTTTTAAGAGATGTACTTAAAAGCAGGTCAACATCAGCTTGCCAGGCTCTTGATCTTCTTTACACTAAAAGCAAGCAAACAAACAAACAAAAACCTATAGGGAAAAAAAATCAAGGAAGTATATTTCTGGTTACATAAAGAAACCAACCAGTAACAGAAACAGAATTAATTACCTGACACTTGGTGCTACCTCAGAAACTGATCTGGCACATCAGCCTGTATTACTAGCTAAACTCACTGACAGCCACCGAGCCAGACACTTAATTTTTTTAAAAGTTTGAGGATTGTGTGCTTTTTTTTTTCCCCTCTCTTTTTTGAAGAAACACTGCTGAACAGATTAAGAAGTAATGCATTTACATTTATTGGAAAACACTTTTAGAAGGCAAAGTGCACAATAAAAGACTATAGCGTGTGTATCTAGCACTACATTTACTACCATGAAGATATTTACAAGATGTTTTGAGTTCCATTTTTAAAAGGTCCATTTTGACTTAACAAGGCAGCAGATACAGTTTTCAAAGTTCCAGAAAGCTTTTAACTTGAGTGAGAAGGCAAAAAAACTGACTGTCAAAGCCAGGTCAATTTAAAATGAAAACATCCTCAGATTTGTTAACTGACACTTTCTGATTTGAGTTGAAAACACAAAATTCCTTTACTGTGTTCAAAGACGCAACAGTGCAATAAATCTGTTTAAATTAAAAAACCCTCACCTTCATTTCTATAACCCCACACTCCACAACTAACCTGAAACCAAAAGGTCCCACAAGTCACAACACAAAGAAGCAAGTGATGGGGAATTAAACTATTCAGCCACACAGGATTATCCTGACATTAAAAAAAAATAACCTCACGTTAATGTGCCCATCCATATGAAACAACAAAAGTGATTATTCCTGTGTGCCAAATGAAGATGTAATCTGTTTTTCTTTTGAAGAGGAGATACATTTGTATTTTGATCAAGATTACAGCACATCCTCTCTGCACTCACAGAATGGGCTGGCCAACTATGTATTTTCTGAAAAGTCATATCTAAAAGAGGGACTGCTTGAAAAACCACACTTGACAGTCATCTGTCAGAAAAAAAAAAGATCACCCTAACATTTCCAAAATCCTAACTTGCCCTAAACATTATTTATGAGTGAACAAGAGTGCACCTTTCAGAATATCACACAATGAAAAGAAGGCGGCTCTGACAGTTTAAAACAAATTAGGTTAAAAATAAACTAAATTAATAATTAAGTTGAGTTTGTCGTTTCAAACAGCTTTTGTTTAGGGTTGGAAATATCAGAAGGCACTGAAAGCAAAGCTACCTCATGCTTCCCATGATGACAAATCTGCCTGCCACAATTGTATCATTTGCTGTGACTCAGCACTATGGAAGATGCGTGTGCAAACCAACAAAAATAACAGTAAGTCAAAATTCTACGGATTTCATCCTAGCTTTGGACATCTGCAATGAAAGAGTCACACAGCACTGAGGTATCAGCCACATCAAGCCAAAACCCATAGGCATTTCAAAGCTTAGTTACACTCATTTTGCCCCCCTCATCCCATCTGCAGGCAATACACCTCCTACCAACAGCTCCTGAATCCAACTAACAGCACATTCACAGAGACACCTCTTCTCTTTTCTGATAACTTATCAGTACCAAAAAAAAGGTAGAAGAACACATAGGCAGTTGAAGAAAGGATCATGTGGAAGCTCTACAAAGAATCCCTGAGTCTTTTAAGAGGCAATCTCACCCTACTTCAGACAAAAACCGCAACAACCTAATGTTAATCACAACATTATTATTGGACTTTATTTACAGATACTTACAGTTTGTGATCCACCAAAAGGTGGCTTGTTTGCCCATTTTCATAATTCAACAGGTGAATTTGCTTTCAAGTGTTACCTTAGCACTAAATTTGATAGGCTTTGTTTCAAGATATGTTCAGGATGTTTAGCCACAGGATATTAATTTTATGGTTTTAGAAGCAGCACATCACTTACATATAATCTCAACTTATATAAAATAAAATAAAGATCTGTGCGCGTCAAACCAGTTGGTATCTCACAGAACATACAAATCCTCCTGCTGAGCCTGACAAGCACTCTGAACTACCAATAAAAACAGAAAAACAGAGAAAATAAATACTGTGGATCACAAGGAAGCTGCTGGCAACAGGTGACTGCCTAAATCTTAAGTCCTATGTCACACTCTGAAAGCCCAGAGTCCATAACTCCCCACACACATGCAGGAACAGTCGTATTCCTTTCAGTTCCAATGAGCTTTAGCATCTGTCTCTTCATGACACTAAGCAATAATTGTGTTTCAACAAAGTGTTTACATTATTCCAAACCAAATTTCTTCTGTAACTGAACTCCATTTATTCCTGTCTAACATGAAGAGACCAGAAGTGATCCTGTGATGTGCAGTCTACCACAACTTTCTAACACTTTTTTATATATTCTTGCTACTAACATCCTTTATAAATCACTTCTGCTGAAAGGAAATTTACTGTCACCTGTCTTAGACTACATCTACTTTTTATCCTCAAAATGAATTATAAAGTCTGCACAATGTTTAGTGCAATTTAAGACATTCAGGAGGTGGCATAATATCATTTCCAGTCCTGCTGGTCTACAGATTTAAAATTCAGTAGAGATTTTTAGAGTGTTTAGCTTAAAATTACCTTTTCTGTTTTTCCAGAGTCCCTTTACCTTGTCCACAATAATTTAAAAGTACTTCTACAGGTCTTGCATTCTACTGCTGGCATTTTGTATCTTGAAAACTCCACATTTATTCTTGGAAATAACATTGAACAGTTTAATCCACTTACTTGCTTAACAGACTTTAAAAACTGTAACAGATGAGGATTTTTTTCTTCAGAGCAGAAAAAAAAGCTGACTTGCTATCATAATGCTGCCTCTATTCTCTGTAATTTACATCAGCATTTCTTTATTAGTATTATTATATTATTTAAACAAGTACATCCATTATGCCTTCACCACTTAGTACGAAGCTGAATAATTTTTCTATCAGTTCAGCTTCCACTTGTTCTCTGAAAAAGAGGTGGTCTGGTCTGTCTAACTCGTTTGTCCATTACATCATTCCAGAACCTCCAGTGCAGATATTTCAGCCACTCAGAATATTTCATCAAGTGTGTAATTCCTTTAATGTATTTTATTTTTCTTGACTTGCTCACAGCCTACCAGGCGCACTCACTGTTCCCTTTGGCCTTCAGAAGTATTTAAACAAATACTTGCTGCTGCCCTTCTACTTCTCTTATGTTGCAAATTAACATTAAAGCCCCTAGCCCTAAATCACATCCCTCTTTTTTTTTATGTGCTATATGCTATCTTGGAAAAACTTGATTTCAGTTTTTCAGGGAGGCACTGGTTAACAAACATCAAGCTCTTGCCATAAAACTTACATTTTGCAACTTAAGAACTTTTTCAGTTGCCTTTAAAGGTACACTTTTGTGTTCTTAAAGATGGAAATTAAGCCCCCTCAAGAACTTGTGAAACACTTCAGAATTAAAAATTCACAACACAGTGGAGGGACAAATAGATTTTAAAGCAAGCCTGCAGAAACAGGACCATAAAAGAAAATGTATCATTCTATTAACATTAACTTATTCAGCAGAAGGGGAGGAAATAAAAAAAAAAGAAAGTAAAGAGCACTGTATAGAAACACTGAAGCTGAAATAAGACTATCATATAACCTGCTTAAATAAACATTTACACTTAGAAGTTTCTACAAAGAACCTTCCAGAAACTGCTGCAACTGACTGTAGGACTTTTTAATTCTTGTGGTGACTTGGGCCAGTGCTGCTGCCATGGGCTGTTGCCACCTTGTGCTTTCCAAATGGATTAAACTGGGACTTCTCCAGGAGCTAGCACTCAGCTGAATATACAGGACCACATAACCATACCAGCTCTGAATTCATCAACACAGAAAACACAACATCAGGAAAAATCAGCACATGGCACACTGACAGCAAGAGGTGAACACCCTGGTTCGGTGTCAGAGTGGGAGATGGGATGTAACAAAAACTCTGCTTTGATGTTGGGGGTCAGTGGGGGGATGCCAAGGCCCCAAAACAGTCACATCTCTCAGAAGTGAAGCATCACTGAATCTCTTTGAAAGACTGTGACAAGAAAATCCATGCTGAGAAAAATCTCTACCTCCTGTGTCATCTTAAGTTACCATGCCTCAAGCTTTGATTCCTTTCCCCTGTGCCTATGGGTATGTCTAAAGGGTAATTAAAAGGTGCAACCACAGCTCAAGTAGAAACTTCAAAACTTGTTTTGAATGAGTTCACATGTCAATGCAGGTGGTAACATTGAAAGAAGTACACAATGAAGTTACAATAAAAACAAGGCCAAATACACAAAAGATCAGCTTGATACAACCTATTAATTTACACAGTGCTTCATTATCAGCTGGAGGGAATTCTACTCTACTACTAAATGCGAGAGGTATATACAAAATAGATTTAAAATAAAGAGCTTCTGAGGATAAAGTTGCAATCCCATTTCCTGAGAGCTCATTGCCATCTCTCAACTTTGTTAAGTCTTTCATTAACATCAAGCAGTCAGAGCAGAAAATACGCCAGCAAACAAAAAAATCCAGAGGAACAGCAGCTTGAATAAAGGATAAAGGGACCATTAAACACCACAATTCAGCACCATTTGGGAATTCTGCAGAAACAGCAGCCCGGTATTTTCACAGCTCATGACGTATCTTTTCAGCTCGGAGTTTCATTTTCATGAAACGCCCTCAAGAGGCAAAGCTTAAAATCATTGTTACAGGGACCGCTCTACGGGCAACACAGATTTAGAGACTATGAATGGGACAAGTTTCTGTTGCATATAAAGTCTCTGGAACAGGAGAACTGGAAAGGGCCACCCAGCGCTAACTTTCCATCGTGTACAGGCAGTCAAAGAAATAACATTTTAAGCAAAATAATGCGAGGCTACGGGGTGATATTTGCAGGGAGATGTCAGAACTTTTTTAAATCATCTAACACCACAAGGGAAAAAATTAAAACCCCCGAAAGCTTGGAAGATACAGGAGAAAGTTTCTCTTCCCCTCCACGGAATCAATCAGGTTGGAAAAGACCTCCCAGATCACCGAGTCCAACTGTGACCCAACACCACCATGCCAAACAGACCACGGCATTGAGTGCCACATCCAGTCTTTCCTCTAACACCTCCAGGAACGGTGACTCTACCATCTCCTTGGGCAGCCCATTCCAATGCTTAACCACGCTTCTCATGAAGAGATTCCTCCCGATGTCCAAGCTAAACTTCCCCTGGCTCAGCTTACGACGATGTCCTCTCGTCCAGCTGATGCCCTGCCTCTGCTCGCACCCCGTCCCACGGTGGGAGCAGCAGCACGGGGCCATCCCGTCCCCACGGCGCGGAGTTATGCGACTCCGCGCAGCCAACCACGGTGACTTCCAAAGCCGGCGCTTCGGCAGCCAAACAGAGTTCCTCCAGCCACGAGGAGCCTCTCCCCGGGCAGAGCTGGACCGGCCCGCCTCTCCCCAGTTCCCCCGCGAGGTGCGGGTCCCGGTCCCCGTCCCGATCCCGGCCCACGCGCGCGCCGCTCCCGCCGCGCCGGCCCCGGCCCCGCCCCGCGCGCGGCCCCCGCGCGCCTGTTGCACGCGCGCGCGCGCACGGGCCGGGGGTTAGCGAGAGGGCTCGCGCCGCGCGCGGCACCCCCGGCCCGGGCCTCCCCTCCCCCCGCCCCACAACCCGAGCCGCCGGCAGCCGATCCCCGCCCGGTCCCTCCTCCCGCGGGGACGCGGCCCCGCGCACCGCCCGGCTGCCGTCACGCTCGCTCCGCCGGGGCCGAGGTAACGAGACTCCCCCCCGCCCCCGTACCTGCTGCCGGCCCGGCGCGGCACCGCGCTGTCTCCTCTCGGGCCCGAGGCGCGCGAGCGCCGCTCCCTCCCTGCCTCCCTCCTTCCCTCCCTGCCTGCCCGGCGCTGGCTGGCAGCGGCACTGCGCACGCGCTGGGCGCGCCGCGGCGCCCTCTGGGAGGAAGAGCCCTTCCGGCGAAGCCGGCCAGCGGCGGCGGCGCCCTCCTCAGGACTGCGCGGCCCCGAAGGAAAGACTACGGTTCCCGGCAAGCAGCGCGCGCCCCCACGCGGGCGCACCTCTCCCGCCACGGGGCACGCCGGGAGTTGTAGTACGACGGGAGGTGGCGCCGCGCCCGGGAGGGGTTGGGGAGGGGAAGGAGGTGCCTCGTCCCTTCCCCGCTTGAGGGGCGGCGGCGGGCGACCGGTGGTGTCGTGTGCCGGGACACGGAGGTGGCGGTAGCTGTGGCAGTGGCTATGGCGCAGCAGCCGCCAATGTCACGGCGGTGTTAGGCCCCAACGCGCCGCCCGCCAGCGCCGCCGCCAGGGAGCTCCGTGCCGGGAAGCTCTGAAAGGGGCAGGGATGTTCCCGAGGTTGTTACGGCCCAGGATAGCGCAGCGAGCTGATGTTTCCACTTTAATTAATGCAGGTCCCCTAGCGGTGGCCTCGGTTTCTCCGCAGAGCGCGTCACTGCGGGTGCGGCGAGCGGCGGAGCCATTTCGCTGTGCCACGGGCCATGCCGTGGCCGCCACGGACACAGCGGCGGCCGCGGGCCGGAGAGGCTGCTGGTCAGCCACGGTGTACAATGCCACAGACACGTACATGAGACTGTGTGGCACAAGCGGGACCGCACACCCTCAGAGGAGCACAGGGTGTCGATGGCAGGAGGGGGAGCCCAAGCAGCGCCCACCAGGCTGCTTCCAGGCCCGTCCCAGGAGCCATCAGCCGAATAAAGGCCCACTTCGAGGGGCACAGGAGCACAGTGGCAGGTGGGAACCCAAATTAAGGACTCAGAGAAAGGAACACCCTGTCCAGCCACATCCCAGGAGCCTCAGCCCCAGAGCACCTTTAGGATTAGGGGTGTAGCTGTCTTCAGGGGTGTGGGACACAGGACGAGATGCAGGGGATGAGCATCTGGGGATTGCACAGGACTCATCAGGGAGCGATTAGGGCAGGAACCAGGGGTGATCTAGGTCACACAGAGAAACAAATATAGCATACAGGAATAAAAAGGGCCGGTCGTGTGTCAATGGCTTGTGGTGATTTGTCCACGTCCTGCACCTGATCAGTGCAGCCTGTCGGGTCTTCTCATTAAACTCCTTCTGCACTTTGCCCTGCGTGAGGAACTCGTGGTCAGAGCGCCACAGGGAGCTGGCTGCTGGGGGGCTGGAGAGGCTGGCATTGAGGGGCAGCTCCTGGGCACTGCCTGAGCCCAGCTGCTGGAAGGAGACACACTGTACACGTGTGTGAATACTTCTGTAAATACACAGACGCTCACTAGTGCGCCTCCGTCCTGCTCAGCTGGAGCAGAGAGTGGGATGAGGCTGGCACTGCTGTGTGGGAGTGCTCTGTGTGGATGGATGTGTAATCTGTGTCCATGTGTATTTGCTTAATTGGTGCATATGTGAATTTGTGCACGTGCCTGCTGGGAATACAAACTCTGTCTGGCTACTGCTTGGACTTGGGCATGGAGCTGCAGCAGCCTCACCTTTCTCAGGGTACCAGATCTCAAACAATTTTGCCACAGCAATAGATATGTATATTTGTGTACATACACACATTGGTATATTTCACAGGGCTTCACATAGAAGCACAGCATTTCTACCCATTGAATTGAGAGAAGATAGATTAAAGCAGGCAGGCAACAGCTTTCTCCCAAAGCTTTTGCACCAAAAAGAAAAGAAAAAAACCAAAACAAAACAACAACAAGTTCTGCTTTTCTTTCAGGGATTTCACATTTCTTGCACCCTACCTAAGCACATCTGTAATGCATCAGGAGGTCTGGTTACAGTATTGGCTGGCATTCCTGATATACCTTGAATCAAATTAGCACAGTTATGGGTGGCAGCAGAGATCTTCAGGTTCTCCTGGTTTTGATGAAAGTCTGGTTTGAGGTGCAATGGAGTTAATGCAATGCAGGTACAAGGATTAATTCCTGTCTTCTGTCTGTCTGCTGTTTTGCTCCCTGCTCCCCATCAAGTACATATTTTCAGGCATGGTGAACTATGTTCATTCTGCAAGCCTTGTGATAACCTGCCCTTAACAGCCACCACAGATGACACCTTTTTGGATCACAGTCATCACCTGCAGGCAAGGATTTGCAAAACTTGTGTGGGGTGAGGCTGTGAGGCAGCCTACCAGAGAGAGAGGCAGGTCCAGGCTGCCTGGGTCTGTGTGATCACAGAGCAAAGCATGGAAACAGCAAAAAGCACCACCAGAGTTCCTACTGTCTGAAAGCAGAGATACCTGAGACCAGGCTGACATCAGGTGCAGGTAAAATTAAGACAGAAGGTAGCTTCATTTCTGACAACTTCTGAAGCCCTGAGAGTTTTTGTAATCTGAGTTAATTCAGCTGGAGGGAATTTACTCTTAAACCAATACACAATTTTGAGCAGAATTTTTCTTCATGCAAAAGCAAGGCACACCCTCAGCATGTTTTTAAACACAGCCTGAAAAGATGACAACAACACTGAATGCTGACAAATGACCCTGAGCTGGGTGAGGAAGAGTGGAAGTGGACAGAGTAAACAGATCAGCCATCATGCTGTGATTGGGTTAAATTTGAGTTTAGGCAGAATACCCCTGGCTCTTGTTTTCCCCAGTGCAATGGGATGCCAGAAAATGGTATCACGATAATGCAGCCCTTTCTAAAAAAGGCCACAGAGCCAGACTGCTGACCATATTTAGCTCTACTAAGTTGCAATTGGCACCAGCAAGCCTTGGTTGTCACCCACTGACATTTTGTTCAGCCCTAAAAATGAAAACAGTTGCCTGCAATGTTTCAAGCCATGAGAGTCACCGAGGACTCACAGATGGGAAAGAGGAAGATAAGGCAATGTATCAAGTTCATCATGATTTAGGATCTCAAGGCCACCACAGCCAAAAGGGTTGTTCTGTGTTTCTGAGGCAGTGAGAGGTGGCAGCAAACAGCAGCAGTGTCACAAGGGATGTCTGCAGCCAGATGGGGTGAGCACCCACCAGGGAGAAGCAGCACCTACCCCATCTGCACCCCTGAACCTCACTGGCATGGAGGACCTGTCCCTACTCGCCATCAGTATGAAGTTCTCCCCATGGAAGTCGCTGGGAAATGCTTTAATGAGTCTGTGCCTACAGTAAAGCATGACTGCTCTCCTTTGCTCCTTTGCTTCCCCAGGTTTGGCTGAGGAAGGGTGGTGCTGGGAGCCGTACCCTCAGGCTTACTCTTGGTGGCTGGTGGGACCTTTTCACTGTGCAATGGAGGGATTGAAGCTTGGGAGTCTCCTGGGGGTCCCCAGGAGGAGTGCAGGCACCTCTGCCCAGCTGCTCAAGTCTGGGCCATTCCCACTTTCCTCTCCTTGTGTCCACCCTCTGGACAGATCAGAAAACCACCATTGCTGTCTGTGCCAGCTGCTGCATCCAGTGACAATGGGAACTGGGTGACAATTCCAACTGCAGAAACCACAAACTGGTGTGGGCGCTAAGGGGAGTTAAGTTGTCAAGGGCAAACCTCCATCAGAGAGCAGCAGGGAGCTGATACCAGGCTGGGGAAGGGGTTTGATCTTTTCCTCTCATGCAGGGGACACAGAGTGCTATTTGTTCTGCCTCTCCACTTGTCTGCAAAGTATCGCTCCAGGAGTGACAGAGTTAACAAATACAGTGGAAGAGACGGCTCTGTAAGCTGAGCTATGTGGTCACATGCACAGGTTTTATTTTTAACATCCCAAAACTACTTGATGTTTCTGCCTGGGCTTGCTCCATGTCCTTCTGTTCTCTTCTCTTTCTTTGTGTGCCGTTCTCCCTCACCCACCTCACTTCAGCCCAGCTGAGCACAACCAGGAGAGAAGTGTTTGGTACATGCACAGGGACTCTATGATCAAGGTAAGACTTTGTAAATAGAGTTGGAGGTTTTTTTGGACAAACCTTGATGGAATGTAATGGTTACTATAGCAAGCTATGAAAATCAAGACATCTTCAAAACAGCCTTAGTAATTAAGATGAAATAGAATAATCATGAGATGTCTTAAATGACACTCTAAAACAGAGGCAGCTGGTAACTGTGAGCACTTCTGTGACATGCTACTCTAAAAAAAAAACCCCTCCATAATATATTCAGTGAATTAGCTGTAGTTTGCAGCACTGTATGCAGGATTTAAAAAAAACTAAGATGCTGATTGTAAGATGGGAGCTTCAGCAGCAGATCAGATGATAAATCAAGAATTCAATTTCTGTTATTTTCAGGAAACTCAGAGAAGAAAGGAGATACAGTAAGGGTCAGAGGAAAGGCAAGAGCAATCTCATGAAAAAAGTGCTTATACTTAAATTAGTTTTGTAGATTGAGACTGCAAACTTTATGTTGGAAATCTAGACTGAATGAATGATGGAGTAAGAATTGCAAGAGTTAAAGGTACTACTGTACCATTTAGTCTTGTGACTGCTTAGCAATTTTTATTCATTAATCTCTTTTATTTTTATTTTATGACTTAGATCTTAACCAATATCTCTGAGATTCTTTACACTGGGCACCTTTCAGAAAAGTATGTTAATGAGATTGTTACCAGAGCATAAAATAGAACCTGAGCCCAAAGAGAAAAAAAACATGGTTTTGACTATTACCCTCCTTTTTTTTTGTTTTTGTTTTTGGTTTTTTTTGGGTTTTTTTGGGTTTTTTTTCTCAAGCTGCAACCAACCTGGACCATTACCCTCCTTTTTTTTTGGGGTTTTTTTTTTTTGGTTTTTTTTCTCAAACTGCAACCAACCTGGACTTATTCTTTTAAAGCACTTGTTGAACTCAAACCAAGACCAAACCCATTTCCTAGTTACGAATGCAAAGTGGAAGTTTGCTTGACTGTGTCTACCAAGGACAGCACAGGGACCCGTTACAGGTCTGAGGAGCAGCAGAGCAGCTCCATGTCACACCCTGCTGATCTGCCTGTCTCCCACAGGACTCCCCAACAAGCCCAGCACATGATGCTGATGCTGAGCTTTCCTGCACTATGCCACCAGCCCAGGGGACTGTTTCAGCACCTGGAATTTTTGGGTGGGATTCTCTCAGATGAGCTATGGCTACATTGCACCAGGTAGGGAGGAGCAACAAACATTGCTGATCCAGGTGTTTTAGTGGGGAGTGCAGTGCAGGGTTCCCACCCACAGTGCCCTGTGTTGCCTGTGCCTCACTGCTCTGAAGTCTCCCTGCTCCTCCTGTAACAGCTTTAGTGCATTTCACCAGACAGAAATTGCACAAGAAAATTTTGCTGCCGCTTTACTGCCGGTGTGCAGCACAGATATTCCAGGCAAGGGGGAGGTGCAACAGCTTCTCTTGATCTCCATGGACCTGCATGTCAGGTGTAGGGAGCTGAGGAGAAGCTGATGTGCTGTTCTGAGAACCTGACAATAGGCATGCTCCAGAAGAAAGGCAAGGAACATGGATTGAAGTCCTTGCCCAACTTCTGCACTATACTGTGGATTTATTTTTTCAGTATAAAGCAATTCCAACCTGTTCAGTAACTCTGAAATAGTGGTTATTGCCATGAAATACCACAGCCTCATCCAGATAATCCCCAGGTAGGAAATACAGGCTCCCTAATTGTCACAGCTTCATCCTTCCATTGTTTGGCTTATCCAACAAGTCAGTTGTTTCACAGAAAATCTTACTCCTTCTTATGTTTTATGCTAAGGATTTGAAGTTCACCAGGATTGCCCTGGAATCAAAGTGCTCCTTAAAATCCATGTGAACTTGTTCAAGGTCACCTCAAAAGTAGGTCTTGTTTATGCTCACTATTAGTGTTATTGAGGAAGACTTCATCTACACCTTTAATTCTCCCTTTCCACCTGCCCTCAGCCGTACCGTACTCACTGCCTGCCTCATTTAAGGCTTGGCTGGTAACTTGTATTTTCTGAAAAGGCAACTGCAGAGCAGGAGTGCCATGAAGGACAGTGACCCACTGTGCTGAGTGCCAAGGGGGTCACCCAAGCTGTAGCTGACCCTGCTGTGGGTGCTGAGGTGTCGAGTTCAACTTATTTAGAGGTCCCCATGATTCCAGGTGGTGGCATTCTTGGATTTGCTTTTTATTTTGTGTCTAAGGAGAGGACTTAAGAAAACTTGGGCTCCTGGGATTCATGTACAAATGCAGTGCACTATGGTTTCCAATGGCATAGTGATTTTTGTCCTCGCCTCTAAGAAATAAAAATATCTATTTAGCAAAAGGAGACCCAAGCCTGATTTCTCGACAAGCTTGTTAAGCAAGTAGTGATTGAGGAAGAGCAGTGCATGAAAGGAGAAGAAAATCACTAGTAAAAGACTTACTTGGTGTCCTAGAAGGTGTGATTCTACAGCTGGCTCTGCCAAAGCTTTTGTGCAGGAGGCATGCAACTGCAAGTGAAACATAAGAACCTGAGCATCTCTATGCTTGGCATTTTTGCCTAGGATTTACATATTTGTTTAAAATACCATCTTTAATTCCATATATTTTCATCTTTCTAAACTTTACATCTGCCAAATATAAGCAATAGTATTTTTCAATCTCAAGTGCTCCTCTAGTATTGCAAAGATAAATTCATTATTGTGAACATGATCAGATCTAAGATAGTAAATATACTGACATGAAAATTCTTATATTGTAAGAAAATTAATAACTATTTCCCTCAAGATTTCAGTATGATAGAGATGAGATAAATGCTATATACTGGGTAACAAGGGTTAAAAGAAATAGAGAACATTGCCTATCTGCCCTATACACTTCGCCAGAAGTATTCACATTCCTTCTGTTGTAACATTATATATAACTTCAGCACTCTTGGCTCCAGCATTTGGATGTGAACTTTCATGAGATTTTTTTAGGAGCTTGTTATCATGTTGTAAAATTTAGAAAGTTTGTTTTATGTTCATTTGCAATCTCATCTCAGAGCCACCCTTTAGGGTCATTATCTGGGTTTCTGGTGGCCCTTTTGGATATTTCTTAAAACTGGGAGGTATCCCCTGATTCTGTGCAAAGAACTCAAGTACAATGTATGACCTTAGGATATCAAATGGTCAGTCACATGCCAAATGAGAAAATACTTGTATTATTTTGTCTCATTCACTGCAAATTAATTAAATATATGTCTCCTGAAAAAAAAAATTTAATTGGTTTATAAACTGTAAGTTATTATCACTGAACAGTTATTATCACTCCAGACACAGATGTAGCTGCAGTTAAAATAGCAGCTGTATATTTTTAAACCTTACTTGATTTGCTGTCATCGTGATCTAAAAATATTTACCAAAGTGGACAGACTATGGACTGTAATGTGCATTCTTTCCTTACACAGTAGCTTGAACATGGTTGAAGTAATCATTTCTGGTTCGTTTGGGTTTTTTTGTTTCCTAACCCAGACCTTGAGAAATTTTGCAAGTTGCAGGGAATCAAAAAGTGTACAAGTTTAGAGAAATGGTTTGTCACCTGACTTATCTGTGTGTCACCTGCCTCTGGATATTATGTATCAAACCTAATGAGGCAAAATTTGTTAACTTTCTGCTGAGTGTTTTTAGTTTGTAGTTTGTGTACTTGCAATAATACCATCAACTAAACCACAGCCAACTAAATTATCAATTAAAATACATAGCTGATTACTGGCATGTCAGAATAGAAGAAGCATTCAAACCCTGATAAATATCAGAAAGAAACTCTCCGCCCCTTCTTCCTGTCCTCTATGTTCACAGATTTGACAATGAGAATAGAGGAATAGATATCTTTTGTCTGAAAAGAACAGCATATACAAGTTAGAGATGAGGTAAACTAAACTAAAAATGCCTAAATAACGAGGAAGGCTGATTCTGCATCTGAATGCTGTGATATGGTCACTTTTCATAAACAAAGCATGTGTTTTCTTTCTCTACACATGATTTGGATGGGGTTTATTTCAGCATACAACAATGTGAAAGCAAGCTTCTCTCCAGAAACTTTGCTATCAGTCCTTTCTGTTTTGGAGAGCAGTAAGTCTTATGTCTCTAATGTAGGGTGGGTTTTTATCAACTATTTCTCCCCAAGAGTTACTTTTGCAGTGGAAAATATTGTTCACACAGTTGTGTTTTTATTGCAGTGTAATGTACCCAGCCTTCCTCTGACCTTATGCAAGTCATGGCTGGGACTATTTTTAGAGATTATATTTGCAGCAAAATGCTACAAGAATGAGAGCAGCAAGGATGCCGCCAGTGTGAAATAAATCCATCGGTATCTCCTGCTTCTCTGAACTGCATAAAAGTAGATGTAACTAAACAGCCTAAAGCAGGACAGGTGCCACCCCAAACCACATGTATTTAAGGGCTTGGTGTGGCTGAGGCCACCCTGGCTAGCACCCTGGTGTCACCTCTGTGCAGAAGCCAGTGTTTCCTAAGGCAAGGCAGGGATGTTATAATGGGAAGTCACAATGTTTTTGTTCTGCATTGCTGTCTTGAGCTCTTTCCCTGCAAAGGTGATGGTACCTTGTACTTGAGAGTTCAAGTTTGTCTCTGAGTAAAGGGACCACCAAGGGTGTGTGTTCCTTCCCTCTGCAGAGCCGAGAGGGAATGGGGTTGATTCATTAGGAGGTGTAAGCAGATATAGATCAACACTGGAAATTGCAAAAGATGGAACAAAGTTCTGTTGAGCAATTAATGCACATCTCATTTTCAAATGTGAGTGTTAGTATTTAGTCCAGAGACCCACAAGCATTGCCTTTCCCATACATGTTTCCTTCTCCAGTATTGTTCATGACTTCCACTGCCAGAGTATAAAGATGTGAAAGACACGAAGTCAAGAGAACACCTTCAAGAAAGAGAGGAAGTTCTTTACACAGAACCTCTTCCCCCAAGCCTGAGCCCACTTCCTCTGCAGCACATCTCTCCCCAGAGCTAGGTCACTTAACCCTGGGTTTGCAAAAGAAAACACATCTAGGTAAACACTACTTTTCTTGAACTTGTTTTCTTTAACCTAGGAAAAATAATACAAAGTCTAAATTATTTTACTACCAATTCGTGTCTTTTCTCAGAGCCAAGTGAGAGTCTGCTATGGTAGTTCTTACTGAATGCAAAGGCATGGGGGGAAGATTTGTCAAAATTTTTTCCCTATTTTCACATAAAAAAGAAAAGCAACCTGGGTTCTGTTTGAAAACAAAACTTGAGTTCCTCCTTATTGTTAGCTTTTTTCTTTCCACAAAGATTCACAGTGATTCCAGAACCAGGCTGGAATGCAGCTTTTATGGTAAGGAGCAGGAAGCCAGGAAGCCAAAAGCTGGGAGGTTTCTGCTTGCAGCAAGTTACTGATACCAGTTGAAGGTATCCAGGGAAGTAGTGACTAAGCAGCCTCTAGTTCTGTAAGCCAACAACTGGAGTGTAAGGGTAAATCAGGAAAGCAGAGTAAAGAAGGCCAAGGAAACTAGCTCTTACCCAGACTGTTTTCCACACTGGAATTATCCTGAAGATAATCCTCACTCTTGGCCTTGGTGGTGTAGGGCAAAGGGAGGTTCATTGTGCAACATTCATATCTTTGCCAGGAGATGAGAAGAGGCCTAGGCCAAATCTTAGAGAGGAAAAAGGAATGTCATTTTTCCTACTGAGTGTTGAGGAAGTGGGATGCTCCTTCACTGTGCCCCTAGCAGTCTTGATTTCAGCAGCCTGGTGAATATTGGGACAGGAAACAGCTGATAGCCTGGCTGCCTGAGCTAAGGAGTAAAGACCTTGTCTGTATCTGTGCTGCTACCCAGCCATGCTGTACCATGGGGCTCAGAGGTGATACGTGACTGTATGGAGCTGGCAGTCACTTTCTCACAGCCTCATTCCCACCAGAAGTGCATGTTAGCACCTCATGTGTGGAAACCAGCTATGGGCATGGAGGGTCTGTGGCCCTCCTCGTTCCTTCAGACAATAACTCTTGTCTCCTTGTCTTTGCCACTCACAGCACCGGGCCCAGAAAGCTCCCCCTGGGCAACACAGGCACTGTGAGCGATGTTTCAGCCGGCACTGCCGCGCACCCATTGAGGTCTCCGTGTCCTGCATGGTGATCAGCTGCAGCCTCCACTGCGGGGCCACCTTCCACATGTGCAAGGAGGAGGAGCACAAATTGCTCTGCCCCTTGGAGCAGGTGTCCTGCCTCAACTCAGCCTATGGCTGCCCTTTCTCCATGGCCCGCTTCAAGCTGGGGAAGCACCTCCAGGTCTGTCCAGCCAGCATTGTCTGCTGCTCGATGGAGTGGAATCGCTGGCCAAACGTGGATTCAGACACAACGCTGCACAAGAATATTATGAAAGAGACCTTGAATGAAGAATGTCTGGACACAGCTTTGGCACTCAGAGACCAGAAGATACTTTTCAGGGCTTTGAAAGTAGCTGAATTATTTCCAGAGTGGAGGAAAAAGGATGAACTGGAAGAACTAATGGATCAAGCCATGGGTGGGGAAGCAGGTGCTGTGGGAGGAGCTGCCTGTGGTTCCCAAGAGGGCAATGACCAGTGTGAGCTCAGCCAACGCGAGCGGGAAGATCTGGCAAAGGACAAAGAGGGAATGGATCTGGGGAGTTACAAAACATGGGAGAACATTTTCAGCAAAGAGCTTCTGGCTTGCCAGGTAACAGGCTCAGCAACCAGCTCAGGACAAAAGACGGAGGAGGCTTCCAAGAAAACAGCAGCAGCCTCTCGTGCTGCCAGCTCCACAGAGAAGGCAAAGGCAGGACCTGATGGTGCAGAAGAGGGAAAGGGCCAAAAGACTGAACAAGTAACACCAAGCAGAGAACTGAATGGACTGGCTCCCTGGCAAGAAGGGGTCCTGGAGAGGCTGAAGAAGGAAGTCGGTGTAGCGGATTACAACATGTATCTGGTACATCACGGGGGAATGCTCATCCGCTTTGGCCAGATGGCTGCTTGCACTCCCAGAGAAAAAGATTTTGTCTATGGGAACTTGGAAGCCCAGGAGGTGAAGACTGTCTACACCTTCAAAGTGCCAGTTAGTTACTGTGGCAAAAGAGCACGACTAGGAGATGCGCTGGGCCACAAGATGCCAACTTCAGACAAGTCAGTGGATACCTCAGAACTGGGAATAAACATAGAAGAACTACCTAAGACAAATGTAGTTGAAGCCACACTGCTGTGTGCTCTGGAGAAAGAGCTGAAAGGCCATGAGATCTCAGAAGCAAGAGGTATAGATGGACTCTTTGTGGATTTTGCAACACAGACATACAGCTTTCCTTTGGAGCCCTTCTCCTCCAGTGCAGTTCTAGCAGATATTCTGGATGAAAACAGCCCACCAGAACTGCACATGGAGCTCTACACTGAATGTGTAACCAGAAGACACAACAAAAGTAGTTCAGCTTTCACGTTCACTTGCAGTCATTTCTTTAGGAGGGATGAGTTCCCATTCCACTTCAAGAATGTGCACGCTGATATCCAGTCGTGCCTGGACGGATGGTTCCAGCACCGCTGCCCACTGGCCTACTTGGGATGTCCTTTTGTCCAAAATCCCTTCCGCCCTGAGGGACTTAAGGCCAAGGTTATTTACAGCAAGCCTCTCAAGACATTTGCTATTAAGCCAGAGGTAGACACCCTTCTTGCTGAACCGGGCAAGTGCAATTTCATAGTGGATAGTCGAGGGAGAAGCAAGGACTTGCTGAGCAGCCTCCCAGTGGAAGTGCTCAAGTACATTGCAGGATTCCTGGACAGCTTCAGTTTATCTCAGCTATCACAAGTGTCAGTGCTCATGAGGGACATCTGTGCCACTCTTCTTCAAGAGAGGGGAATGGTCCTGCTGGTCTGGGAGAAAAAAAGATATTCCCATGGTGGTACTTCTTGGAGAGCTCGCAAAAAGGCAAGTGACTGTGACACTGGGAAAAAGAGTCATGAGTTTTCTTTATGGGAATGACAAGAAAGCTGCATATAAACATGCAAATGTGGGGAAGGTTCATGAGGTTGTGAATTTGAATAGGGTTTGTTGTCAGGGCCCAGGGCTGTAGGGTGCAGTACGTCTAACGAAAGGATGTAACACGAAGGTGTAACTAGACATTTTCTGAAAGTCCCCGCCCAACCTCATCTTGGGTAACCTGTTTGCCTGTGCACCATTTCTAAGTACTGAGAACTAAGAATTCCTAATATTTAAGTATTACCATCCCCGTTAAAAATGGCAGGTGATAACTAAAGCAGCAAAACCAGCAAGTACGAGGTACATAACAATTCAGAGCCCATTTTCACTTGCTATGCCAGCCCTGCACCATCAGACGTTCATTGCAGTGTCCAGAGTGAGTAATGCACACCCATTGTAAGCATAGACAAGTATTTTAAATCCTCATTTTCTCTCCCCAATTCCTGTCCCCTCTCTTGCATTAGATCTGGCAGTTCAGCAGCCTGTTCTCCAGAGTTCACAACTGGCAGCGCAGCGATGTCCCGAGCATGTCGGAGCACCTGAGGAATTGTCCCTTCTACCAGGCGGAGCACAGGACAGACCCCGTGCTGCTGACGGGCATGAGCGAGTCTCGGGAGCAGACTCGAAAGACTTTGGTCTCTACTTTCAAGCACAGAGTCTGAACAACTTGCTTCCCCTCTGCCATGCTCCCCTCAGGGCTCTCAGATGAAGATTTGGGGATTCAGGTGTAAAGATTCTTGCTTCCAGCTCTCCTTTGGACGTACAAAATTGGCTTCTCCCCAGCTGCGTTTGAAACCTCTGCATTTTTTTTCCCCTACATTAATTTGTTAAAGCTTCGACCACTGCTTACTAACTTGACATGCTTTCTGTTTTCTGTTCCTGGTTCAATACTGCATCCTGAAGAAAGCAATGAGGATCTTATTTGAAAACAGCATTTTTACATCCTTGAAGGTAGGCTGCTGCTCCTTTACCATGTGCCTGAGAGAAGCAAGACCAGTTAATGTACTTAGCTCAAATAGATCTGAAACACCTTAGTTTTGTCTGAAAAGCCAAGTTCTTGGAGCACAAGTAGATGCCCTCCTGCCTGGCAGACCCAGGGACTGCTAACCTGCTCTGAGACATGAGCAGGACACCCCAAAATTACGCGAACTAATTAGAACTCCAGTGAGAACTTGGGAATTCACTGCGCAGCCACAGAGCATTATTTAGGACCCTGACTAAGGCAAGCACACCTAGTTGAGTGCAAGCCTTAAGCTGAGCTCATGGGAGCATTCAAACCAAACCAAAGCAAGCAAACTTGTTCTTTGTTAGAAGTGGCAAACAATCTCAGAGACTCAATTGACTTTGTATATTTTAAGGTTACAACTTTCTGTGTTTTATCTGAAAATTCATTAAAGCCATTAAAGAATATTTGAAGTCATTTTTAGAATACCTTACCAACTCAGTTTTGCAGTTGTAAATTGCAAATTCTAATTGAAAGCAACTGAAAACAGGATGTCAAAGAAATAATATTCTTTTCCATAAAAGAAAAGCAATTCAGTAACAGTGTGGATAATGTTTGCTTCAGTTGAATGGTCTGGAGCATAGCATTTTTACAGAGCAGAAAAGTGATTAGGATGGTTTATCTTTTAATAAATACACTAACTTAAACCAGAATGGGCTTGCTGAGGCAACAGATGAGAGAAAACAGGCATGTCACCAGCAGTGTCTGTCTCATTACACTGCTTGAAACCATTCCAGCGGTGCTAGTCAGAAATGCCATGGATGTGGTGGTGGGTGAGATTCCTCTGAAATGGCTGTAAGTTTATTTGTCAGCTTAGGACAGTTTCCAGCCACTGCACAGCTACAGGGTGCTGACTCACCCCTTTCTCTTTTAAGTTCATAGCCAGAAGTGTGAGCTCAGGACAGAGGTCTGGCTTTCATCTCTCTGTCTCAGGCAGGAGAACCTTGCTGGGAGCTGGGATATTTGCTGGCCTGGACCACTGCTCTTCTCACCTGGGCTGGCCAGGTGCACTGGCTCAGGCAGATGGATGGATATGTGCTGCACTTGCCATCCTTGACCTGGTGCAGATGTGGGATGAGGTGGCCATGCAAGAAGGAGCCCTCTCTTACCCAGAGAGGTTGCTGTGCACCTGAGCTGAGTGCTTGGTAACCAAAGGCATGAATTGCATGGGGACCCAAACCACCCTGAGTGCAGCTCAGCCTGGCCTCGCAGCTTAAGTGGTCCCTGTGAGATTTTTAATCATATGAGGATGTTTTTCATCTCCAGATACACACCCTCAGGAGCACACAGTCTGAGCTGTGAGGACAGTGGAATGGTCCCAGGAACAGGAAAAGCAGCACTTCTCTTTTTTTTTTCTTCTTTTTTCTTTTTCTTTTTCTTTTTCTTTTTCTTTTTCTTTTTCTTTTTCTTTTTCTTTTATCTCTTTTTCTTTCTCTTTTTCTTTCTCTTTTTCTTTTTTCTTCTTTTTATTTTTATGCTACTCTATTTTCTGCCCCTAGAGATCCTTTCCAGGAAGTCTCATAATGCTTTAGACATGAAAATAAACTTCTCTGCACAGGTATCCTGAAGAAAGCGCAAGTAGCATCCCAGGTTTATAAAGAGGAAATTGAAGGAAATGAACACAGGCAAACTAAGCTGGGCCAGGAGCAGTTAGAACCACTCTGATCCTTCATCCTGAGGCTTAAGCCACTGCACAAAAACAAACTGTCCATTCTTTAAAGCTGCTTACAAAAATTCACCTGTCCTCAAAACATTCCATCTAACATGAGCTGCCCAATATTATCTCCTTGTTTCACCCAGCAAAGTTGATAGATGTGAAAACATACAGCCAGAATTCCTAGACTTCCTATGTCTCTCGGAATTCCTGAGACTTAGAATTCCTGGGTCTCTACATCAGGGCCTCATTCTTCACTTACCATGTATCTGCTTTTGAAAGATGCTGAGGACCCAGCTGTAGCTGCAGACCACAATATCTGCAAATGCATGTCCAAAAATTGGGTTCCAGAATCTATGCTGAGTGCTTAAAAACAGAGCCACTCACTTTTATGGATAATTTGAGGAGGGTGGAAGAATGTTTGCTTAAATAATAAGGTCTCAGAGTAGGTCAGTGTTCAAGGCTGGCAGGAGACCATGAAAAATTTCAGCCTGTGAACAATCTCTCACATGATCAGCCACTTTAGCTGCTGTAAAGTGCTGTGGCTGCTCTGAAATTTTGGCCTATGTTAGGTGTGAATTCGGCTCACTTTACCTTTAGTGCCAGTGTCACGGCTGCCATTCTGCCTTCTGTCAACTCCAGAGGATTTTGTTCTTGCTACTCCCTTCTTCTGGAAATGGCATGACTTCAGTTCCAGCCTTATTAAAATGGATCCTGCTTCTTCCCTCCACAGGAGGTGCCTGAGTCCCACTTCAGAGGGATGCAGCCTTTGGAAATGTGATGGTTGATGGTGCAGGTCAGAGTTAGGAATATTGCAACCTCTACCTCATGGGATTAGCCAGGGTGTGCATAGAACATCCAGGAAACTGGATCATTTCCCTTCTGGTTCATTTCCCTTCTTCCCTACAGGGCATGCTGGAGAGACACAGAGCACTCATTCATAGAGAGACATATTTGCTCCTGTGAATATGTAGGTGCATTTCTGAAAAACTGTAATTTGATTAAGTAACCTTCAGCATATCCAGACAAAGCTGAAAATCCACAGCCAAAATCTTCAGATTTGTCTGGTCAACCTGATCTGGGAGAGGCAAAGCTGTACAGGGAAGGGAAGATCACCCTTGCATTTCTGCATACCCACCTGGCCAATGTCAGCAGGGAGCTGCTTCTCGCTTCATCCCAGCCTTACCAGGGGTGGAGAGCTATGGGCTGGTGTCAGATGCAGTTTTATTAATCTAAGAATCCTGCCAAGCTAGCTCAGTGTTGGTGGTCCTGCCATTAGCAGAGTCAGGAGAAGATTTAGGAGCTGGAAGGAACTGAATTTTCCTGCACTGTGTGTCTTGGTGAGCACAATGCTGGCTTATTTAAAAGGTGAGAGCCTTTGGTTGACGTTCAGCAAGTCCTTTGCTCCTGGTTTGAGTTTGTAATTTGGCAAAGAAAACTTGGGTTAAATCTCAGCTTGAGTAATTTGATTAGAAGAAACTGAGCATGTGGTGTCTTTCAAAATAGTCTATTGTTTTGGCAGGGTCTGAACTGGAAAAGGGGATCCAATTCCAGCAGAGCATTGAGGTTGCTCTCAGTCCAGCCCCCACACTCTGGATCTTCATGACTTTGATCTTGTTTGTGCTGTCCTCGAGTCCTGTGAAGTGCAAGAGCAATACTCCACACACTTCAGGCTGATGTGTCTTGCAGTGTTTCCTCTCACTGGAAGAGTGGAAGTGAAATGAAGGCATCGTGGAAATCAGAAAGGTCAGAGCAGGGCAGAAAAGCTCATGGCAAGAGAAGACAGGAAACAAAAAAGGTAATGTGTTTGGATAGAAAGACCTGCCTCTTTGTAGGTGGTGTGAGGAGAGGCAAGAGGAGACAGGTGAAAGGGCACAGGAATGAAAGGAGTTGGGATGTGCTGCCAAAACCAGAGGTTTTCTGGATAAAAGCATTTCCTTGACAAAGACTCTGGAAGTTCCCAACTGGTGCCATACAGTAACATGGGGCAGATGATAATTTTTAGGGGGTGAAAGGGCAAGTGACCTGCTGACATGTATCCTAAGTCTGGGTGGAAGGAAGGAATTTTTTGATGGACCTCTAACTCCCAAAACAGAGAGCACAGATAAGGTGAAGTTTATCTGAACAATATCTGTTATTTGTGAAACTCTGTAACTCCTTGCTGCATTCTTAGGAATAAAAATTGTTATGGTATTAAAAAAATCCATTCAAATTCGGGTCTTAACTTGTTTTCTTGACTTCATCACATAAATGTATGTTTTGCCTTCAAAACAGGTGTGACAGTTCCTGTACTGTCATATTTATTATGCTCGTGTCCTCTGCTCTGCTCTTCATTATAATTTTCCTGGTTGAAGACTTTTATTTATATGTTTTGTATTTATTTAGTTTTAACAAATATTTTTAGGTTTGACCTCATCCTCTTTGCACAGACACTTTTTCCTTCCTGGTTCAGTGATTTACTTAAATGAAAAACTATCTCTTCTTTTAAAAATCCTTTTTCCAGATTGATCCTACATTATATCTACTAACATATGAAGAAAATTTTTCTCCTTACCCTTCACTTTGTGGCTGTTCATCCAGGTAGCTACAGAGGGGCTTTTGCTTCTTTGCTTTGCGTGTTCCAGAGACACTGCACAGAAATTCTGTGTCAGAAATTCTGAGCATCTTCCACATACAGTTTGCTTACCACTGCATTCCATACTAAAGAGTCTCAAGTTCCTTGGGGTTTAATTTCTTTTGGAACAAAACATGCATAAGCAGTGCAGGCTTATTTATCTTCCCACTGAATTTATAGGTAAGGAAATTATGATCACACACTCCAAATTTATTTTTGATGGCCACCTGCTCTATGACTTAATTGCTATTTACAGCTAACAAATCTTTTGTAAGTTCAGTGATGGTTTGGTGAAGGAATTTGTCGTGTCATGCTGAGAATCATAGGCCTGAGGCTCATTGTAATGATGAGAGATGATTCACTGGTCCATAACTCTGAGCTATTTTGCCCATGTCAGCAGAGTTCTTACTGGGGTTTATCTCTTTTAAAATTTGCTCTCTCCCTGCATATCCAGGTATGAACTCAAGCAGTTCATGGCTGACACTGAGCTGCACCAGAGAAAAACCTCTTTTAGCTTCCTGAATTCCATCTAAACAACCTGTAACATCATACATGTGGTATTAATGAACTGGTTTTATTTTCCTTTCCACCAGCTCTGAGCAGCAGAATTTTTTACACTGGGGATGACTGTTAAGCTACCATGTTGCTGGTACTTTCCTGTATCTAGTTTATACCCTATATTGTTTCCTTCCAATATCTAGAAGGTGGTTACAAAGATAATGGAGCCAAGGTCTTCTCAATTGTAGCAGGTGATGTATCAAGGGACAGTGGCAACAAGATGAAACTTGGTAGGTTCAGGCTGAACCTCAGGATCAACTTTTTTACCTGAAGGGCAAAAAAGCAGCAGGGGAAGAGGTCCCCAGAAAGGTGGCAGTATCTCCATTCTTGGAGGGTTTCCAGAATTGGACGAAATTATGGTGATCTGAGTGAGTCAGAGGTTGGAACAGAGATCCCTGGAGGTCTCCTCCCAGCATCACTTCTCTGATCCCTGAGCATCGCTTGGGATTCCCTCAGTGCCACCCTGGCCTCACCTGCTTCCCTTGGCTGAGCTAGATGATCCTTTGGCTGCTGCTTTTGTCTGCTGCTGCTTCTCTGATCACAAGGAGTTTATTCTTTCCCCTTGATGCCTAGGCCTCTGCTCATTGATCCCTCTTATCTGTCATCACATGGTGATTTAACAGGTTTTCATCTCTCTGAGTAGGAAAACAGATCCACAGTACTCTCCCAGCAGCTGCAGCACCACTGAATGGCTCCCTTGAACTCGATGCCTTCATGGTAAAGCTGTGCTTTGTTGGAATATGTAGGTGCCCCTCTGAGAGCATGGATAATGCTGGACAATCACCTGTAGGGCCAGGGGGGCACAGGTGAGTGCATCTCAGACTGGCAGGGACTCGCAGGGTGTGCTGGTAGGTGAGTGTGATCTTACCCTGGAGAGGCAGAGGGAGCACCAGGCAGAGCCGCTGGCCACATCTGACAGCTCATGGCTCCTAAGCATAGCTTCTGCAGGAAGAGTTAATATTCCTTGCAAGGCTTTTCCAAGCAGGACTGAACTGGTGGGTGAGGATGGGACTGGGATGCAGAGGGTAAGGCTGTATCCAGACCTCTGAGCTGTGTCTGGTGGTTATCATGGTTTCCTGCAGGTGTGTATCCATGACTTTAGCTGGCCATAGTGAGGGTGAGCTTTGTTACTGTGAGGAAAGAGACCATCAGAGAAGCAGCCAACTTCTCCCCATGTGTTTGAAAGAGAAAGGGCAGTAGTTAAACACCCTCAGACCTCATCCATTTCCTTTCTTGCAGCTTGCTTTGTCCCCAGTGACTTCGTCCTGCAAAGCCAGGGCTCAATTGGCAGCTGCTGGTGGCACTACATGCCCACTGGGCTAAAGGGGAGCTGGAGCTGGCTCTGCCACTGCAGAGCAACCTCTTCTTTCCAGCAGAAGAAGGTTTTGCAGGAAAAGAAAAAAAAGAAAAAGAAAAAGAAACCCACTCCAGCCTCCAAATATTTCACAAAGATAAAGTAGTCTAAAAAGCAAATATGCAGAAAGGTGACTGCTTTCAAACACTGCAGGTTGGGAAGGGCTTCTCGACCCCAGTGGTTTTGCTTCATTTCACTGCTGCCTCCAGGCTCCCAAGCTTGGTGCAGGAAGGGTTAATAGGTCTAAATGTAGGGAATTTTTTTTCCACGTAGCTTTGTCAGAGTGAAAGTGAAGCAGCTCTGGTAGACAAGGTGGGGCTTCCCTCTAGTGAAGGTCATCCTGTGAAAACAGGGTCCTCCCAAAGGTGAATGCTCTTCCAGAGGGGAAAATGGTACAGGGTGAGAGGGATCCACTGGCAGTCAGTATCCATCTCCCATACAGAATCCCTGCTGTGTATGGTCTAGGATGGGGAGGAGGTGGATCCTGAGATCCCCACACACAGCTTTCAGCAGGCTGGTGAGGGCCCTGCCTTACATCCTGGCTCATGGTCACTGCGTGACTCTCCAGCAGGGTCAGCACTGCCCTGCTGATCAGAAAAACCCACTGCAGCAGCCAAGGAGGGAACATTGCTGACCACAGGTGACCAGGTGGCCAAAAGTCCATGTGGCTGTATCAAACTGCTAGGAAGTGGGGACTCATCCTTTGGCTGCAAGGACTGAGCCTGGGAGACAAGAGATGCAGCATTTGTTTGTGTGTCCACCCCACAGCACCAAGCCCAGCAATCACCCAGCTGCATTTGGCCAGTGAGGATGGGAAGTGCCTGGGGCAACAAGAGTCCCCTGTCCTCAGGCACTGACACTGCCCTGCACCCTCCTACCACTGCTCCAACACCCATCCTCACAGGCTGCTCAACTTCTCTCCCTTGTCACAGACTTTTGTGTCCACAGACAGACTTTTCACTGTGCTATCAATAAATCAATTCCCTGTTTACCTCCTCCAGAACTTCCAAGAGTTCATGTCATTCCAGCAGTGGCATCATTTGAGAGAGACATGAAGATTAGAAATTCCCCTCCCTAACACACATTTCTCCAGCCACTGGCAAAGCTGAGATGGCCCCTCCAGCATCACCTCCTGCCTCAGCATCAGCTCAGTCCCAGCACAGGCACAGCCACCTAGAGCTGCCCTGGCAGAGCCCATCTCTGTGAGTGCCCATCTCACCAAGGCACCAGGTAGGTGTCAGGGGCAGAGGAACAAGTCCTTCATCCTGCCCAGACCTCCTCACACCTCATCTATCCACCTTGGGGATCAAAACTTCTGAGTCATTCCACATCTTCCTGGTTCCCCACGCTTTCTTTCTGGTGTCCTCTCATGCCGATTCTCTCTGTCCTCCTCTGCCCTTTCACTTACTCAGCTTTTATTTGACTCCCTGAAGTTCTGAGGGAGCAAACATCTCATTTCCTTCAGGGGAAAAGAGATTTTATGACTGAAAGTGAAGCAACAGAAACAAAAGTCTGTAGCAAGTGGGCTGAACCCCAGTGAACAGGCACAAGAAAGCAGCCATGCCCCAAGGAGTTAGGCACAGAGCTGGACCCAGTGTTCAGCTGGAGGCTGAAGCTACTAGAGAACTGTAGCAAAAATGCTTTCCCCTGTTGGAGCTGCTGGGGTTGGCAGTCTCCTTGCTGATGTCACATGGCTCCTGTGCCTCCTTCTGACCCAGCAGGGAACAGCGAGCCATACCTGCAGTTTAACGAGTTATGACGCATCAGCGCAGCCAGCACACCTGGCCCTGGGTCTGTGTGGCTTTGGCTCACTTGTTTCCTGTCACATGTGTGACAAGAGCACGCACACAGCCAGCTGCCGGCTTGTTCAGCTGTGATAACTCGCTGGCTGCTCCAGGCGAGAAAATATCACTGACCCTTCTCTCCCTCTGCAGAGCAAGGGACATCCCAAGGACAGGAGGGGGATGTTATTGCTGCTGTCTCCATCACTGACCGCTTGATTGTGCTCAGGAGAAGAACAGGTGGGAGTTTAAAAGGCTGAGCCTCTGCCCTCGTAGTTGAGATGCAGAGAAGAGCATCTGCCTCTCCCCTGCACTGCTGCTTAAGAGAGATGGAGGGCAGGATATCCCAGGATCCTGCAGGGAGAGGCAGGGAGGGGATGAGCTGGAGACTCATTTCTGTTGGAAGGCAGCATGAGATGAAATTTAGCACTGCTTTGGTCTTACTGCATTTTACCTCTTTTATTGTTTCTCTCTCCTTTTCAGACAAACCTCAGCAACATCAAAGGGCTTCAGAATAGAGGACACCTTAGTGCCGCTCACCTGCGGTGCTTTGCCTCCTGTCCCTTGATACATCCTGCTCAGAAAAGCCAGCCCTGTCCAAATATTAACAGAGTGCTTGGTTGCTATGGGAGGGGGAGGGCTGCCCTCGGTGGAGGAGCTGAGTGACCATTCAGGGATGGACTCACAGAAAAACACATCTTCATCCAGGGAGGGCAGCCTGCACAGCCTCAGCTCCGTGCTGCGTGGCTGCTGTGTTACAGGCAACAGGCACACACTTTGAGAAATGCTTCTTCTCTGCTTTCAGAGAAAAATACATTGCATATAGGTGTGTTTGCACAACTGCATGTGTGAGGTGGAAATACAGGTACCTGCTTGTATGTGTACATGCTGTAAGTAGATATACTACGTGTATGTAGATGTGTACCAGCAGATGTATACAAGTACAATTAGTCAATGCCTACAAGGCATTAACCAAGATCTTTATGTATTTATGCATTTTATGTGTGAAGCTGAGTGTATATGTAGGCAAAAATTGGTATTTCAAAATGGTAAATCCTCAAGCAGGGGAAGTTGTGGGTTAAACTGGTGGCAAATCAAGCAATCAGAAAAATAGGACTCCCCAGGAGAATGCCGAAATAAAATTTTTATTAATAGGCATTTTACTGCTGGGAGTTTACAAGATGAAGAAGATCTGTGTCTCTGTAGTTGTGGAAAAAAAAAAAAAAAGACAGACACAATTCAGCCCTTTTCTGGCCTAAAAGGGAATTTGAAGGTTAACACTTAGAAATCATGTATAAAACCAACAGGGAAAAAAACAAAAAGCAGAAGGAAGGGGTATGGAAAGGAGGTATATGGCACACAATAAAAGTGAGAATTTATGAAGCATACAAGGTGATAAGGAGCGTTCAAAATAATCTGGAAAAACTGGATTGCTGCAAGTGCTAACGGCACTTGGAAGCAGTTTTTTTCAAAATACATTGAAAACTAAGGAATAGCAGTGAGAGCTTAGGCTCTTACTGGGTGGATACAAGTAAAACCGTTGATAGTGATAACTTTTGATGGAGGCTTTTTGATATAGAAAAGCTAGTTTGCATACAAAAAGAAATGGATTTGTGTATTCACACTACAGGAGGATAGTAAAAAACTTTTTCATCTTTCTGCAAAGTAAGGAAAGTTTTAACAGCATCTATTAAGCGTAAGTATTTTCAGATCGGTAGCCAAGCAAATTTTCATCTCAAAATTATAGAAATATTTGACTGAAGAGGCACCTGGCCCAATGGAATTTGGTATTTAAAAATCCTGGTGGTGTACTAGAGAAAGGTCATGGAAAGGTCATGGAAAAACCTGTGCCATTGTCCAGGGACAGAAAGTGAGGTGACACCTGACTGTTAGATGGTTCTGTTGTAATAATCATAGGGAAGAGAGTGTAAAGTTATTACAGGTGACCTAACAGATGCTCCAACAATTAAAATAATTTTCATCATTTAGTATTTAAAAAAAAAAAGTTGTGAGAAGCAAACCTGACTTCATTCTTTGACAAAATAATACATTTGGTTGATGAAAGCACTGGTGCAAACAAACCAAGAATCTTGTAAATTCTGAAGAAAAAATGGGCAGCATCTGTATACATCACAATTTGCATTACATGGATTAATTAGCAGCTAACAGGCAAAACTTGTGTCCAAAAAGAAGCACCAATCACTGCTGAAAATGTGTGTTACTCTGCGAGAACTGTGCTGTTTAATAATTGCACCAGGAGATACAACTGTAAAAAACACTGTTGATTAAATTTGCAAGTGTCAAGGTCAGCAGCTAAAGGCGAGGGAGTCCTTCAGATGAGCACGATTCACCTGGCCAGGTGAACATCCTCAGCCAGGACAGGATGCTCAGGGGTGTCAGTGGAGTCTCTGCAGGCCCTGCAGCACCACACTCCCTCAATGCTATTGATCCCTGAATCCCTCTGAACTGCCTGGCCTGCGGGAACACCCAAGAGTGACCGGGGCAGAGTGTAATGTGGGAACTCAGCACATCGCTCCAGATGTCCACAGCTACCGAGAGAACCTTTGGGGGGCTCGGAGGTCTTGGAATGTTGCCAAAAGCACTTGGTGGCTTGACTTTGATCCCTCTAGGGATGTGCCACCTGCATATGAGGATATGAGAATCACTGGGGTTTGAATGGTGTAAAAACAGTATATTTACAAGGTGAAACACGAGTTTTAACGTTTTGGTACAGGGGGGTTATGGAGACAAGATGGAGGAATTTAGGCCTATCTCGTGGTTCTTCTTTCTTCTTCTTGTCATCCATTTTCTGTGTGGTGTAGGCACTGGTGGATAGGTTCTTGGTGAAGGTACACTTGCCAACAAGGGTGAAAGGTATTGGGGATAAAAGGTAAATAAGATTTACGTAGTTTTTACTATAAAAAGACACGACTGCCCCGTGGGCGGTCAGAGTGCCTTTGGCTGCCTTGCTGGTCGGATCCCAGCTGGGCTGAGAGAAAACTTTGTAGATAAGAAATAATAAACACCCTTGAAGATCAAAAATCAGAGAGTCCAGCCTCGTCCTTTGGAGCCTGATTTCGAACGAACCATCCTACGCATGTCTGGGCAGAGACAGACAAGAGCCGACCGGGACAGTGTAACTGCCGGAGGATGCAGTTCTTGCTCATATCCTTTCCTCTTCCCTTTGGATGCTGCTGTTCTGGCTCAGGACTCACAGGAGCTCTGTGGACGGCCCGCTGGGCTGGACCGCCCCGGACACGCCGGGATGGGTGTGTGTGTGACCGTGGCTGCTGTGCAGACTGCGAGGAAGGACAAGCTGCCAGGAGCAGGAGCCTCGCTGGCAGCCGCTGGAGAAGTCACCGTCACCTGTGACCGACAGCGCGGAGTTGAAAGCCCAGCAAAGCCTGCAGCTGCAGCACCCACCCACACGGCTCCTCATCATCCTGAAATCCTGGAGAGGGTCCAGAGCAAAATGACAGGAGCAATTAGGAAGGTCAGACAACGCCTGACAGGGGACACTCTGAGCCATTACTCGGGTCCAGCTAAAGCAGAATCTCCCAGTGACAGCACAGAAAACACAGAGTGCTGGTGGCAGCGTCACCTGCAGGGAAAGGCACGGTGAGAATCAACCACTGCGAGTTTTATGTGGGCACATTCAGAGCAGAACAAGACATCACATCCCCAGCAGTGAGGGGGACTGTCCTAGCTAGCAGGCAGTCAAAGGGGGAGACTGTCTTTCAAGGTACTCAAATAAAGGTCAGGATAGTTTTTTTCAAGCTGTCCTTTCGTAACAATAATAAAATAAAATAAAAATTAACTACATCAGTGAAAAGAGGCAATTTCAGGTAAAATTCCAAGGACTGTGTTACACTGGAAATGAGAGCTGGCAGTTTGTCTGCCTTTTTGGCCCATAAACTGACTTGGAAGGAAGGAAAAACAATGGAGATATGGACGACATGAATTAGGAGTGGCCGTATTCCTCATGAGGAGAAATATACCATGGCATTTGATTTTGTTTGACTACCTGCTCTCTGATACTCCCCACTAGAGCCTGCAATTACTGCGTCCCTGAAGATCTCAGTCTGGATTTAAATCACAAAAACAAGTGAAGTAGATACTCTGAAGCAGAAAAAAGTAATACTCACTGATAAACAAGGTGACCTTGTGCTTAAGAGCAGTATTCATTCCATTTTAAATATAAAACACTTATTACAGAAAATGTCACTGAGACTAAGAGTGCATCAAATATAAGCTTGATTGCATTAAGAAGACAGGCATAAATAATATTAGTCCTTCTGCTTCTCTGGGAGACAGCCACGCTGCCTTCCAAGGTCAAATGTGCCGTGGCCAAGTGCCACATGGCATCACTGCCTGGCCACGTGGACCAAGGAGCAGGAATCTGGTCATCATCTGATTAGCTGCTGGGCACACCAGCCCATTGTAAGGCACACTGTGTCAGTGCAAATAAATATTAAATTCAGGCATTTAAAACTAACTCTTTAGTAGAACTGTTGGATATAAGATACTAAATTTTATACCTGTTTTGTCAGCTTGCAAAACAAAAGATTAAGTGCTTTGCACTTGAGCCAACAAAGATTACTTGGAGGCCGTGGCTGCATTGTTTTGTGGATATGGACAAGCCAGAACATCTAAGGTGGTATTAAAAGAGCAGATATTTTTCAAAGAATAAAGCAAAGCTCGAGATTATATTTTCCCCATAGGTTCCACTTGTTTGATTATGCCTCTGCTCATTCAATTTTAGTTAGCAAAATAGATTCAGCAGTTTAACTACATTGGTTTAGAAGCACTTTATGAACAGAGCTGAAGCTCAGCTGCCTCCAAGAAAGCATACACTGACCAACCAGAAGTAAATAATTTAAATAAACTGTGTTTCCTTCAACCTCACATTATACCACAGCCACACATTCTGCAGTGCTTCCAAAGCTCTGGGCTTGGTTTCTCCAGCACAGGTGTGGCAGCACGGGCACCGTGCTCAGCCAAAGCCCTTTTCTGGAACATGGCAGACACAAGAACAGGAGAGGCCACTCCCAACCCTCCAGGTCAGATTGCTGGCCCCCACCAGCCACGCACCTGCCACCCCTGTGACGCTGGAATTGTGCAAAATCATGTGAGAATGCTGGATGGAGCTTTGAGCAACCTGGCCCAGCGAAAGGTGACCCTGCCCAATGGGTTGGAACTAGATCATCTTTAAGGTCCCTGACAACTCAAACCATTCTCTGATTCTTGGCATCTCTGAAAATGTCAGAAGCCTTGAGAGTTGTGCTCACCCTCACATGTAATTGCCAAGTTCATCACAGACCAGACTGCAAAGAACCTTTATTGGGCCTGAAGGGTTACAAGGATACAGCTCCCTGAAGAGTACAAAATGCTGACCAAAGACAGGTCCCCACTAGTGCTGCGTGTTTGCTTCTCCTGGTGACACCAGTCTTCTGCACTGAACACTCTCTCTGACGTGTCCTTCACCTGAACTTCAGTAACATGAGCAGTGATAAGCTACAATGGACAACAAAGCGCCTGTAACATTTCCTATTCTCTGTCTCTCAAAAAACCCACAAACAAACAGAAACCACACACACACAAAAAAAAAAAAAAAAAAAAAAGAGCAAAAGGAGAAAGAAGAAAAGGGGGAAAGGATCAGTCTTTTTGTTTCTCAAGGCCTCCAGCTCTGAATTGTGTCCCAGACAAAACATGGGATTCATGCTTCCCTCCTGAGCGTGATGTGTAACATTAAGTCAGTCCAGCTCACCTCCACTGCAAAAACATGCTCTTCCTCCCAGGTCAGTTGAAAATTCCACTTCTCCCAGCACACCCAGGTGGGTTCCCATGCATTTCCTTCAATGAGTGATGACCAGATGCTGACAAATGGCAGATATTCTCTCCAGATGAAAAATTAACTGAGAAGTTCAAAAGGCCCGTCTGGAGTGGAGAGGGCTGATTTCAGGCTCCAGGAGCAGCAGCAGTTGGCAGCAGCCCCTGGTGAGGAGAGACAGCAGAGGAATGGAGACCATCCCCACCCATGTCCCCAGGTAGGCTGCAGCACTGGGAGCTCCTTCTCCTGGAAGGGGAAAGGGGAAAGGGGAAAGGGGAAAGGGGAAAGGGGAAAGGGGAAAGGGGAAAGGGGAAAGGGGAAAGGGGAAAGGGGAAAGGGGAAAGGGGAAAGGGGAAAGGGGAAAGGGGAAAGGGGAAAGGGGAAAGGGGAAAGGGGAAAGGGGAAAGGGGAAAGGGGAAAGGGGAAAGGGGAAAGGGGAAAGGGGAAAGGGGAAAGGGGAAAGGGGAAAGGAAAGGAAAGGAAAGGAAAGGAAAGGAAAGGAAAGGAAAGGAAAGGAAAGGAAAGGAAAGGAAAGGAAAGGAAAGGAAAGGAAAGGAAAGGAAAGGAAAGGAAAGGAAAGGAAAGGAAAGGGACACAAACACATCCCTCTGTCACTGCTCCTGTCCCCTTCACCAGGAGCTTTCACCAGGGTCAAAGCACCTAGACCATCACATCCCTTACATCCTGCAGAAAGAGCCAACCACTCCACAAGTCCTGGCTGGCTCCAATACCACAGGCAGCATTCATCCAAGCATGCATCCAAACCTTCAGGAGGTGGATCAGAGCACACATACTGTCAGGTTGGCAGATGACAGCATGGATGTCCTGCTGGGGACATAAGCACCATGGAGTGGTGTGCCAGGCTACTCCAGACCCTCTTTAGCTGTACTAATCTCTCATCTTTTTATTCATGTTATCTTCATCTGAAGCCCAAACAAGCCCCAGAAACTGTTCCACCACCTGCCCCCAGCCAAACTGGGGCATCACATTCAGCCCTTTCCCCTCCTAAGGTACCACACCAGGGGTAAGCATTGGGTTACACACTGCTTGGAGCAGTTTCAGCCATTTTACTCCAGAGATCCTTTAAGGCTCTTGGACAAGTGCCATTGCTCCCAGCAAGTTGTTACTGTTTGCTTTGTCAGTGTGTAGAACAGCCTTTTCCTCAGCGCTTCAGTTTCAGACAGGTTCACTGGCAGACCCCACCCTGCTGAAGAATGGGTTCTGCCACCCTGATCTCATCACTCAGCACTTCACACAGGCTGCAGAGGTGTCTGGGATGACCTTATCTCTGCTGGGCCCTCCCTGCGCAGCCTGATCACTGTTCTGCCCTTCAGAACATCTGGCAGGTTCCTGATGCGTTTCAAGGGAGATCTGTTAGGTTTGTTTCCTTTTGCTGGCTGTTCCTTGCTTGACCTGACTTGCTGCCTTTCTATATGCAACATTATGAAGTTTCTCTAGTTTTCCACTTGGAGACAACCCCAGATGCTTTTTGGAACTTCCCCTACCCCACAGGACAATTGTTTCTGTAACCCACAGGAAAAAGTTTCCGCTCCGTTTTTCAGCCCATGAGCGTGCCCAGTTACTGAGGATGGCAAAGCGTGACAGGAGCGAATTCAGGTGACACTTCTGGACACACAGCAGAAAACTGCTGTGGCAGGTGCTGTTATAGGTCATCAGTGCTGGGCACTGGAATGCCACCGAGAGAGAAGTAAGAGGGAATAGAATGCTGCCCCAGCAGGTGCAGTGGTGTGCTGACAAGAGGAGGCAAAAGGGGTTAGGGACAAATGAAGGGTAGTGGCAGAGGGCTGTATGGGGTGGTAACACTGATTTCCCACCATGTCCAGGTGCAGCTTGCAGAGAAGGAGGGCACAATTTTCTTCTTTTTGATTTCATTCACTACTGCTCTTTCCATTCAGCTCCCTCACCTTCCCTTGTTTTCAATCCTACTTTTTATAATTTTCTTTTCTGTCTTTTCAAAACAGTTCTGAAGCCCTGTGTTTGTTTAGTGTTGGCTTCTTTACAAATTGCAGGTTTTCCCCTTCTTTAATATTTCTGTACATACCTAAATCATCCTCACAGACCCATCCTCCCATGAAATACCACCAACATCTTAATAAGTCCTTAGCATGAAAGATCAATTGCCTCAGCTGATAAACATGCATATTCTCATATCAGGAGCAAATACTTTGAGATTCTTTACTGGCAGGGGATATGACAGACAAAAAGCCTGAGACCCCATGAAGTGGACCATTTTTCAAGGTACAGAGGAAGATTTTTCTCTAAAAAAACAACCTACATGTCTCACTTGATGAAAACCCCTTCCCAACCCCAAAATTTGCCCAGGAGTACAAACTTCTTTGTACACGAGATGTATCTGAGGCAGCTGAAATCTTGATATGGAGTTAAAAGAAGAAATGGCAGGATGGGACAGTGACTATAATGAAGAAATCTCACTCTTCTCAGTATCACTGGAAGTAGTCACATGGCTTGACTAAGATTCACATTTTGTTGGCCAACCTTTTCTGCTTAAAAGAAAGAATGAAACAAACAAACAAAAAATATATGAATCCAGATATTCTGAGTCCTACAGAGGACAAACCTCAGATTACTTCATTATAAAAACCACCAAAGAGTATCTTGTAACCTAATGCTTCACTTGAATTTATCAAGCTACACCTTGAACAAAATTGGGCTCTTTGCCTCCTGGGCCATTCCAGACCTTTCAGACCATTTCCCGGCCATTGCGTCACTGCCAGCCTGAGATCTTGCAAGGGAAGACATAAAACCTCTCAAGCAGAAGAATGAATTGAACATTGGAACAAATAAAAGGGAGACTGGAAAGTGGGGGTGATGCCTCCTGCTCCTCCTCAGAAGGGTGTGGTGGGAGGTGCTCCCTTGGGCTATTTGGCTATGAAATCTGGCCTTGCCCATAAAAGAATCAGGATTTATAGATTGACTTTTCTTCTTAAGGGCTTAATTACATTTGGATTCCCTTTTCAAGGGTATAGGTTTTGGCTTGTATTCCAGAGGAGAGATCACCATGAGCAGAGCCGAGAAGCAGAACATGAAACCACTGGGATGGGAGTGCCTGGGGAGGGCATTTGGAGAATCACATGAGGCAATGTCACAAATCAAGCTAAACACAAGCAAGGCTGTCCTGTCACCAGCTCTGGTAAAGCTGCAGGCAGGCAACAGGGAGCACCTGTGTCCACGGAGCTGTGCTGAGGCAGGTGCTGCCCTGGGCTTGCAGGGGACCAGCCCCAGCCCTGCCATCTCTGTTGGCTGGGGAACAGCAGCTGCCAGATGAAAAACTGGTCTGAGGTGGCTGCTTCTGCCTCTGATCTCCAGGAACAGGCAGGAGAGATCAGGAAAGGGGTGGGGACAGAGAGCCAGGGAGTCAGGTGGCTGTGATAATGGTTATATTGTTCGGGCTGGAATGAGGAAATTGAAGATTTCACCTGGGGAGAGCAGGGGAGGGTTTGGGGACGTCAAAGAGGCTCCATCTTGATTGCCCACTTATTAATTGCCCCTCAGGACAAGGCAGATGCAGAACCAGTCCTATAGGTTTGCTGGCTGCTCTTCCAGCCTTGACTGTCCACCCAGCCTCCAGATGTGTGTTAGTTTAGCTGTGCCAGTGGGTGGGAATTTCGATCTGGCCATTTCCACACTTGGTCCCATAGCAGCAGGACTGGAATGAGATCAGTGTCCGTGAAGCTGTGGATCTGGCTGAGAGATCCTCCATGAGGGACTGTGCAGCACAGGTAGAGCTTGGTGACTCTGATTCTCTCGTGCAGGGCAACAGGTCACAAGTAATGAAGGTGGCAGCTGGCTTGGACACAAAGTTGTGTGGCTAAAGGATCTGGATCACTGGGCTTCTTCAAGACTCTGCCTCATACACCATTTCCAGGAAGCAATATCCCTTACCCTGAAATACGGACAACAGATGGGAGTCAGCTACCCAATGGGAGTTAGCTACATTACAGAAGCCAATTCAGGTTTGCCAGATGAGTCTTCTGGGGTCCACTCACCTTGACTTCATTCTCCTTGGAAGAGAGACTGGGTTCCCTCCACCCAGTCTCCAGCAGGACTTTCTCAGTCCTACAATATTTTATTTTCATGATTCTGCCCAGTAGTCTCCCCTCTTTCATGCTGAAAGGTACAGATAACACACAGAGGTTTTTTTTCCATTTTCCTTGGGCCTCCCTTTTGCTTCACCAGAGTGGCTCTCTGCAGCCACGCTGCTCCTACGAGGTACAAATGAAGACATGCACTGAAAACCAGCCTCCTGGGGACATGAAAGAGTGGAAGTGTGTGCATGGACATGCTGCTTATTTGGGACAGACACCACTGCTACCTGGCAAGTTACATCAGTAGCAAGGGAGAAGGCATTCTACAGCCCAGCAGATTGGTTTGCAAATCCCTGATGGTTTTTAATAATGACCCTCTTTGGAGATCACCACCTCTGCCCCCAGGGAGTCCCTGCACCCTGGGGAAACACCTCCCTGCTGAAGACAGCAGCCATTCAATGGGCAGCCTCACACCCACCCATCTTTGCCACCTGCTGAGCCGGGGCTTCTTTGGCCAAACAGGCTTACAGCAACACCCGTGATGCTACTCCTTGACAGTTCAGATCACTTGTTTTAGTGCAAAAAATATGAGCAGCTGCAGGTAATCCAGAAATAATTCCCAAATAATCTCTGGCTGTTGCTTTGGAGCAGAAGAAAAGTACAATTGCATTTACAGATATTAAGAATTAATTGGATCAAAGGTCTAACAAGTAGTTCAAAAACAAGTATAATTTGTTTGGAATCCATACCAGACAGGCAGAGATTTTTCTTTTTTTTTCTTCTTTTTCCCATGACAGCAGGGACAGTAGCAGTGTGTAAAAAACAAGCTTGTTCTATTTTAAAATGTTGTGTGTACTACAGATCATTATCAAATTCCTACCTGGGCAGATAATCGACGTAGCTGGTAAGGAAACATTTCAAATTTGGTGCCATAAAGAGTGATTCATGTTTACTCAAAGGTTGTTCAGTAGCAATAAAAAGCAATCATGCATTCAGAGCTTGTGAAGATGAAATATACAGAAGCACTGCCCAGAACAACAGGGCGCTTCCCATTTCACAAGAAAAGGAACTAGTGACAAGGATCTTCCCAGCACAAAGCTCCTTGGATTTAAAACGTTGTTAGAGGTGGAGTAAATATGATGAACCAAAACTTCCAAAGATGATTTGTAGTGCCCGATGGAAGATCTTTCATCCTGTTGCAAGAGCTGGGATTTCAGAAGACAAATTATCCCATAATTGCTGAGCCTGAATGGCAGTGAGGGTAATAACCATCAGTGTCAAAACCAGTTCCATCAGGTGTGACTCACCTTGATAGGTCAATACCTCTGGATGGAAATATCCAGAAAGTTGTGGATGGGCAAAATGCTCAGAAGGCTCTTGTGTGAGGAAAGCCTGAGGGAGGAGTGAACCTAATCACCTAAATGATCAGCAGGAGTTGCTTTTGCAAACTGCACCAGTAACTCCTTACCACTGTCTCCTGTTTCAGCGCAGTGTGCTTGGGGAAAACGGTCCCATTTATGACTGACAATCTGGGTCAGAAACTGGTCATTTCAGTGATCTAATTCATGTACATACTAGGGAAAAAAAAACCAAACCAGCACAAAAACTGGGAAGATGTAAGTAACAATTTAAAAAAACCCAACCCTGAAGAGTTAGCAAATTCTGATCTTCTTCTGATGGAGATTGAGACTGGCAGCTGAGCTGGCAACAGGAGATTTGTTGTCTGCATTGTCTCTAAAGTATTTGAGGAATCAAGTGGTAATTGTGTTTGTAGCAATGTTAAAGATAAATTTTTGGTCCCCTTGTGCACTGGCAGTCGATCTGCAGCCCACCTGTGTGACAATGGGGACATGGGCACTTTTACAGAGCCACAGCCAAAGGTGATATTCACATGACTGAAGCAACTGGAAGCCACCCCAGGGCTGATACCTGCTCCAAGGTGTGCCACAGCAGCAGATAATGCACAGCAGCTGAGCAGCACACTGTGGGGAGAAAGAGGAAAAGGGGAATTGCTCAGAGCACAGCTGTCAGGGCCACTGGAAATGGTCAAAGGGCCAGTAAATGGCTTTTTAATTCTTAAAAAAAACCCCAAACAACACATGGATAAAGTCTTCTGAAAAATAAATTTAGATGTGTATGTGTACAGAGAGACACACAGATCCATGGGTATTATCATTATCTGCTATTCTTGTCCAAATCTGGTCAGAGGCCAAAAGTTGTCCCAAACAACATGGTGATTGAAATTGTCAGGTATGGCAAAATGCTGAGAAAATTGCTTTAGACTGTCATTAGGATACAGCAAATCAGTCCAGATGTTTGAGGTCTTATTCAAGTCAAAAGAAAACAAAAAATGTAAGTTATCTTTGTCTCACACCAACAAAGACGACCGTATTTCTGAAGTAATTTGCAAAGATCAGTTGAAGACAATTTAAAACCCTTTTACATACTGTGGAAATGAGAGAATGCCTACGGGTTACCAAATTTGTCTGTAGTTGCTAGGTGGGTGCAGTTAACTTAAATGAGTATAAAAGATTCTCATTTATAAAAGGCATTCTCAGGGGCAAAATAACTTTTGCTACTCCAGTAAGACAGAGTCACAATTCCAGTAAGACAGAGTCACAATTCCAGTAAGAGGGAGGTGGTACTGGAGGATCAGTCCATTACTGTAACAGTAATTTCAGGAAATTGTGATAATAAAAGTTACACAAGTTTCTCTCTGTGAAGCAACTGGATTACGTCTCCATAGGTTCCACTGGTAATTGTAAGCACCAATGCTGCTGAATTCCCAGTCTCCAGGTCTGTCTGAGCACGTGAAACTTGCAAGTGGCACCAGTCAGAAGAGCTCACGTTCCTCCACCGTGACATTTCCTACTGGCACTGCCCAAGATGAGGTACTAAAACTGGACACTAGACTGACACTGAAGATGGTGGCAAGCATCAAAAGCCCACTTTATTGCAAAAGCCAGGCTTTTCTCTGTTGGTTATCAGTTTGCATGGTTTTAAGGCACAACAAGCCCAAGTCAACCAATCACCACACACCACAACGTGGACATGCAGCAGTCTCTGCAGCACATCTCTCACATTCCTGTATCCCCATTCCAGCTGAGTCCCTCTCCCATAGCCCTCTTCTACTTAGCCAAAGCAGCAGGCCTGAGCCATGATTTCACAAGGGCAACAATGCTGACAATTTCCTCAGGCTGACGATTTCGTCAGGCTTCACCCATACACAACAGTTCCCCCTTTTCTGTTTTCTATGCGAAGGGTTTGTGCACCCTGATGTTAAAACAGTCTGCACTTGTAAGGCCATTATCTTATTAAGAGTATTATGGTCATCTGCTGGACACAGGATAAGACACATGAAATACAGATCACAATCAATAAAAACTCATTAAATACAACTCTGCCATTGACAAGGGGACTCACAGTATAGGAGAACGAAAGGATAATGTCCAAGGTCTCCTGGGAAGTGGAAATAAATGGCTACTGTTCTAAAGTTCATATGGTTGGAGTTCAGGGGCCGTGCTGTTTAGGCAGGAGGAAGTCCATTAGCTAGAAATGCTGACTGACATCACTGAATGTCTGTTTGGAAGTCTGGAATGGGGAATAACTGCAGAAGGTTAGTAGGAACACCATACCACGAGGATGACATAAGGCCCCTGTAAGTCTCCAGACACAGCCATGTTCTGGCAGTCCTACTTCTGGGATTAGGTCACCTTTCTTTTCATTGGGCCTCATCCTCTCGGAGGCAATCCATGTTTGTCCAGACGAGCAGGCAGCCACCTTCGACCTGCTGGCAATTAGACACATGCACACCTTCTCCCTAGGTCAGTAAATCAGCTGGGGCTTGCCACTGCACATCCAACTGGGAATCTTCATCTAGAAGCTTTTAGAAATTGGTTCTGTACATGCAAATCTTCAGAGCAGCATCGCTCTGCTGGGGATTGCATTTGATGATTTGTTTTCAAAGCTTCCAGTGTAAACATTGCATAATCTAAATGTTCTTGAAGAGCCATATGCCTTTTTTGGTTTGTTGATTTTTTTTGCAACATGCACATTTCTCACTGTGAGCATGAAAGTAAAACAATACACATGGCAAAGCAACAATCTAACACTAAGCAGACATAGGCAAGGAAATTAAGAATGATACATTATCAATTCCCTAAATACTTCACTATCACCCAGGGGCTGCAACAGCTGACAAGCCTCATTTTTAGTGAGGATATGGAGAACCATTCCCAGGTAACGTTTCCAAGTTCACTTTAAAAGAAGTGTCATGAGTCCAGCTTGGCAAGTCAAAGTGACTGGAGCATTGTTTTTATGCAGAAAACACCTGGGTTTGTTGGTGTACTGCCTGGCCACATAGAGCCATGGCTTGGCCAGAGCCAAGGCCTTAACTGGAAGGGTCTCCCTAACATACCTTAAAAACAAGCCTCTCCTTAGCAGCAGCTAGGAAAGTTTCCTAAAATGATGGATGTCTTGCAGATAGTTATACAAAGATATGTTAAACTTGTAAAGTAGGCAGCTTTGTCATTTATCCTCAGTTAAATACTATCTTACGGACAATACCTGTTATAAGGAGTCAGTGAATTCATGTTATGACATTAAAACGGAATAAAAGTTAAAGAAAGAAACTACTAAATGGCTTACAACTAATAACAGTCATAATCTGGAATTGTTACTCATTCTTCAGTGTTACCTATGGAAGATAAAACAGCAGTGATTGTCAAAAATAATTATGTCGATTAATCAGTGTGAAACATTTACATTCATAACATCCTTGATGAAATTAAGGATTTAAGAAACCGTATCTTCACATATTTTACACAACTTACTATCTCATATTTTTAAACAGGTGGCTACTAACGTTTCCTCAGTTATTTCAGTTGGTTTTATCTTATCTCTCTAACAAAATAGCTGTATCTTGTAATTCAAATGAGCAGATATTAACTGAAATTAATCTTGATAGAAATTAGCAGAATTTAAATTTAACAGAACCTTAACCTGCCAGAACTTAAATGTAACAGAACTTCGAAGTAACAACATGAAGGCAAACAATTGCTTTGTAACTGAAACAGCAGTAACATGGATTTACTGGAGAGATTATAAAGGTCAGGCAAACATGTTGTGATTTTATGCATTCGTAGTGAGGATTTTTCCGGTGTAAGTAACTCTTGATAGAGTTTTGGTTTTGGTTTTGTTTTGTTTCTAAAGTGCAGCTTTACTCAGAAAAGTGACAACAGTGTAATTTTTGACAAATTGCCCTGCGAACCTGCAGCTTTTTAAGATTGCCTATACAATAGATTTGAGCTTGGCTTTATAAAGGTCAATGGGATGTAAATATTCAAGGCTAAAACAATAAGAATTTAGTTATATAATAATGCCATGAAGTTTTACAGAAGTAACTTGGTTACTTTAGTGGGTGTGTAAGACTGGTAAAATGTTTTGACACCAAAAGATTCACAATAAAATGATCTCGTTAAAGCTGTGAGGTAAAAAGCAAGTGAACTGGCAAAGCTGGGATAAGTTTGTCTGCCTTTGCAGAGGAATTTCACATTGTAATTATAACTAAGTCTCAAACAGCTACTGCAGATAAAATTCAAGGTTTGCCTGGAATGTGAGCAAAAGAATGTCTAATTTACGACTTGTGCCAACTGCAGGCTTGAAAGTTAATTGCTGTTTTGTTAACATCGACCTAAAATACTTGCAAGGAGGGATCCCCTGAATTTTCTAGGGAGGCACTGTATCTTACAAATATGAACCTTCTTGTCCACACACTAAAACATTACCCACTTGCAAATATTTTTCCAGGTATGTAAATTTTTTATTACTGTGGTAATAGCTAACACCATCACAACTTAGCAAAGAATCAGTGTCAGTTCAGTTCAGTCAGACCCCAAATCAAAATTCCTGAAAAGGGAGCACACACTCCACAGGGCAAGCTCCACTAATCATGCAATATATCAGTGTCTCTGCCAAAGAACCCAGATTCTGCCGTGCCACCCATGTGCATCTCAGCAAGTGCCAGGTGGGGTGGCTGCACCGTCTGGGGGCCCAAGAGGGGACGGGGGAGCTCTGACGAGTTGGGGGCGTTCAGGCCCAGGGGATCCAGGTCCCAGAGAAAGTGGTGTTCCATCAGTGCCATCCTAGACAGGGAGGTGGAGTGATGGGGGCCGCTCTGGCTGCAGGGCCTGGTGCTGCTGTGGGGCCATGCCGTGGGCAGGGGGATCAACCCATTCCCAGGATCCGTGTCCTGGATCCGTGCCCAGAGCGCATTGTCTGTATCTGTCTAGCACTCCCTGCTGCAGGTGCACACAGGAGTTTTTAACATCAAGGTCTCTTTTATCTAGGAAAAAGGTACAGGGTTTTCTAACCTGTAAAAAAAGCGGCTCCAGTGTGGAGGAATGACTGTAATATCTGTAAAGGTCTGCCTTGCCAAGCCACTGTCCATCCATCATTGCAATCTAGCATCCCGGCGCTTTGGGTCTGCAGGGCTTTGTTGCTGGTCCCAGACCTCTTCCTCACCATAATCCTATCTCCCATCATTGCTAGGCAGAGGAAGATAGCGCGAGTTTTGGAACTTTGGAACGAGTTTTGGAAGGGGGAGGGTATTAAACGGAGGAGCTCTCATGAGCTGGGCAGTGACAACAGTGGCAGAAACTGCTGCCTCTCTATCGACCTTTAATCACAGCAATGAGTCCCAAACCAAGCACCACATGGTTAGCCATCCTGTGGCTATTTTGTCCCCCTTTGTAGCTGCTTCCCATGACACCTGCCCTGCTGCCTCCCATGTTTTGACAAAAAAGGCAGTCTGTACATCCACCCTCACCCATTTCTTTTGCATCAAATGAGCACGGTGTGTAGCAGCCCCTTCTCATAATGGACACCTCTCTTCTGTAATATTCACAACAGAATGTTCAAAACAGATTTTTCTTCTGCTGCTATTTGAGCCCCCATGTCTCTGTTCCCACTCGCTTACCTGGAGTCAGATGTCTCTGCTTTCCCAAATTGCCCAGACTTTCAGGCTCACAGGTCTGCCTGTTTTGCTTGACTGAGCTCCATCGCTGGCTGCTCTCATGCCTGCAGTCCCGACCCTAACACGTCCGGGGTCACCATGTAGTGGTGGACACTAGACTGACACTGAAGATGGTGGCAAGCATCAAAAGCCCACTTTATTGCAAAAGCCAGGCTTTTCTCTGTTGGTTATCAGTTTGCATAGATTTAAGGCACAACAAGCCCAACTCAACCAATCACCACACACCCCAACGTGGACATGCAGCAGTCTCTGCAGCACATCTCTCACATCCCTGTAACCCCATTCCAGCTGAGTCCCTCTCTCATAGTCCTCTTCTACTTAGCCAAAGCAGCAGGCCTGAGCCATGATTTCACAAGGGCAACAAGGCCCTTATTTCATCAGGCTTCACCTATAAACAACAGGGTACAGACATGCACGGACTGTCGGCCCAACCCAGGATACTTCTAATCATGGAAAGGTTTGGGCTGGAAGGGACCTTAAAGGTCATCCAGTTCCAAGCCCCCCTGCCATGGGCAGGGACACCTTCCACTAGATCAGGTTGCTCAAAGCCCCGTCCAACCTGGCCTTGAACACTTCCAGGGATGTGGCATCTACAGTTTCTCTGGGAAACCTGTTCCAGTGCCTCACCAATCCCACTTTAGGGTGAAAAATTTCCCCCTAACATCCAATCTAAACCTACCCTCTTTCAGTTTGAAGCCATTCCACCTTGTCCTATCACGACATGTCCTGATAAACAGTCTCTTGTAGCCCTGATGGATCCTGGAAGGCTGCAACAAGTTTTCACTGCCGGCCTCGCTTCTCCAAGCTGAACAACCCAAACTCTCTCCCTGCAGCCTGCCTTCACAGGAGAGGTGCTCCAGCCCTTTGATCATCTTTGTGGCTTCCTCTGGACTCTATCCAAAATGACCATGTCCTTCCTGAGTTGGGGGCCCCAGAAGTGGATGCAGTAATGCTCTGAGGAAGCTGCACTTTAATAAGCATTTGACCAGCATTTGACAATATTAGTCCATTCACCTCATACCACCCACTTTGTCCAAGTTTTATCTTGATGAAAGTTCAAAATTAATTTACTGGACGTACAATTAAGTTTAGAACTGCAGGGGAAATGATGCTTTTGCTTTGCATTACTCTTTGTCACGGGACAGAGCTAGCGGAACGCTACAAATTGTGGCTGTAGGTTTATAACAAGCACCTGTCTGTCACAAGGCTGTTCCTGGCACACTGACACTTAACTGCTGGCCTCAAAAGTGTACTGCTTGCCACTTTCAAGCATGGGATTTTGCAATATGAAGAGGTGAAAGTGGCTGAGTATTTTGAGTCACTAACCAAACCACAGCTAACTCAACAAGGATCAAAATTCAGTAACCAAAGACTCTGAACAAGGACTTATCTGAAGGAGGTAACCAGAAAGAGAAGAAATAAGTGAAAACTTCAGAGACATCTAGTTTAAAAGAGAATCATTGGGAGAAAAGATTGGTAAAGGAGTTTCACGGTTATAGTGACAGGAGAGTGTTTGGGACTTTCGGTCACATTTTGCTAAGGGCGTTCATTTCCGTGGTCCGAGGAAGCACTGGAAGGCTTTGGGTAATGCCGGGAGGCCTTGATTTCCCAGGCACAGCTCAGGAAAACAAGTTCCCACTCATGGTTGGGCCAGGCAGTTGCGGACACAAAAGATTTCTTTAGTTAAGGCACCGGCAAAGGCGATGCGGTAACTGAGGTGTATCTCTGACTCGCCCCCAGCCTTCTCTGTCCCAGCTTCATGCCCCTCGCAGATCTCACCCGAAACTCGCGGTTTTGCCCTTGGAAGGCACAATTTGGCGATGAAAGCCAAGCCCTCTCCGCCGGTCGGTGGCAGGGCAGGGTCTCGGGGGGACGGACCGTGGGGGTTCCTGGCCGGCCGGCCGGCTCTGCCTCGGGGACCAGCGCTGCCAACTTTCTTTCTGCATCGCCTGGGCTCGCTGGGACGCCGCGTCCCCGCCGGAGGGGATGGGAGGAGGAGGAGGCTCAGGCTGTTCGCGGCCGTACCTGGCGAGGGCCGGGCTCCCCTCGGGGGATAGGGGGGCCCCGCAGCCCCGGGAGCGCCTTGACCCCGGCGGCACCGCCAAGGTCACCGCCCCGACGTGTTCCCTGTCCCCCGGCCGCCGCTGCCCCGCCGCCGACACTTGAGAGTTTAAAGAGGCTTTTCTTCCCCGGGAGCGGCGCCTGAGGGAAGGGGAAGGGGCAGGAGGGGGCAGGCAGGAGGGACAGGCGGGAGGGGCGGGGAGAGGCTGGCAGGGCAGGAGCCGGGCGGGGTGCTGGCTCCAACTGGAAAGGAACCGGTCCCAGCCCAGCCGGAGAGGCTGCGGGAGAGCCGGCAGCGCTGGGCAGAGCACGCCGGCCTCGGCCCTGGCCCCGGCCCCGGTCCCGGTCCCGGTCCCGGCCCGAGCAGCCGCCGCCCGCCATGGGCACCGCGCCCCCCGTCAGTGCCGCGGCCCCGGGGGCGGGCGGGGGGCGCAGCCGCGGGAGGGACGGGGGGCTCTTGGCGCGGGAGGATCGACCCCGTGTCAAATGGGGGACGGGAGGACTCGGAGCGGGACCTGCAGCCTGGGGGTCAGGGAGGAGAGGGTGAAAGCAGCGGGGCTTGGGGAAGACGGTGATGCAGAGCCGGTTTGTGCAGCGGGCATGGCTTCCCGGAGCCACAGTCCTACTGGGCGACTAATTCTGAGTTTGTGCTGCAGAGTGGGTCTGTGAAGGAAGGGAAGATGCCAGAAGGGGAGAAAATGGGACAATGTAAGCAAGAAGAGGAGCAGCAGCAGAAAGAAGAGGCGCGGGAGGGTCTCATCGAATTCTACAGTTCCTACCAGGAGCTATTCCAGTTCTTCTGCAGCAACACAACCATCCACGGGGCTATCCGCCTGGTGTGCTCCAAAAAGAATAAGATGAAGACAGCCTTCTGGTCCGTCCTCTTCTTCCTCACCTTCGGCTTAATGTACTGGCAGTTCGGGATCCTCTACAGGGAGTACTTCAGCTACCCCGTCAACCTCAACCTCAACCTGAATTCCGACAGGCTGACTTTCCCGGCCGTGACGCTGTGCACCCTCAATCCGTACAGGTAAGAAATAGACTAGCAGAGATGCTGACTGCCTTGACTTTGATGGATAAAAGCTCCTACTCTGGTTCTCCTCGTGGTCCTCGGCTGCCCGTTGTAGCTGTGCTTTTCAGAGGCCTTTGCTGCTGCGGGGCACTCACCGTAAGGCATGTGAGCTGAGGCAGCTCTGCTTGGTGGTGTATTTAGCAGGCTGCGATGTAAACTGCCACAGGGCTACAGCAGATTTACTTCTCTCCTGCAAGATAGCCTCCAGCAAGGGGTTAGATTTACAGCTGGGGGCAGGAATCACCCCAGCAAACTCTGCTGCATGTCTTATTCAGAGCTGTTTGTCTGCATCCAGCCCTAAACCTGCTGGTCTTTTCTCCCCCCTGCACAGATACAGCGCCATCCGAAAGCAGCTGGATAAGCTGGACGAAATCACCCACCAGACACTGCTAGACCTCTACGACTACAACATGTCTCTGCCACAAAGAGACTGGTCCACGTCATCCACACAAAGGCGTAGCTCAAGGAGCTTCCTCCATCACATCCAGCGCCATCCTCTGCGGAGGCAGAAGCGGGACAACTTAGTCAACTTGCCAGAGAACAGTCCCTCAGTGGACAAGAATGACTGGAAAATTGGCTTTGTTTTGGTGAGATCCCTAGATACCCCATGCCCTACCCACCCCAGTCTGCCTGGCTACTTTTGTCTTGTTAGACCCTCGGCCATCCTCACATAGAAGTCTGATTAATCTCCACCGGCTTTTGCTAATGACAGATAAAGTCAGAGCTGAATGCTTTGCTCCATACAATCCTGCTCCCCAAATTCTATCCATGTTCATGCAGGCCCCAGGGGACATGTCCAAGTCAGTGTACATCTCTTCCCAGGAGCAGGAAAACCTTGTCCTTCCTGAGGGTACATCAGCCTTGCAGTTGCTTTTGAGAGCAGTTTATCAGCATCAGCTGCTGCATTGCCCAATAGTAGCAAAGGAGAAAGTCTTTGATGGTCCTGAGCCACCTGCAAGGTGATCCTGGTCGCAATTGCTCCTAGGTAGCAGCTTCCTCGCCCTAGGGTATCTGCGTTTGCATTTAAAAAGACGCTGAAGGACTGAAGCTAATCGCTCAGCAGCTAACTGGGGTTCCCACAGGATCACAGACGTTTTTCTGGACACACCCTGAAGGAAGGGCTCCCCACGCAAGAATTTAAAGCTCCTGGTTTTATACCAGGTAGAATTTATGTGCATATTACCCTGTACACCTTGCTGCCTCCTGGGTCTTACTCAGCCTCGCTTATTCACCTGGCGTTGCCCTTCCACCGAGGAGCTGCCCTGGGTTTTTTTTCCATCTGATCACCCGTCGGTCACACACAGGAGCCTTGGGGAACTCTTCACTTCCTCGGTCATCTGCCTGTGCTGAGGGAGCACAGTTTATCCACGGGCGGAGCCTTGTCTCCTGGATGAGAAGACTTCTCTGACACGGCTCTTCCTCTTCTTCTCAACAGTGCAATGAAAACAACGACTGTTTCCACCAGGCGTACTCCTCGGGAGTGGATGCCGTGCGGGAATGGTACAGCTTTCACTACATCAATATCCTGGCGCAGGTGCCTGATGCAAAAGACCTGGACGAGTCTGACTTTGAGAATTTCATCTATGCTTGCCGCTTCAACGAGGCAACGTGTGACAAGGCGTAAGTAGTGGGAACACCCCTGAAAAGACTTACTTTGTGCCTGGGGTCGAGGGAAATCAAGGAACCCACATTAGAGAACCTCTTTTCTGAGGTGGGTCCTTCCTTGTTCAGTTCCAATTTCAAAGGTCAAATGATCTTTCTTGAGTCTTTCCTGTGGGTTTTGCATATCAGGGACGCAAGTTCTGGGACCTGGCAGTATGAACCTCGAAGGATGGTTTTACCTTTTTCTGGGTTTCACCCAAATGAAATAATTATACTGGTGCAAACACCAGAGAGGGCACAGATGTACAGCGTAGAAGTATTTTTATTCTACCCTCCACAGTGGTAAAGTGGTACATACACCAGCCCACATAAAGGAATAAGAGAGGAGAGAGTTGACACAAAAAGACAGTAAACACATATCCCACTTTTCTCCTGCCATTGTTGGTCAAAAAACCCCAAGAAGGTAGTGGAATGAAAACGACCTGCAAGGGAGGAAAAGAGGTAGGAAATCTAATAGTATTATCTAATCAGTATTAGGAAGATAATACAGTAATTGTGAGCACTGCTAAAACCCATTTGGGCTCTGAAAAGCGGCATGAAAAACCTCGTGTAAAAACCTGTACAGCTCCAGGACATCTTTTACAGCACATTTTAATTGCTTTTCCCTGCTCGTGAGAGTTTACATAACAAATACTGCCCATCTGCTGTAAGCCCCTGTCCCTGCTGATAGAAAACAGAGTTGTTCCTTTCAGAAAGCCCTTCCCCTCGGTTTCACAGCCCTTCTCACTCTGTTTCTGTTCCCCTCTCAGGAACTATACCCACTTCCACCACCCCCTGTATGGCAACTGCTATACCTTTAATGACAACAGCAGCAGCGTGTGGACATCCTCGATGCCTGGGATCAATAATGGTGGGTGAGAGGCACTCTTTGGTGAGTAAGGAGAGCAGCTTGGCTCTGTTTTCCCTAGGAGTTATTATGGGCATCCTGCTGTGCTTAGTACCAGCAGTGGCAGATTGCAGCCCTGCTCTGTCTCACCCAAGCTGTTTTCACCTGTCTGGAGAGAGCTGTCTCATGGACTTGGCTGCCCCTCACCGCTGCCCACTGAACCCTCTCTCCCTCATCAGTGCCTGATCTTTGTGCTCTTTGTGTCCTCTGGGCTTGTGCTGGGCCTTCCTGAAGTCTTCTGCTGAGCCATAGTGCTCCTGGTCTTCACCTTCCCCATTTTCCCCTTCAAGAAACTGACCTGTTTGTGTTCCTAAACCCCCTGAAAGCTCTCCAGACCACATCTTCAGGCTTTTCTTCCATCTGGCTTCAAGTTTCTCCATGAAATCTCTCTCAATTCCTAGTTCTGTCTTTTTCTAAGCCACAGTGATTAAATCCAGTTTTCACAGGCCTCTTCTGGAGCCTCCAGCTTTTTCTCTGGCCTCCCTCCAACCACCCTCTATTGTTGCCAGGCTTCAGTGCAGCCCTGATTGATGTGTCTTCTCCTTTATCTCTTTCAGACTTCCTTCTAACCATCCTGCTCTCCCTTCTCTGCTGCACCACAGCTGGCTCTCTGATGTTCCCTCCCTGGCTCTCTGATGTTCCCTCAGGTCTCTCTCTGGTGGTGCGCACCGAGCAGAACGATTTCATCCCTCTGCTGTCCACGGTGACAGGAGCCAGGGTGATGGTCCATGATCAGAATGAGCCAGCCTTCATGGATGATGGGGGCTTCAATGTTCGTCCTGGCATCGAGACCTCCATCAGCATGAGAAAGGTGAGCAAGCAGAAGGGGGGAGGGCTGTGGGTGGGAGGTTTAACTCGGTGGAGCTGCGGCGTGTGCTTAAGGGAAGGGACTAATCACATGCAGTGAACAGGGAAGGGAGAGGGAGAGGAAGAACAGCTTGCCGGACCAGATGAGAAGCATTTGGCTACAGTTTATCAGTGAACAATGACATGGAGGCAAGCAGGGGGAGCTGGCATCCTGAGGAAAGCATAAAGAGCAGATCCTGATGGATGAGCAGTGTGTGGCATGGGAGAGTGGGAAGAGGACAGCAAGTGGAGTTGTTGTGTGCAGTGAGAGTCTGCTGTTGCAGGAGATGACCGTGCGCCTTGGGGGCAGTTACAGCGATTGCACAGAGGATGGCAGTGACGTGCCAGTGCAGAACCTCTACTCATCCCGCTACACCGAGCAGGTAACTCACGCTGACCCCTCCCGGGCCACCTTGGTTCTCCTCTTTCCTGACATGCTTCAGCCCCCTAACGGCCCTGCCTTTCCTTGGCTCTGTTAATGGTGATACAGGCAGCAGTGGGTTTGTTTCCCTTGATCAGCCTTTTCCACCTTATGTGCCTCCCAGGTCTGCATTCGCTCCTGCTTTCAGCTCAACATGGTAGAGCGCTGTGGCTGTGCATATTACTTCTATCCCTTGCCCAGCGGAGCAGAGTACTGTGACTACACGAAGCACAAAGCCTGGGGTGAGTGGACAGCAGGGACAGCAGAGCTCATGCCCACCTGACCCTGTTTGGTCCAGCCCACATCCCAGCACGTCCCATCGTCTTCAATGAGCCTCCTGGTGTGAGACATCCAAAGGACAGTCTTGCCTTGAATGAGGAGCCCCTTGTGGAAGGAAACCTCTTCTGGGTTCCCCTTGCTGTCACACAGCACCTTTTGTCCAAAGATACTGTGAGCTTACCTGGATTTACTTTCTTTGCTGCTCAGGCTACTGCTATTACAAACTCCTGGCTGAATTCAAAGCTGACGTGCTGGGCTGTTTCCACAAGTGTCGGAAACCTTGCAAGTAAGTTGATCGTCAGGCAGGAAGGAAGATTGGAAAGTATTCCCAGGAGTGTTGGGAAGCATTCACTGACGGGCAAAAGCTTGAGTCAGGGGCTGAGTCCCAACCTGAAATGGTATTTCTCCTATCAGGAAGCCAAAATGTCTGAGGAGCATGTGGGTTGGCTTAGGGGTGAGCTCCCAAGGACTGTGCATTCCACACGGTGGGAAGTGGGTGGAATTTCAGCATGGGAGGGAATCTCCAGGTGTGCCTGAGCATGGTGAGACCTGGCCCTGTGGCTCCTACAGCTAACCCAGCCTCCTCTTGCCTTGCAGAATGACAGAATACCAGCTGTCAGCTGGATACTCCCGCTGGCCTTCTGCTGTCTCAGAGGTAAGGAGAGGGTGTCCTGGCTTCCCAGCACTGCTCCCACCTCCCATTTAGTCCTTCCTCAACGGGTACTAAACCTGCAGGAGGTGACTGCGATCATGTGACACAATTTTTTGTACTTTCATTTCAGGACTGGGTTTTCTACATGCTTTCACAACAGAACAAATACAATATCACATCCAAGAGGTGAGAGCCCCTAAGCAGAGACTGTCCAAACCAGAAACCATCCCAGTGGAATGTGTGTGTTGGAAATGCCAGAGTTAAGATTAAATCACTAATGGGAAGAGATCAGGCATGGGACCTGTGGACAAGGGCAGTGGATTTGAGTCAGAGTAGATATATAGCGAGACTTCAGCAAGGACCCAAGTGAAAAATTTTGAAAGGGGTCAGACGCCAATATGAAAATAGTAAGCCTCAGCACTTGCTGTGTGTTCTGGAGTCACAGTAGGTGCTTGTGGAAAAGTGGGAAGGAGAGCTGTGTGGGAGCTTTTGCCACAAACATTGGGTTTTACAGTACAGTGTCAGAAGTGCACTGGAAGTACCAAAGACTGTATTTAGTACTGCAGAATGAGAACTGCAGAGATGGGAGAAAGCCTCTGGAGAGTATGAGTGGGAGCAGGACAAAAGGGGACAATTGGGCTTGGTGAAGAAAGGCAGGGATTGAGGAGTTGGGGTTACTGAGCACCATCTCTCATTCACAGGAACGGAGTTGCCAAAGTGAATATCTTTTTTAAGGAGTGGAACTACAAGACCAATGGGGAGTCTCCAGCCTTCACGGTACACACTTTACTACCGTGTCTTCTCTGGCCACCCAGTCCCCCTCGATGTCCCTCCACTGTGGCAAGCTTTTGTTCCAGCAGCATTGCTGGATATTGTTTCTTTTCCTTGGGCAGGGTGAGGGGAACCCCCCAGTCCCACAGGGAAGAGGGAACAGGCAGGGAGGCAAAGTCCCAGATGAGGGCTGTTGTCACTGCTCTTTCTCCATCTCCTGCAGGTCGTGACTCTGCTGTCCCAGCTTGGGAACCAGTGGAGTCTCTGGTTTGGATCCTCTGTGCTGTCTGTGATGGAGCTTGCAGAGCTGGTTCTGGATTTCATTGCCATCACCTTTATCCTGGGCTTCCGCTGGTGCCGCTCCCGGCAGAAGCTGCCCGCGCCGGTGCCCCCTCTGAACAGCCAGGATAACGCTGCTTTCCAGGATGAGGCACCGGCTCTGCGTGCTCCACACCGCTTCACCGTGGAGGCTGTAGTGACCACGCTGCCATCCTACAACAGCCTGGAACCACGTGTGCCGAGCAGGGATGGTGAGGAGGGACGCGAGTGAGGCAGCAGCTCCTTGCACTGTTCAGGTGGCTGGCAGCTGGAGCAGAGGCTGCTCTTTGTCTGCGGGGCCTGCATTTCCTTCTTTCTGGGGTGCTGCACATGGACCACAGCAAAAGACTGCTCCGTGGTTGGCCTGGGCTCATTGCTTTCACTTCTATAGGCACATTCTTCAGTCTCATAAAATACTATTGCTGTGGGATCACCAGGGATGAGAGTTGATCTAGTGTATGTGGGAGAGATGTCCTCCAGATTTCCTTATGCTCTGTGCATGTGCACACCTACATGTGCAGGCATGCTTTCTTTTCCCTCCAACAAGGATGCTGCCACAGTTCTGGTCTGTCATTAATTAAAGAGGTTTGGCAGGTGTGACTGGCCTCCTCTGTGGTATAACAAGGAACAGGAATGGAGTAGTCTCAGCTGGGGTACAAATCTCTCAACAGGCTGACCTTCATTAAGCTTTCCGTAAACTGGTTGCTCTTTCCTCATTCTTCGTGAGCTCTGATCCCAAGACTGTGTCACCTACCCTCTGCTTCCCCCGAGGAGAGGCTCCTTGAGACAAGAGCCCCTGGCACGATCTCAATCTGTATTACGCACAATGCTCTGGAGAGGTGCTCCAAGCTTGCTGCCACTCCCAGGTCTGGGACAAAACACCCCTGGCAAAGTAAAGGCTCCCTTTTCAAGCTGCCTTTGTGGCATTGGTAGATCTTGGGTGTCCCCCCTTCCTTGGGATACACCACACATGTGTACATCCAGCTATCTGATTGTTTGCCAACAACTCTGGGACAAATCCATCTCTACAACTGCTTGACCCTTCCTGCTTTCTTCCTGAGGGAAACAGAGTTTGGCAGGATTATGAACACCTTCCAAAAATCCCAGATGTTACCTCTGCTGCAATGGGATCCTGCAAGAGAGGCTCAGAGCAGCGCAGGTCATGCAGTGCATGTTCTGCTCCTCCCAGCCCTTGTCTAGTCCACCCACAGAAACTGCTGAGCCTCTTGTTCCTGAGGGAAGCACAGGGAAGTACTGCAGGCTTTAACCAAAAGTGCTTCCAAGGAAAACCTCAGCCTCCTTGATTGGATCACATGGGCAAAAATGATCCTCTTCTCAGGAGCTAACTTGGGCACCTTTGTATAAGAGAACACATTTCTTGCAGTGAGCTTGGCGTATTCTTTTCTTACAAATACTCAGACTTCTGCTGCAATGGTGTTTGCTCTGCACTTTATGGGGTATCAAGAGAGCAAGGGTGATGTCCTTTAAAAACAGGATTATCCACTTCACAGGACAAACAGAGATACCAGAATTTAAGCAGTTTAGGCAAAGACCTGTGGAACCCTGTAACGAATCTCACTGCTAACAGTCACTCTTGAATTTAAAAACTACTTAATCATAACAAAAGAAAAACTGAAGCTATTTTAAAATTTAAAGTAGATGCACTGCTCTTGGGAAGTTGGAGGAGTTTACTACAATATCTAAACTGTTGCCTAATTTTTGCCTTTGAGATGCTAAACACATGCTGGTTGTACTGCTCTTGCCTTGATTACCTAAAAGCACTTTCCAATTCCCAGCAGAGAGTGATTTTATTCTTCTTCACATAGACACACAAATGCTGTGTTCTTTATTGCACAAATATTCCTGCTTTTACAAATTTTATCCCAGCACTCAGCTGATAACTCTTGTTTGAAAGTGAAGATAATGTCTCTCTGCTAGGAATAGAAGCAAGTAATTTGGGAGGTGTCCTTCAGCCAGGGCAGCAGCCCAGCAGGAGGGAGGGGCCTGAAACAAGCACTTGGAAGTGTGGAAACATGTATTCCTTCTTGGAGGCCCCACTGGAAAAAAAAAATCAGAGCTTCTGCAAACATGAAGAAAATCTGTTTTCTAAATGAAGTAAAAAAGAGTGAGCAATGAATGAAATCTGAAAATAGCTTCTGTGAAGGTCCTTTCATGGTCTGTAAAAACACTGCCCAAGAGGCAGAGGTAAAAGCTAGGTTTAGTTGCTCAGAGTAACTTTGGCCACAATTAAAATACAAAAGGCAGGCAGATAGAGGAGCTAGGATGCTGCACCCAGTTCTTGGTCACAAATTCAGTACTGCAGACTGATGCCTTGGGTGTTTTCTAGCACTTGAATGAGCAAAAAACCTGACACTGGACACAAAGCTGTTTGCTTCACAAAGACACCTTCAAATCAAGAAAGGATAAAGAGCAGGTGCAACACCTTAAAACAGTCTTTGTATACCATAAACATACAGTGATTCACATGGTAAGCATGATCTTTCCTCAATATCTCAAGAGTAAGACACTGTTCTTCACATCACAGAACCATAAATAACCTTGTAATAACCATAAAATTGATGAGACCTGCTGCATCATGCATAGTCAAGTGGGTGATAAAAGCAAGATTAATCAGAGGCATAACTACTTGAAACAGTAAGTTCTCTTCATCAATAAAGAAATACAGCTGCAGAAGGTGGTGATGTATTCCCTGGGGGAAGCTTGAATCACATCCTATCTGTTCCATAAAAGTGTTAAAATGAAAAAAAAAAAAAAAATCGGGCTTTGACTGATGAACTCAAAGTAATGGCACCATTCAGGACAGCTGTAAATCCAGAGTTAAAAGCCTGTACAAATGTGAAGAAACAGTTATACAAGTTGGTAGATAGATGAGCCCTCCTTGTCCTGTGAATCAGTGCAAAAATTGCCATCTTGGGAGAAATCAGGGGCTTGTTCCAGAAATAATCCCCATATTTCTTGTAGGCTGGCAAGACCACAAATGAGCTCAGCAGATGTATAGTGAGCTTGGTCTGGCTGAAAACAAGAGGCAAGGCCAGCAGTGCTGGAGTAAGAGCCCAAAAAGTGAGAGTGTTTCACTGAGAACGTGAAAAATTGGAGAAAAGGGGAGAAAGCATGCATGTATGGGGATCTGCAGGTCAGCAAAAGGCAAATTAAAGGTCTGAGCTGGGGTGAATTTGTACACGAGGAGAAAGCTGAGGGGATGTAAATGCTCAGTAGTCATAGGTGTGTTAGAAGAATAGCAGCGTTATTTTGAGGACATGGAAAACTTGCAGGGAACAGCTGAAGGTTGTGTCTTTTTGGACTGGGAACAGATGTCAAAACTATTGTTTTTCCATAAGAATTAAGGTAATAGAGGAAAGGCATGGAAGTACAACATAAGTGCCTAGGGAAGCTAGAAGAAAAATGAGAGAACCATCACTTTGGAAAATAAACAATATATTTAGAAGAACAAAACTCTGCTTGCTGGAGAGTTTAAGAGAAGCTGAACAGATAGGACAAGGATTGTCTGCACAGACTGAGGTCAAACAGAGAAGGAATTTGAAGAAAGGGTTACCAAGCTCTTGGGACAGGTTCAATAAAATCTGAGGGGTTACAGGCTACATCAAGAAATGAAAAGAGCAGTAGTGCTGCTGGTGAAGAGACACAGTGGAACCACAGAGATCAGGAACATACCAGAGACACAGCCACATTCAGTCACAGTTCTGTATTTAAATTCTGTATTTAAATTCTGTTAAATACAGAATTTAACAATATGCAATATTTAAAGGGAGGTTGTAAGCACAAGAGGGAAAAGTGCCCTCAGCTTCCAAGTGCATGCTTAAAAGCACTGAACTAAAAAGAGCTTATAATCTTTATTAAATTTTTAATACATATATGGCAAATTTAGTTTTAAAAAAATAGTACAAAGGCTTTTGGAAAAGAAGCCTCTGAGGGAAGAACATAGGAAGTGTCATTTAGTCCTCTGCAGAAATCATTTAGTGGGTCTGTGCACTGAAGGAAAGGACATTATGAGGCTGTTCATACTTGAAACCTGGGGAGCAAGTAAGGGTGTTCTGTGTAAGTGTTGTACTCTATCTCAGGCCAAAAATAGGTCAAATATTATCAGGAGTGTGGAGGCTCAGGTATCCAACAGACATGGCTGAGCTGCCTGTTTGTAAAACCTGTATCTTTATCTGTTACATCTCTCAGAGCAATTGTTTGTTTAGAGGTCAGAACAAATATAAAACCTTCCCCCTTATTACCTCTCTTCACCAAGTAAAGGCTTCCAACCCCAGTGGGCACATCAGAGCAGGGACCTCTGTCACTTCCCAAGGAAGCCAGGTTCATTTAAAAAGTGTTGATTCCAGCTCTGAAGAAAAATCTGTCTTGCCCACCTATCATTTGGTTGCTCTCCAGCTGAGACAACAAACCCCCCCACTGCTGAGAGCCTGCACCTGGCTTTGACCAGCACAGAGACACCTCAGGAAAGGCCAGAGCAATGCCTCAGGCATCCAGAGATATGAAGGTTTAGGGTATATCCACTTAGGAGCAGTACAGTTGAGGCTTTTCTTCCACCACATCTGAAGACATCAGGATGAAGCAGCTGATATGGGAGCTGCATTTTGCACAGAATGGTTTGGCTTGGAAGTGACCTTAAAGATCCTCTTAGCTCCAACTCTCTGCCACAGACAGGGACACCTTCCACTAGACCTGGCTGCTCAAAGCCCCAACCAGGCCAGCTCTGGGCATCTCCAGAGATGGGGCATCCACAGCTTCTCTGGGCAATCTGTTCCAGTTCAAAGGCATGTTAAGCATGTTCAAAGGCAGAGCTTGACTTTTTAATTAAACATACAACGAACTGTTCTCCCAAAGCCTTGGCCTTGCTTCTGGAGCACATTTAAAACCCTGTTTTGTCTGGGATAAGAGAGTACAGGAGCAGCAGAAACACTGATGCAGGTAAGGATGGCACCTCAGAAGAGCCTCCAGTAAAACATGATATTTTCAATGCCTAACAGAGGATTTATGGCTAGACATGCAAGTCTTTGCAAACAGCCACAACGTGACTCATGAACCGGGCTCAACCCTGGGGCAACTTTCAGCAGGATGTTCAGCCCCAGCCCTGTGCTCCAGAGCAGCTGCCAGCTTTGGAAAATGAGCATTCAGTCCCCAGCTTTGGCTAGGGACTTGGACACTGCATCATCAACAGTCCAAAAATGCATCTGTCCTATGAAAACATCTTCCCTATCCCCCTACATGAGTGAGGCTGAGAACTGACAGGAACGCAAGACAAAACTTGGCAGGAATTGTAGCACGACTCGTTTGTTCAGGTTGTGCAGGCCTGAACTGTGTGGAATTTTAGACTGTACATGCTGCTTTAATCCACCAGCCAGTCCAACACCCTTCTTTCCCAGGAAGGCTTCCATCTTTGAAGAATTAGTCTAGCTGCCCTGCTCCAAATTCACCATTGAGAGTTGTTCATTGTGTTCACTGTTCTGGTGTGGATTTTGGTGATGTTTAAGACTGCACAAAGATTGATCATAAGGGAACCAGAAGCCACATGGAAGATTGTTTTACAACCTAGCTTTTGTAGCAATAAGGGCAGATAAGGGCACAAGTACCTAATTTTAAAAGAAGTCTGCACTGCACAAAGCTCTGTCATTTCCTTTTAATGAGTTTCAAATGTACAGTGAGGCAAAACAAAAGGGGCACTTACCTTTATTCCAGTCATGCTCCAAGAGATCTTGTGAACAGCATCATACTCTTGGAGGTCTTCATTTGGGTCCTGAACTTATATTCCAGCAGCAATGGAGAAATGCTTTCTGGGTTTAAGGATCTGAGGTTATTGAAACCTAAAGGCAGCACAGCCTGAGAGCCAGAGCTGCCACTAAGACAGTAATGCACAGAAGGCAGTCCCCTGAACAGGACAAGGGCTGGACAGTTGGTGGCTGAAAGGAGACTTGGCTTGGGCAGCCTCTTCCCCCAGAGCTGCTGCTTCTCACATCTTGCTACAGACTTACCAGAGGCAGCCCAGCACAACTGGGACTACCATCATTTTACAATGGAAAAGCAGCCACTGCTTTGAGGGACAGAACTTCAGATATGTTTATGCTATGGAAGCCAACAAGAAAAAAAAAATTCCAACAGTTTGGCATCCCAACCCCTTCCCACTCACTGACAGACCAGACAGACTCAGTAAGGTGGTGAATTGTGTTTCTTAGAGACCATTAAAAGTACATGAACTGATTTCTAGAACATGCCAGAGGAGATTACAGTTGTGTTTATAGAGGAAGTAAATAAACTGCACGTGCATGAGTGGCTGTGATGCCGTGGGCAGCAGAGTCCCTTGCTTTGACTAAGAGGGCCTTGGTGATTTGTTTTGCCCATGCACAGAGACACAAAGGAGGGGAAAGGGAGCAGAGGAGGAGGCAACATACAACATCTGACAGAAAGAAATGAGAGAGACAGCCTAGGGGGACCTCAGCTCCCAGAGAGACAGGAGGAATGGGACACCAAAGGCTTGTTTAGAAGAGTTCAAGAGAATTGCTGGTCTGGGGGCCTCAAGCTTGTAAAAGCCTACCCCCTAAAATGAGAGCAGGAGGTGGCACAAGCAGGCCCTGGCTCCTCTTCAGCAGATGCACTTCTGACCGTCCATCCCATCTCAGTTCCAGGGAATTAGGGAAGTGCTCAGGGGACGAGGGCTGCTTCACTCCAGATCTTCATCTCTGCCCTCCCCCAAGGTGGAGAGAAATGGAATTGCAGGGAGATGAACTCAAATGAAAATGCTGGGGCATGGAAGTGAGCATGCAAAACCAAGCCCCTTGCCGGTGTCCTGGGAGGCAGAAAGGGGCTTCCCCAGCACATCCAGTGGAACAAAAAGCATCTGCTCCTCCCATCTCTTGTACTTTGCTCCTATCTGGGAACTCCACTGATGTCCTCCCTGCCTCCTCTTAGGCCTAAAGAGATCCCAGCGTATTCTAGAACAGAGGCAGAGCTTTCTAAATTAAAGGAGTACCTCTTTCCAGTCTAGATTACAGGCTACAGCTCAGCTCGTTAAAAAATGTTAAAAGACAAGATACACATTCCTTGGAAGATTCTACAGAAACTGGGCAGCTCATTTAACCTATGTCTGACAACACATTCAAACAACTCACAGCTCCTGTTACTTTTGATGGAGAAGAACAAGGGAATCACTCACAGAAAGCCACAGCCACAAGTTTACTTCCATCCGAGACCACCCTGGACCTAAATTCAAGAGAACCCATAGAAAGTAGGAGGATTCAGCTTGATCAGCAAGATCTCTAGAGGCATAAGTTGGCAAACTGGGACATCTGACGCCACTTTGCAATATCCATGCCCAGAGCACCATTTCCCTTTGAATCCCCAGCTAACCATTTCCAGTGTTTTCTAACTCCTGCTCACAGTCAGAGCTTTGTGGCCGCAGAAACAGAGCAGATATTCCTAATCAGAAAGCTGTGCAGCTCAGTCATCTGGAATACCTCCAGCCCCCTTCACCTCTATCTGCTGTGGCAGTGAGCTTCCTTGATGTTCAACCCAGTCACACAAAAGCAAAACACCAATTCCCATTCTGCCACTACTCCAAAGTCTTCCTTCTGGAAAGCTACAAGACAGTAAGAAGCTACAGGGTCCTGGCTTGTATGTGCATAGATGAAAGGCATATTTGACACTCCCCACCAGACTAATTGTTGTTCATTTGTTCCTTGTGGAGAGAGACTTTACTCCCACACATGCCTTTTAGACAGTAGCAATGCCCCTTTCACTTAACTGTGTTCAGCCTGTTGCACTGGACTGAGGTAATCATGTAGGCCCTCCTTTATAAAAACTGAAATGGCCACGTTCAGGCAGCAAGTCACCTGGAAACAAGGACAGGCAGAATGAATCATTTCTTCAAGTGCACACCTCTCCATGGCTAGAGAAACCTACATCACTACGTGTAGCTTAGATGGCTCACAGCCACTGGCCCACACAAACTAGCTTTTATTTCAGAAGCTCAATGAAAAGCTCAAGTCATGCTGCCACTCTTTTTCGGCAGAACACTAAAGGCTCTCACATGCTGAAGTCCTTTCATCCCAAAAGGCACTGTGTTAAGGCATTCTTATTTTGCTAGAGTTCACACAGGCACTATTTGACAAGCTTACACCCAAAAATAAACACAAAAAGTTCTCTGCAGAAGAGCAGGAGCAAATAGCTACCCACTCTTCCTCAGCTTCCCTTTCCTCTGAAGTTAGAGGACGCTTCCTAAAGCTGCAGCAGCTATTGAAAAGTCTACCTATGTTTAGTAAGCAGCTCAGAATCCTATACAGAAGATAAATTAAAACCAATAGGGAAATCAATGAAGAAGCTAGGTGAAAGGGAAGGAAAGGAAAAATTCAGAGGCAAGAAGAGACAGGCAAGGTAATAGGGGACAGGAGGTTGCAGACTGAAGGAGCTACATCTAAGTAAAAAAGTAGACTGGAGACAAAGCAATAGAAAAAAGAAAAAAGGAAAGAACAAAAGGGCAAGTTACACCAAAGGTCCCTCAGAACTCCAAACCACCCACCAGGGAAGGAACTTGCCAACCCACCCACCCCAGGGTAAATGCCCTTTATACTTACAGGTTTATCTGACCTGGCAGGCAGAATTTCCCATTTCTACAATGATGGCCTTCCCCACTCCTCATATTACTAGGTAAAGCACACCATTTCCACACTGAGTGAGGGGGTTCCAGCACTTCTACCTCCCTTTCCCAAAGACTGGAGTTGACATTTATGCAACTAAGACCCTCAAGATCTCAAAACAAAAAGGAAAAGTTTAAAGTACTCTAGAGCTGGTGTTTCCTCACCTTTGAGCCTGAGGTTTTTGGTACTTACTTGCAATCACCACCACCACAAGGGCACCAATCACTCCCATCATGATCATCATCTGAAGAAAAAGATGGTCCAAGAACATTACTCAGAACAGATTGACAAGCTCCCATTCTTCCTGACAGCCAGAGACCCTCGGCCAGGCCCCAAAGGCATGGCAGCCAAGGCCTGAAAGCCTTCCCACAGTGAAAGAATCTTAAACATTTGAAATTGTCAGTAAGCCCCAGCTGTACTTGAAAGCTCTGTAGGAGAGGAGTAGCCCAGCTCCCTCCTGACTAGGAAACTCACCTTGCAGTTCTTCCACCAGTACTTCCTTTTGAGTTTGGCCGCGCTGCTTTCAAACACTGAGGCGCCGGCCTGCAGCGCATCTGCCCGGTCATCCAGCTCTGACAGCTTCTCGTCCCGCTGCAGCACCTTGTCCACGTTCACACACATTATATCGACCACCTGCAGAAGGAGGAATAGCGGGAGCAGATTTATGGTTAAAGACAGTTGAAATCGCAAGAGGAGTACCTTAGCCAATAACTGATGTTGCAATGCTAACGAACAAAAACCATGAACAAGGTGGGGGGAAAGATCAGGCTAAGAAAGAAGCCATTTCAAGTCTACTGTGCCTACTTTGGAAAATGAAAAAAAAAAAGAATCCGAGAGTCACTGTTAAAACATCACTTCAAGTACACTTCAACCAGGTCCTCAGCCTCACATTCTCATCTGCTTCTATGAGCTCTCCACTGCAGCAGCAAGCCAAAGCCACCCTCCGTACGAGAGGAGTCCCGTGCTCACTCTCTCCCAAAGAGCTGCAAAATCACTTTATCAGCTTCGTGCTGCTGCCCCGGTGAGGCACGAAGGCGCCACAGCAGCCAAGCCACCGGCTTTGATCCCGGAAAGCCAGGCAAGGGTTCCCCCACATCGCTGCACACAGCGTTCCCTGGAAGCAGCCCGCAGGGACTAAGAGCTGTTCTGGATGCTGGACAGCTTTATTCCCGTAAGAGATGCGCGATAACGAGGTACCAAAAAAAACTAGCAAGCCTGGTCCTTGGAAGTCATATCTGGAATTAAGAGGCTTTTAAACATAAAGCAATCTCACCTCCAGCTTCTTGAATAGGTTTGCCACCCTATTTTTGAGTATTCAGCATTAATTAGTTTCAGGCTTTGGCATGACAAAAGGAGCCACCCCCTCAGCGACAGACACGGGCCAGGAACATCGCTGCTGCAGAGCAGGGGGAGAAGAGTCCAGGCACCCACCCGGGCTGGCAGAGCTACTGACCTCCTGCACTTGGGCCTGCGTCTGCTGCAGGCGGCGATTGCTGGTCAGGTTGGGGGGAGCCCCGGGGGGACCCCCACCGGGGGCTGCCCCTTCGGGAGCGCCTCCTTCGGGAGCCCCTCCTTCGGGAGCGCCGGGAGCAGGCTGCTGAGCTGGGTCAGACCTAAGGGAACACACACGGGAGCCAAGAGAGAACTCAGCCGCTCGAGAGAGAACCCCCAAATGCACAGCAACCCCAGCGTCCCCAGGCTGCAGCAGCGCTGGCAGCAGCCTCGGGAGCCTGCAGCCTCGCTGGATCCCGCCGGATAGGGAACAGGCGGGCTGGTGGGAGACCCTAAAGCAGGGGCAAGCCGGAGGGGGCAGCGGGAATGGAACAAGCCCCTCGCCGAAGGAGCTTGCGGGTGCGGTCGCGCCAAGCACTGCGGCCTCCCCGGGGGAACAGCGACCGCACGGACATGGCCGGGAGACAGGGAAGGAAAGTGAGGGAAGAGGGGCAGGGAGCAGCGCGGGGGCACCAGGCAGTCACCGGGATGGGCGCAGTGGTGGCCGCCGGCCAGGCTGGCTCCGGCTGGGGCCCCGCGCATCACCACTGGGGCACGGCCCACGCACCCACTCACCCACGCAGCCAGCGGGGGAACGGGACCGCCCGGGGGCGGTGCGGGCAGCCCTGCCTGCGGCTGCTGCAATGCGCCACCCGACCCCACCGCCGCCGGCCAGGACGCGGGCTCTGCACCGACCCCCGTCCCTCACGCTGCAGCAGCACCAACCCCGCGCCGCGCCCACCGCATCTCGCCCACGGCCGGGCGGACACTCACATGGCCGGGCCGGAGGGAACCGCAGGACCAAACCGCGCACAGAGCTTCGCACCGACAGTGCCTGAGCCCCCCGACCCCGCACTTATAACAGCGGGGCCCCGCCCACAGAGCCAGCAGCCAATCAAAAGTTGCTCCGCAGAGAGCTGCGGCTCGGCACCGCCCCTGGACTCCTCCTCAGCCAATCAGCGCTCCGCGCCCTGCGGAAAAGGCCATAAACTTAGCCCCGCCCCCAGACCGCCACTGGAGAAGCCCCGCCCATCCGTGGGTCTATCCAATGGGAGCAGCGCGCAGCGCCCCGCCCCCGGCTCGGCCCCGCCCCTGCGGAGGTCCCGCGGTGCCGGGCCGGGGGTGCCCGGCGCTCCCTCCGCCCCACCGGGCCGGGGGCGCGTACGGCCCCGCCGCTGGACCCACCCGCCCCGACAGCCCTCAGCGGGTCCGCCGCGCTCTGTGCAGGTCACGCAGGGCCTGATCGTGGTTACCTGCCCCGTTCAGTTTTCCTTTTGGAGCCCAGCCCGGCTGGCGCCGCTGTGGTGGGGGCTGCGGAGCGCTCCCGAAATCCCACCTCCGCAGTGTGTCTGTTGGCTCTGGCTAAGCCGCTGTCCTTTCAATTAAGAGATGGTGTCGCTGGCCCACTTCCAGCATACAGCACGTCATGAAAGCGAAGCTGAACAAGTCCCGATCGAGCTTCTGCGGCCTGCTGGGAGAAATGAGGCTCCCACAGCAGCCCTAAGAACGGCAATGTGTTTGGGGTTTTTCCGTCTAAATATCTGGAGAAGCCTGCTGGATCAGAAGGGGAGATTCTCCAACTCAGAACACAAAAGGGGGCAGGAATGTACTGGAACAAGAAGACTCTTCACACAGAATTTTGCATGGTGAGTAGAGAGTGACAAGTGTAGGCTCACACTTACACTACCTTTTCCTTCCATAAGGTGATGCGGGACGTTCACCTAAGTTTTTAGTGTCAGATCTCACAGGTTATGAGGTAGACAAGACAGCTATGTTACAGATTACAGCATGGTAACTAGAAGATCAAGGTGAAGAATAATGCAGCATTGTGCTTAGAGACAGGTGATTTGCAGATAGCAGCAGTCCAGCACTGGCCTCAGAACTCCAGTTTTTTACACTCTGCCTTCAGATGGAAGGCACAAGTTGAGAAAGAAGCTTCTGTAGGCTGGCAGCCTTTCTACTGCAGTCTGAGGACCATTCCAATAACCACTGCAAATAACTTTGAGCTTATGAAATTAGTGGCCACGGAGCTTTTGCCAGGTTGGTGCTGAGGGATGACGAGATGGCAAAAGAGTACAAGATACTTTCTCTGATACTTTTCCAGTTTCCAACATATTTTCAGTCTAGAATTTGCTATACCTGTTCAGTCTCTACTCGGACCTGTGCAAGCTTCCTGAATCCACAACACCTTTTAGCAAGTCCCACAGGTCTGTCACCCTGACACTGAAAATATGGACTTCAGCTGTTTAATCAGAGAGTCTGCCTTCACTTTCCTAAGACTTAGGCCTAAAGAAAGTTCTTTCCATTCATTCATTCCCTGCCACTTCCAAACAAATGCTTTTGGAGACAGAGTTGCTCTGTAGCACGATACATCAAGTCAGCAGATAACTCCCCGATTACTTAGCAGCCAAATTAACAACTAAGGCAGAATTGGTATGTAAATGCTTGCTCATCTAAAGAATTTTTCCCAAGAGAAGAGTGGTGTGATGTTGGACTAGAGGCATGGCAGCTGTGATTCACTGTAACTTCTCCTCTAAAGGAACTGGCAACAGTTACAGAAAACTAGAAGCTAGAATTTTAAAAACATTTAAATACCTGAATTATTTTTGCAAATCCTGCCTAAATTATAAACAAACGACCATTTGGGGATAAAATCATCATGAGTGTGGAATGAGACAAATCCCATTCTAAAGTTTTGATGCAATTCAACTAACATTTGGATCATTCACACTTAACCACAGATGAGTGGAGGGCAATGGGGAAAGCCATGAGCAGAAAGACTTAATTTGGAACATTTGGTTATGAGGAAAAATCTAAGCTGGCAAATACTGGAATTATCATGTTAGATGTGTGAACCTGGGATGTGAAAGAATGCTAGAAGCCTGGCCAAAAAACCAGAGGAGCAGAGGGTCAAGTTCAGGGATGCAGGTTGGAACAGATGCCTGCAAGAAGTATGTCAGAAATGACTGAGGGGGCACAGAGAAGCTCAGGCCTGCAGCAGCAGCAGGACCTTGGGACCTGGCTAGAAATAGGCAGCAGCAGTTGTAGAAAGCACTGGGAACTCAATTGTGTGGAAGCTGGCTTTATTCCGACTGCAATGCCACAAAACTACACTCCACAGGCTGAAGCCACCGCTGTTCCCTAGCGGTGCTTTCCGGTGCGATTGAAGCGCTTGTACAAGTACCGGATCCTCTTGTTGAGTTTGTGATAGTCCTCTGCAAACATCCGATCGCCCACCATCCGCTTCTTGCGGATGCACCTCTGCAGCTCGTTCCCCCGCCAGCCTCGCAGCCAAGTGGGCCCCATGATGAGATTCTTCGGGTGGATCTGGAAGCCGCCTGAGAACAGGAGAGCAGACACAGATGAAGCCAGGCACTGGAGAAGGCTGTTCCTAGGGCGGCCTGCCCCAATCCTCCCCGCTCTGTCACTGCTGGCAGAGGCGCCAGCCCGCAGGTGAGTCCAGCCTCCCTCCCCTCCTGCCCCGGGGCCGCAGCGTCGGGGAGCTGCGGGCGGGCTCTGTGTCTTACCCAGGATCCCCACGTTATCATACACCCCGAACAAGGCCCGCTTCTTCGTCCACCGATCTACCGGCTTGCGCTTGGGCGGCTCCTTGATGCGGATGGGCCGGGAGAGCCCTGCCAGGGGCGAGGACAGCGGCACGGGGAGGCCGGGCCGCGCTGGCGCCCAGCGCGCCCCGCCGCAGTCGCTAAAGCCCCGTTCGGCGCAGGCCAGGGGAGTGGCACGGCCCAGCAGGGCCCGGCCCGCCGCTCGCAGCAGCAGCGTTGCGGCCGCCGCCGCCATGGGGATGCCCCCCGGTGCCCCGGGGAAGGGAAGGGACGGGAAGGGACGGGACGGGACGGGAAGAGCGGCGGCGCTGCCGGGCCGCCCCTTCCGCCGCGGAGTGCAGAGGCGCGCGGGTGACGTCGCGCCAACGGTCGGGAGGGCAGGGGAGCCGTCGATTGGGCGAGGGGCCGGCGGGCGGCGCAGCCGCCGGGCGCTGATAGGCCAGTGGCGGGAAGGGGCGGGGCGAGCGCGGTTCGCGCGCGCTGTTTCGAGCGCCCGGGGCCGTGCGGGGCGGTGGCGGCCATGGCGGCGGCCCCGGAGTTCCACCTGCCCCTCGCTCCCGCCGATCTGCTGCGGGATGGCGGCCCCGGGCGCTACGTGGTGCGGGAGGTGCTGGCCGCCCGCGAGCTGCCGCCCGCTCTCGCAGGTAAGGTGTCCCCACGCCCCCTTCCCGATCGGGCCCGGTCCTGCCGCCGGCTCACGGGCATCCCCCCCGCCTCTCTCCGTGTTTTGCCGTAGATTTCCGGGCCGCCTTCCGTGCGCAGGGCGCGCTGGCCGTGCTGCAGCACTTCGACTGCGTGTTCAGCATGCTGCAGTGAGTACGGGGCAGGAATGGGGCGGGAGGGCGGGCACTCGCCCCTCTGCCAGGCGCTCTTTGCTCGCCGCCCTTACGCCTTGTGTTTGTCCCGCAGCCACTTCCGCACCGTGGGCACGGCTGTCAAGGAGGATGCCCTGGAGCTGATGATGCGCGGTGGGTACCCGCTGTTTCCGGAGAGGTTGTTTTCCCTTGGCAGCTCAATGATGATATAAAGGCTAATGTGACTCGGCCAGCTGGGCTGCACCCTCAGCCCACTCCTGTCATACGGGTCTGTAATCTTGGTGGACGATGCTGAGTTGTGCATGTCCGCTGTAAGGGCAGACCGACAGAAAATCCTTGTGCCCGTGTCCCTGGAAAATACATCTGTGGGATGTATCAGCTCAGAGCAAGTGTTTCTCTGAGCTGATGGAGGGCTGTGGGGATAGGACAAGACAGCATGCCCAAGGTCTGGGTTGCAGGGGGCAGCCCACCTTACAGCTGGTGAGATGTGAGCACACATCTTTGGTAATCTGATGGCTGCTCTAAGCCTCCCAAAGAGAGGATGGCTGAGGGACCTGACAAGGAGTGCTCATGATTTTCTGCTTCTCCTCAGTGGTGTCCCATCATTCCAATGAACTTCCCACTCTCTTGAGCGACTCTGGGCTGAGCCATGCAGACCGTGCTGCTCACCTCAATGCTCTTAAGATGAACTGCTATTTGCTGACTGGCCTGATGGATGCCTTTGAAATGGAAACCTGCAAGAACAGTTGTTTTGAGGCAGATCCTGGTAGGAAGGTAGGTGAAGGGACTGAGGGAAAGATGATAAAAGTCAGAATAAAATTTTAAGTTTGCTGAACTCTGTAGTATCTGTCAGATTTTATAGCTGAACTTGTATAAACATGATGCCAGCAAGAGCAGTGCATAATGTGAAGTACTGGTATTTCTGTGAAACTGTGCATGGAAAACAGCAAAGGGACAATCATCTAAAAATCGTCAAAAGTCTAAATATCAGAAGGAACTTGGATGCCCAGACCTTTCTATTTTATTCTTGAGTTTCTGGCTGGAACTTAGTGTGCTAGTATTTTCTCAAGATTTCCTTTCTGTGATAGCAGTGGATGCAGGTATAATCCTTAAAGCACACAAGGCACTGGTGCTGGCCTGAGCTGTGAGAGGAGAGCTAGGGGGAAAAAAGCCCCCGTGATCTGACATATCTCACTGTGTGTATCTTAATGCTGTAGAATTTAACACACTTCTTATATTTTGAAGGAAGCAGGGTAGTGATGGGATTTTGTCTGTTGTGAAGCTGCTGATTACACAGTATCTTACTGTGTAATCAGCAACTGTGTAATCTCCTTTCTAGAACAGGAAGAACCATGCCAAGACTTCTGGATCCTTGTGGGAAGAGGAGAGGGAACCACTTTTAAGGCTGCTTACACAGCTGCTGCAGCTGGACCTCCGTCAGCTTTGGGGTGGTTTAGCAGTGGAAGAAGAGTTTGTCAGGTATGAGTTGGAGCGGGTGTATTGGTGGAATGAGTGACTGGTTCTGAGGAATAAAAGGTTAAAGGATAGATCTACCAATGAGATGGTATTGCAGCCCTCCGTGGGGTGCAGATAGTTGGGAAACTGAGGAAACAGCTCAAGGCAAAAGCAATGTGTATAGGAACCACTTCCTCTACTCACATAGGCCACAAAAAATTCAAATGCTTGCTGATTTTTAGAGGACACTGGAGAATCTCTCAAACAGAAATGTGTGGTGTGCTAGAATGATGCTTGTGCAAGTTGTGATAGTGAGATTTGCTGTCTGTCTTCTGTGGGTTTAGCCTGATGACAGGGAGCTGCTACCGTATCCTGGAGAATCCAAGTATCGGCCTTCAGAGGTACCGGGTCACGCGCGAGGCTGTGACACATCTGCTTGCTGCAGCTCTGGTTCACTGTGACCACGTGTTCAGTGAGTTCCTGCTCTTCTGCCTTCTTCCTGAAGCCATTCCCTGTTACTCTCCCTGATCTCTTTCTTCCTTCTCACGTGTTAAGGTGCCACTCTGAAGATCACACAGATGCTGCAGCACTTTGAACATGTAGCCCCAGTGTTTGCACAGGCTGTGAGCCTCTGGGCTAAAGAGTACGGTCTGAAAAGCCTGGTGGGTGAACTGCTAAGGTGAGAGAAATACTTGGAGGCTTGTCCTTTTATCCGTAGCAATTTGAGGCTATTCCTTGTTTCCCCATTCTTTGTTTCATCTTTCTGTACAGGGAAATTGGACAGAAATGTCCCCAGGATTTGGCTCGTGAGGCTTCTGGAGTCAAGGGTTATGCTACTTTTATAAGTGAACTGGCTGAACAGATTCCAACTCTCGTGCTCTCCAACATGAGTGTTCTCCTGCCTCACTTGGATGGGGAGGTACATTTCTGCAAAGTCACCTGTCCAGAAGAGTCAAACAGTAGAGATGCTGCTATCCAGTTTTTCTGTCTGAAACAGAGCCTTTTTACAGAGCTCAAGTATCCAAAACCTGCTCTATTGGAATAGATTCTGCCCTTACCTAAAAGATGCAAAGGCAACAGAAACCATGGCATCTCCTGTCTGGTTGTCACTATCAGATGTCAGAGAACAGGAGACTGCCTACTTGCCTGAGGTCCCTGCTGTTGTCTCTTGTTCTTCAGCACTTAATGAGCTTGTCATTGTGTTACCTTTTCTTTATATGCTGTAACTGTTTCTCATGTCACTTCTTGGCTTCTGTGTATCTACCTCCATAGCAGGATTTGGGTTGGAAGGGTCCTTAACACCTCTGCCATGGGCAGGGACACCCTCCACTAGACCAGGTTGCTCAAAGCCCCATCCAACCTGGCCTTGAACAGTTCTGGGGATGGGGCATCCACAGCTTCTCTGGACAACCTGTTCAAGTGTTTCATCACACTCTCAGTAAAGAATTTCTTCCTCATATTTAATCTAAACCTCCCTTCACTTTGAGGCCATTCTCTCTTGCCCTAACACTGAATGCCCTGGTAAAAAGTCCCTCTCCAGCTCTCTCACAGCCCCCTTTAGGTACTCAAAGGTGGCCCCCCCCAGAGCCTTCTCTTCTGCAGACTGAACAAGACCAACTCTCTGCCTGTCTTCATAGCAAAGGTTACTCTGTCTTGCACGCACAGCTATGTTCACCCAAACTTAATACAATATCCATACTGAAAAAATTCACTTAGGGCTGGAGCCTGGCATTTGGAAGGCCCAAACTCTGAGCATATCAAATCATGTCTTTTGGTCTGTCCCTAGTTCAACACCTCCTGTCTTGGCAGAGTTACACCATGCGAAATGCCATTCTGGCAGCCATGGCAGAAGTGCTGGTGCAGGTGCTGAAGGGTGACCAGCTGGAGGAAGCTGCCCGTGGTACTCGGGACAAGTTCCTGGACATGCTGCAGGCCCACGTGTGTGACGTCCATAGCTTTGTTCGCAGCCGCGTGCTGCAGCTCTTCACTCGCATCGTGCAGTGCAAGGCAAGTCTGTGCTGGGCAAATGGTGCTCCTCAGTCATCTCTTCCATCTGGTGTGTTCTGTGGGAATTTCTGCCACCCTGCTTTTTGTTTGCAGAGATTGAGGTTTTAACAGAGAAAGGTGCTGTCCCTCTGTACTGTGGTGTTGCAGTTTCTTCCAAGAGACCAAGGTTCCCAGGGGTGGGGGAAGTGGGGGGGTGGAAATTAGCTGCTGTTCATTCTTACCAGGACAAACTAGAAAAAAGAGCATAGCATACAGCCTCTTTTCACACACACTGGTGTGGGAGAACATCACAATTACCAGATATACTAAGACTCAACTCAGCAGGATCCTGGATAACCTAAATCCTTGCTTTCAGCAGAGGCTGGGCCAGAATATATCTGAAAGTCTTTTGAGCCCTAGATTTTTCTGTAAATCTATAATCTGTGTTTTTTAGTACATGAATATGTCTGCAGTAAACTTCTCCCAAGTCTCTGAGCCTGCTTGATAACTTTATCTGTGCTCTTGTTGTGTTCTAGGCCCTGCCTTTGACTCAGTTTCAGTCCGTGGTGTCGCTGGCTGTTGGGCGGCTCAAAGACAAATCTGTCTTAGTGGTTAAAAATGCGATCCAGCTCCTGGCTGCATTTTTGTCCAATAACCCCTTCTCCAGCAAGGTAATTCCAATTAATATGGTGGATGTGTTAGATGTCTCTTTGCAAGCTAAATATCTGCAGTGTGCTATAGTCAGGGCAAAAGCATTTCTGTGTCTTGTGGGAGGAACGGTGTAGCCTTTGATTCCGCAGGTGGCAGCTTTCTGGTCTTCCCAGGTTCAGATTTTGAGTTCTTGGACTCATCCCTCTCTTGGTGAAATTCATAGCTATGCTGAAGGCCAGGAGGGAAAAACCTGCAGCAGTTTTGAGTCCGCTGTGAGTTTTCTCTCCTTAGGATCAAAATTAGGTTTTTAGAATATTCTTCATGGATCTGCAGCTCTTTGTGTTTTGCTGCACCTTTTCCTGAGTTTCTGAGCCTTAGAAGGCAACTTAGAGCAGTTCTCATTCTAGGACTGGGGCCAGTCTACTCTTCCAGTTTCCCAAAACGGGGTATCCATGGGGATTGACAAGTAAAGCAGGGAGTGGAAGAGAGAGGAGAATTCTGGCATTTCAGGAAAAGGAGGATAACTAATGTATTTCTTCTTCTCTTCCTGACATAATCAGCTAAGCTGGACTGACTTGGATGAGCCACTGAAGAAAGAAGTGCAGAAACTGAAAGAAATGAGGGAACGTAGCAGACCCACAGCAGGTAATTTCCTTTCTTCTTCTTTCCACTTTCTAGGACACTCCAGAATGTATTTTTCCTCATATTAAATTTGCTCTCGGGTTGTGATAGCTTTTGTCTCAGATCTTACCTGTGTGAGATGGTGAGACCAGATAACTGGGATTAAACTCACAACAGTTTTCCTTATGGTGGTGTTATAAAAGGATCATATTAATATCCATGTCTAAATCAACAGTCCTTATAGCTATATATCCTATTTTCAGGGTAAGAACTGAAAATGTCTATGAGCACCCTCCCAGGTTTCTCTTTTCTACCACTCAGGGACTGCTTGAGTCATGATTTTGATCAGATGTTATTTAAACTTGATTTGTGGGCAGCACCAAAGTCGAATGCTAAACAAATGATGGTTCTCTTACCTGTCTTTTTTGTTTTTCTACCTTCAGTGGTTTATTTGTTTTAGTTAGAGTTCTTGTCTTATTCTCACTGCAGTCTGGGTGGGATCAGCAATGGGAAGAGTGCCTGCCTGGGGACGGGGTAGGGGAAGTTCCCAAGTTCCAGATGAGTTTTTCCTTCCCATTAAAGGTGTCACCTGAGTCTGTGTTCTTCAATCCCTCTGGTGTTTAAGTAGCTCCAGTGATCGCCCCAGAGGAAGAGTGGGAAGCGATGCTGCCAGAAGTTAGGGCTGCCGCACAGCAGCTCTTTCAACCACCGCAGGAAGGGGAGGAGGAAGTGCTGGAAGTTGAAGAAACAGTGGAGAGGACAGTGGAGCAAATCACTGGGCTGTTGAAGAAGCTGAATTACAAGTAAGAAGGCTTTGCAGTTTGACTGTGTTTATCCCAAGGGGTGATTTCCAATAACATTACTCTGTAGGAAGAGATTGATGTGGGCACCCAGTACAAGATGCTGATAGGAGCTGCTATCCCAGGTGTTCAGGGCAAAGCTGGATGGTTTCCCTTATGTTCTGCTCTGATGTGTTGCTGATACTCTCTTGGGCAATGTCATTGTCCAGGAGCGCAGCCCGCCTTACGCAGAAGGCCCTGTGTCGCTTCCAGGGACAGGAACCTTTTGTTGGCCCTGGGGAGGAAAACGAGGAGGCAACAATCCTGGGTGTTCTGAAGAGACTTTACACAGGTAACTGTATCACTCTCTGTTCCCCAAGTCCAAGATAATGCCAGAGCCAGACTAAAACCCTCTAGAGTGCTCTGTCCCTCCTTCTGACCTATGGGGCTCAGTCTGTGCGTACCTGACAGCTCCCAGAGCTGCAGCATCTCTGCATTGTTTGTTCATTGTTTGTTCAAGTACCTTGGCATTTTAGCTGGATCATATTGATCTTGATTTTTGGTTGGAACTGTTCCATGGTCCCAGTAGAAGTGCATTTCTGGTGTGTTAACTCACATAATGTCTGAAGGGAGTGGAGCTAGTGTTGCCACTTACACCCTTCTGCCCTGTCTGAATTTGTCAGGAGTTCTGCTTCCTGAAGAGTGGTGGCAGATACTCCTTACCCCTAGCAGCCTTGACCAAGTATCTGGTTCAAGCAGAGTCTTGGTTATCTGGGGCCTGAGGCTCTGGGTGTATTTTCAAGACTTCACACACTTTGGTATTTGTTTCAGCATAAGGTTGCTTAGTCAATCACATTGAGCATATTTCTGTTGGAAGTCTATTGTCTAAAAATCTTAACTTTGTGAACTCTCCACACTTGCACAAACTGCTATAGAGTAGTAGTGTTTGCTTTCTCTTGGTTCCATTTTAGGGCCCTCATCTATCTTTGGGGAATTATCAAGTTCAGATTAACCCCATCAGCATTTTAATGGCGTTTACCCCAGCTGGACCATGCCTTTCTGTACCCTTTTACTAAGCTGGCAGTTCTCTGGAGCATCACACTGTAGTACTGGAACTTGCTCCACAACATGCTGAGATTTTGTAGCTAGGTCTGATTGCAAAATTTGGGTTTTTGTATCCTGGCTGTTGGAAGCTGTCACTGTGAGGTGGAGAGAGGGAGGGTTAAAATGCCCTGAGCTGTGACTGTTTCTCTTGCATCTTCAGTACTGCTTACAAACAAGTGTGCTGTGTAGGTTCATGCCCAGGTGAGAACAGTGAGAATCCTCCACATGACAACAGCAGTGACAAGATTGAAGAAGTTGTACAGGAAGAGCAGCCTCAAACAGAGCTGGTGAAACAGGAGATGTTGGTGCACTACCTGCAAGATGCTTACAACTTCTCAGTGAAAATCACAGAAGCTCTCAACCTGATCAGCAAGATGATGTACGAAAATTCTGTCTCAGGTATGTGAAATAACCTTTTTTCCCCATTCTAGATCTTTCCTTGCTTGAGAGAAAATGTTGGAAGGGTACAGCTCCAGGAGAATGAGAAAAGATTGAAGGAGTTCTTTATTGAGCAGATGTCATAGACACTTCCAGGGTATTGGAAAAGCGAGCACCATATAAATTCGTGTCATGAAGGGGTTGAATAGGGCATGAACAAACTTTTTAGGAATCCATTTTTTTTTAATACCAAGGTTGAAAAAGATTTTTTAAACATGTTTAAAAGTTGTTTTTAAAAACATATTAAATAAAATGTATTTGAGCATTCTGAAATTAAAAAAATAAAAGCTAGCCAGGTGACCAAAATGAATTCACTTGTGGAAGCTACCCTGCCTCCTGTGGGGAGGGATGGATGTTCATTATCTCAGCTGAGGTTCTCCCACAGTAAGCCTGGCCAGTGAAGCTGGGTTTGGTTATGTGTTCAGTGCCCTGACACAGCTTCAGCTGTTATGCTGGCCACAAGAGGGGAACTAAGCAGCTGGTCTCATCTAACTCACCTTTCCTCAAACTTTATTCTCTAGTTAAACATGAGCCTGATCAACAGGTTCTGTGGCCTGGTCCTCTTCAGTGATGTGGAGAAAGGTGGTGATCAGAAGGCTTTTGAGTTTATTCAGCTGTTCATATTTAATATTACAACTACTGTAATCACTTAGACTTTTTTGTAGCATTTATCAGAAAGTGGCATTTCCAAGGAATGAGGTGCACAAGTCCTGCTCCCATCCTCTCCAGCACATCCTCTTGCACAGATCTGGGGTATGGATGGTGTGGGCACTGCAGTGCCCCAGACTTTATGCAAACACTTCTGAGGCTTCATCTCTGTTGAGGGCTCATATTACTTGTGATAAGCATGTGGGCTTCCCCAGCAAGGTTTGGTGTCCTTAGCTATTTGCACACACAAAAACGAACTCCTGGGTTCAGTGTCTTTATCGGTCCTTTGACGTTCAAGGCCAAGAAATTTTCCTACCTGGTAATTAAACACCTGGGGTTTGATTGTGGGGATGTTTTTTTAATGGATGCACAAATTTTAATAACTTTTCATCTCCCTGTTGTCCTGTGCTGTAGTATAAGGAAGGCAAATTTAGTGTCTGAATAGCAGAGGTGCTTTGAGACATTGTCTCCATTTGGAGAGAGTATCCTGCTGGGTTAGGAAGAGACTGGTGTGTGCTAAGGGATGTGCGTGCCCAGATTGAGCCTTTCTTAATTAAAGATTTATTTGAAGTTTTAATTTTTTTCTGTTGCAAATTTATGTATTCTGGTGTGACTGGGGACAGGGAAAACATACCCTGATAGATATTCTTAATTCTGATTTGTAAGGGCTTATACTGGTAAAAGCTCTTACTTAACCGGAGGTCAGACTATGAACTGTCTGTTGCCGCACAACCCCTCTGATTACTGCTGTGGATGTCTTGTGATGCGCTCTAACTTAATGGTTTGGGGTTTTTTTTGTCTTATGAGAAGACTGGGCAGTCTATTTCAGGAGTAGCCAAGCTGGAACCAAACAGAGTATTCCTTACCCCATTTGTACATCAAATAGCTTAGTTCCTCTGGTTATAGCATTGCACTGGGGCTTATATTCAGCTGTCTGCTGCGACTAGGAGATCTTTTTTCCCAAAGCTACTGTTTCCCAGAAGAGAATTTTGTTCTTTCTCAAAAATAGTCTCTGTGCACTTTCCCTAACCATATCACATTTAGCTGTGATATTATTAATTTGTGTCTCTTTTCTGGGGCATCTACATCTTTGTACTAGTGATCCCATTCTGACTTAAGCCCTCTGCAGACAGTAGCAGTGATTCCTAGATGCTTGTAAAGCTTGCTGTGAGACCAGTACTCCTATTAATTTGATTTAATGGCCTCTTTAATGGGAACTGGGGAAGAAATGCACTATCACAACTGTTCTCTCTGCAGTGGTGCAGGAAGCCATTGAGTTCTTCGTGACGGTCTCACAGTTTGGCGTGCCCCAGGCACTGCTCGGAGTCCGCAGGATGCTGCCCCTCATATGGTCAAAGGAGCCTGGAATTAAGGAGGCTGTGCTGAATGCCTACAGACAGCTCTATCTGAGCCCCAGCGAGGATTCCGAGAGGTATGGATCTCCCTGATCAGATTTTTTTTTTTTTATTTCCCTCCCCCCATTCCCTTTCTGCTGTTGGGAATGGGGTATGGACAGGAAGAGAACTGAGTTGCCGTGCTTCATGCTGAGCTGAAATGTAATGTCATTATCTGAGTATTCCACTCTTCCTGCAGGACCTACTGCTGAGCTTCTGTTCTTGGTTTGTCATAGAGCTCACGTGTAAGAAACTCATGCAGCAAAACTCTGAGACCTTGTGAAGCAGATGCTGAGAATTACTTGAAGTTAAACTGTTGTCAGGCACTAATATTTATTCTCATAAATTTCACTTTCATACAAAGCATTGCCTAAATAGTCTGGGTAGGGTACCTATCTGATAGGGAAGAAGAAGAGTTAATTATGAATGTTTCTCTTGTCAGCAGTGTTCTTGATTGGCAACAATGAATTTCAGCCCCTTACGAGTTACCTGTTGATATGGAGTCATCCCATGTCCAGGAGTCTTATGTACTGCATTCTCTGGGCAAAATTGTTGGCCAATGTCAGTTGTCCCATTTTGAGTTTCTTATAACTGTAGTTGTTCATCCTGCTGGGATAATAAGAGAAACAGTGTGGTCTAAAGTTGAAACTATATTTCTGTTACCACACCTCAGGGTTTTTAGCTGACAAGTCATACATGCTGTGGCCTTTGTCATATATAGGCATTCATCTTCTGATGTACACAACACATTCCCCATTTCTTTGTCCTTCACACTATACAAGGTTCATTCTTATTTGGGTGCTTTCACATGTATTTCCATTTGTATTTCAGTCAGAACAATCTTAAATCTTTTTCTAAAAATTTCTACATGCCATAGATGTTAGGGATGTTAAGATGGGAGGATGTTAAAGGGTCTTTGTTGCTTATCCTTCTTGAGGATTTGGTGGTGGGAGCTGGCTACCACTTGCAAGTTTGCTTCTTCCATACTAGAGAAGAGCTGTGTCCCCTCTTTGCTGGGGCACTTGCCCTTTTTTAGTTCAAGCTTACCCACTTGTAAATCCTGTTGGATAATCGTGCAATTAGTGTGATCCCTGGTGAGATGCACTATAACTCACCCTCATTTGTACCATCAGGGCAATAAAGAGCACCTGCTGCTGCTTATCTCTTCCTGATAATATTGCCTGGAAACAGCACTTCTGCAGTTAGTGCTCTCTCCTCATTTGTTCATAGAGAGATTTTCAGTTTCTAGGGAATTGTACTTTGACTTGTGGTTAAGAAGAAACTAGGAAGTGGCTGCTTAGTGCCTCTGATTGGATCTTTAAGCACCAGAAGGAGCACTAGTGCACAAGGCAATGGACTTATAAGCCCACATCATGGTCATTGGCACTTGGGTGACTTCGAGAAGTCATGCTTGTTGTGGGAGTTTTCCTGATCCTGTGGATCATCTCTGTTATCCAACAGATGTTTTCAGCTCTTTCAATAGGGCAGTAATTGTGACAGTTGCTTTTTCTTTACCTTTTAATATTTTCTTGTTATTTTTCCCCTTTTGAAGGGGCAAGGCACAGGCCCTGGTGCACTCTCTCTCTCTCATCATGGTGGATGCATCACTGGGAACAATACAGTGCTTGGAGGAGATAGTGAGTATTTGCCTTGCCTGGGTTTGGGTTGTGCATCTGTTTTATTCAAACGGTAGTCCTTGCAGATTACGTCTTTACTTTGAAGTTCATTCTCCTTTGCCTCTCTCTAATTTTTTAATTGCATTCCTTTTGCAGATCTCAGAGTTTGTGCAGAAAGATGAAATCAAGCCTGCTGTGACCCAGCTGCTTTGGGAGCGATTCACGGAAAAATCTCCATGCTCGTCACTTGAGCGCCGCGCCGCTGTGATGCTGCTGGGGATGATGGCACGGTGAGCCTGGGGCCAGGTCAAAGCCTGGGAGTGGAAGGGTGTACAGGGAGTCAATTTTTATTGAAGAACTGTGGGTGCTGCATCAGCTGACTCTTTGGCTCTAGCTTCAAAAATAGTAACCCTATCATGGGGTAATGAAGCCTGGAACTAAACATAGTTTTGCTGGATCCCACCAACACGGCCTCTGAATGATTATGATGAGATTATTTTCCTTGTGTGAATGCCCATCCCTTCCCAGAGTTTACAGTGTCACAACTCTGCAGCTTTGTCTGTGTTTGGATAAGAACAGTGAGAAGCTGCTGAGTAGAGATGTCTGGAGCCTTTAGCATGAAGAAAAATGAATCTGTTTCACTTTCTGGGGGCAAAAAAGTGAATCTGCACTAAAAGGTTTTCCCTTCCTCAGTTTCCCAGCCCAGTAACCCTTTGGCATTCAACTTACTTGCTCTTCCTGCTGTCCTTACTCCAGTCCTTCATTAGTCAGAAACAGGCCTGCATAATGATGATGCTAAAGTTCTTTCACAGACAGAAAGGGGAACGGGTGGGTGTGGATTTGGGATTGGCTTTTTTTGGATAAATGTTAGTTTGGTTTGTTTTGTTTCCCACTGCAGAGGAAGGAATGGTATATGTCACAAGTCCTGAGCTCCTCTACTCTTTCCTACTTTCCAATGTTTTTGTTTTTCTTACCCCTGTAGGTTTTGGTCCTTTCTGATAGGAAAGAAGAGTCAAGAATGTTCTTTCTTTACAAAGAGGCTGTTGATCACTTTGGAGAAACTCCTCTCCTAGTGGAGAGTGGATTACACTGGCTTCTGTGGAATACTGCTTGCTGCTCCTCTAGCTGTATCTTGAGTTGTTTGGATGGGTTTTATTTTTTCCCCTCTTATTCAAACGACTCCCTTCCACAAGGCACAAGGAGTATTTCTCTTGGTTATCCATACTTCTGTAAACTTTCAGCAGCACCTCATGTGATGTTCCCATCCCTTCCATTCCACAGAGGAAAGCCAGAGATCATAGGTAGCAACCTGGACATCTTGGTGACAGTGGGCCTGTCTGAGAAGGCATGTGAAGACTACAGGCTACCTCAAGAAGTATGCAATGTTATTTCCAAGCTTGCTGTTAACCCTAAGGTAAGGCTATGGGTTTGTTCTTGAGGTCATCCAGAAACAAAGAAAGGGGGGAAATTGTTTGTATGGAAGAAAAGAGAGAGGTAATTAAATTTTTACAGACTTCGAAATTAAGTAGGTTGAGACCATTCAGCAGCACTGTCTGGAAAGCTTAGCACACACCAGTGAACATGTAATAAAAGAATTTTCATTAGGCAACAGGCTGAATTCAATTAGTAAAGAGTTCAGTGCACAAGAAAATATGTTTTCCTTTCAATTCTCTTCTTCAGACTCCCAATTCTAAACTGATTTGTGTTTTCTCAACCATGAAGCCCTTTCCTCTACTGATGTTTTCTGGTGGTGTGATTCTTTTGCCCTCCCTATTAATTGATATTCAGGAGTTGTCAGCTGTACAGCAGAATAAAAAACATGAAAGGCTTTCAAACCTGTCCATGTTGTACTTAGAACAACACGATGGTTGATGGCTTCTTTCCCTGAGAAACAATTTATACTTCTTTTTTTAATACACTTGGAAAAAAAATTTGGTTTTTTTAACTCAGTCATTTGGGGCATTTTGGTTCAGGAGTTCTATCACAAAAACAGTCATCCTTTACAGAGCAGCATCATTCTGTGACAGCCCCTTCCACTGGGGATGATGCTGCATGAACTTCATGAGTTAATGTGTATCACAACATTCTTAAATGTTCTAAATATGGCTGTAATTCAATTTTTGGTTGACTTAAGTCTGCAGTTAAGCTTGTATGTGAAAAGGGACTGAACTTATAATTTATATTTGGCTGACTGACTGGCAGTAGCTCTTCTCCCCCACCCATCCTCCCAACCAGAAATTCAGTATAGAGGACAGGATTGTGGTGAATCAGGAGTTCTTGTTTCAAGCTACTGAAAGCTGGTAAATCCTCAAGTAAATTCTGTTTTGTTCAAGTATATATTCATCAGGCAGACACAGGTGTGCTGGGACACCTCAGGTATTGTCATACTTGGTTTAGTAGTTCTCTTGGTTATCTTATTTCCAACCTCAAAGGTGGTGTGACTGATACAGAATATATGCAACAACCTAAGTGTGAGGTAGTCTTGGATCCAGACCTATCCTGTGTTATTTCCACTGATGATATTTTGCTTTTAAACAAACCCATGTGGTTCTGGAGTACCCCAAGGCTAGTTGACTTACTGTTGATGACTCTAAGATGCTCCAGAGTTTCCCTATTTATTCATTGCAGAGAGTGAGTAAATAATATCAGATTTTTAATGAATCCTTTTGACATTTCAAAAGAGTTTTTTTGATTTAAGGTGAGATGGTGGAACTGACTGGGCTGGCCTGGGATCATCATTTGGTCAAGCTTTAAATCCTCCCAGTGTAGTCACCATGCTGTCACAAGTGACCAATGTCCCTGCTGCATGTTTATCTGCAGAGCAGTACTGGATGTCCCTGGCATGGGTTTGATTAACCTTGTGCACACAGGAAGGTTAAATACTGGGAAGGGCATGGGGGGATCTCGTGTGCTGCTCCCACGGGAGTAACTCACCTCTTGTCTCTGCAGTCAGCACTGAAGAAGAACAGTGCCCCTTTTCGACTGCCACAGAACCACATGCTCTTTGGTTGCCTGAGTGAGACCGTGAGTAAAGGTGAGCCCAGGTCAGCAGGAGGTTTGGAGGAGATGGGGTTGGGCTGCGAGGCCACCTGTGTTATCATTGGTCTGTGTGGGTACGTTGCTCCCTCTTCTCATAGGCTTTGCCCGGCCAAGCAGTCACTGGATCCCCTTCATGGAGGCAGCTGTAACACTCATCTACCAGCTGGCAGAGGGGGCAGAGGAGATCTGTGCTGACATCCTGCATGTGTGCAGTCAGCAAGCTCTGGAGAAGCTGCAGGAGGCTGATGAGCAGAAAGCTGGTGAGGAAAAAAAGCTGATGAAGGAAATCTGTACCTATGGTTTCCAGTGCTGCTTTGGGTGGCCTTGAGTAACTGCAGGAGAGTAGAGCTGAGGGGCTGGTGGAAGTGTTGGCATGGGAGGGCAGGAGTGCTGTGAAGGAGTCTGTGGAGTGTGGAGATGGGTTATACGGTGAGACGTGGCACTAACTGACAGGGAAGAGGTCTAGATCAACACTGAACCGGGGCCATTTTTCTCCTTTAGATGCAGGGGATTCTTCACACAGAGTCTCTGATGGTTCTGGCAGTCTCTCCACATTCCTGCTGCTGCACCTGGTGGCCCTTGTGGGACAGGTGGCACTGCAGCAGGTAGCATATTTGGAAGTGTCAGTGAGTGCAGAGCTACGCAGGCGCCGCCTCCTCAAAGAGGAGAAGACCAAGAAGCAATGTGACACCAGCACAAAGAAGCAGAGACCCCAGGTGAGAGCCAAGGGGTTTTTTCCTGTGGGCAGCTCTTCTAGTCCCAGCTACAGCAAACTTCTGGAGAATGCAATCCTGAGGCTGCATGAGGTACAGGGCAGTGTGTGCTTCAGGAATAGAAACAGACACGTATTGGTCAGGATTGACAGGGAGAGCTGAGGTCCTTGAATGACCCTATTCACTAAAACTCCCACACTGGTCTTGAGTTTTGAAGAGGCAGAGGGGAGGGAGTGAAGGGTGATGTCCTGGCCATGCTTATCCTCATGCTTCAGGCAAATATTCCCCTTTTACTCATCACTTCTTTCTTACCAGTGCAATCTTTTGCAACTGATGCAGTAGTGGGGAAGAAACATCCATTTGTGCCCTGAGCTTTGGAAAAAGGCTTCCTAGAGCCCCAGTCCAGGAGATTTGAGAGTCCTATCCTGTGTTAGGTAGTAATGATGAAGGTTTAACAGTAATCTTTCTAATGTGATTTGGATGCTACAAATGCCCTGTTTGGTTAGGTCTATCTTGGAACACTTTCCAGAGTGTAATGAGGCTAACTTTCCTGGGTAAGAATAGAGAAAAACACTGTGTCCATCTAGGTATCCAGTCTCTATTAGATGCTTATACTACTAAGTCTACAGAGAACTTTGTAGTTCATTTCCTCATCCACCTGCTTATCAGTGTCACTACCATTTTCCACACAGGAGGAGGTTATTATGAGAACAGGAGGAGGTTATTATGAGACTTTCAAAAAAGTAGCAGTTGGATTCAGATTTGGTCCCCATTGCAATGCCCATGTCTCCTTTCTTCCCTTGTGTTGCTTTTTCTTTGCTATAAGGTTTCCCATAATCTTGTTCACAAAACCAGCAATTCAAAGGCTGCTTTGAACTTCTTGTTTTTAGTATTTGAATGTCCCTTAAGTTATGCAGGACTCACACACTGATGCTGGAGTCTCCTAGGTCTGTTTTATCTTAGTAGTGTCAGTAGTTTAAGGTTTCCTTACATTCTGGACTCCTCATTACAAGAGAGACGTGGTGCTCCTGGAGCAGGTCCAGTGCAGGGCAATAAAGATGATTAAGGGACTGGAGTATCTCTTAAAAGGAAAAGTTGAGGGAGCTGGGCCTCTTAAAAGCCTCAAGACTGAGAGGGGACCACATCAATGTCTGTAACTATTTCAAGAGGGGGATACCAAGAGGATGAAACCAGACTGTTCTTGGTGGTCCCAAGCACTAGGACATGAGGCAATGGGCAGAAACTGATGCACAGGAAGTTCCACCTGAACTTCTACTGTGGGGGTGACCAAGCACTAGAACAGGCTGCCTAGAGAGCTTGTGGAGTTTCCCTCACTTGAGATACTCAAGAACTATGTGCACACAATCCTGTGCAATGTGTTCTAGGAAGACCCTGCTGGAGCAGACAATCCACTGTGGTCCCTTCCAACCTAACTGTGTGATCCTGTGATTGGTGTTCTGTAGCACGTGGACTGGTAAATCCCAGACTACCCTTCACAGCTTCATTCAGTTCTTGGGGGAAAGTGGGTTATTACACTCTGTGTCAGTCTGTTCTCCAGTCTGGTTATGCAGCTGGTAACATGCATGTACCTCACACCGGAGAGAAGAGAACCCTGTGAAGAAAGAGATTATTGTTGCCTGACATCTTTCTTACAGTCTCCTCTCTGCACAGAGCACAGGGAACGAGACCACTATGGAGGAGGAGCTGGGCCTTGTGGGAGCCACAGCTGATGACACCGAGGCCGAGCTCATCCGCAGTATTTGTGAGACAGAACTTCTGGATGGTAAGTGTGGCTGCCACCGAGCAATAGTGGCTGTCTGCCTGTGTGAAAGAGCAGGTACAGTGGGTAACAGGTCCTGAAGGAGGAAGGCTTTTTCCTCTGGAAGGAAGCCCTGTCATTTTCCATGGTGTCAGTTTCCACGTAGGCTGTCTGTTTCTTGGCTCTGCCTTTCTGGAGGTGGTTGTTCAGTGGTGAAAGTGAGTCAGCCAGTTACTGTAGTTTGCAGCAGCTCTGAGATAAATGGAGTATTTGTTCTTAAAGCAGGATGCACAGTGCTCTCATGCTCGCTGTCTCTATCCCCACTCTCTAGAGAAACACCTGCTCTCTGCCTTTGTTCCACTGGTGCTGAAGATCTGCAACAACCCTGGACTCTACAATGACCCGGCGCTGTCAGCTGCTGCAGCCCTCACTCTTGGCAAACTCTGCATGATCAGGTACTGCTGAGCCATCCCAGAGTTTCTTTTCCCAGCCTTCCTAGTACTAAAGCACAAGCAAATGTTGCAATTCCTTTCCCAAGGAAAAAACAAACACAGTGTTCATAGATCACTTTTTTTAAACTGTTTTTTTTCCTCTACTCTCTGAGAGATGGAATTTTGCTATCTATTCCTTCTTTCCTGTATCCTGTCTTCTTGTTAGCTCTGAGTTCTGTGACTCCCACTTGCGTCTGCTGTTCACAATGATGGAGAAGTCCACCCTGCCTGATGTGAGATCCAACCTCATCGTTGCAGCAGGAGATCTTGCCATCCGCTTCCCCAACCTGGTGGAGCCTTGGACATCACATCTCTATGCCAGGTAATGCTACACTCTTTGCTGGGAGAGGACATGTGAAGAAAACCCTGTGGAAGAGTGACACTGGGCCTCCAGAAGGTGAGAATGACCCAGGAAAGTAAATTTGAAGATGCTGGTGCAGGGAGACCAGAGATTTGGGCTGTCACAAGTACCAATAACTCAGAGACACTCCCTTGCTGTTTTCTGCAGTAACTGTTTGTTCCTATCAGGTTGCGGGACCCCTGCCCGAGTGTGAGGCAGACAGCTGGGCTGGTGATGACTCACCTCATCCTCAAAGACATGGTAAAGGTGAAGGGCCAAGTGAGTGAAATGGCAACTCTGCTCATAGACCCAGAGGAGGCAATCGTGGGAGTGGCTCAGAACTTCTTTGGTGAACTGGCCAACAAGGCAAGTGGATGTTCAGGGACCTTATTTCACAAGAGCAGGCAAGAGCTGTTGGAGGGTGGCTCAATTACATGCACCCTGGAGAAGGTGTGTTAGTGGTGTAGAGCCATTGGTCTGTCTCTCTGTGGACTAAATGAAGGTAGTTAAAAGAAATTTTGTAATACGTGTTTCGTTCCATCCTTGTTTGATGTTGCTAAATTTGACCTCATCCATTTGTGCTGGAAGGCAGGCTCCAAACCACTGCCTTTTCCCTTTGCTTGCTTGTATATGCCCAGCACATATTAGGAGCAGTTTTCTGTAGCTCACCTTTAGGCCTTACAGAGTTCCCATACATTATGGCTCAGGCAGTGCACCTTCTGTGAAACCTTTCTGAGTTGTTCTTGGCTATGGGACACTGAGATACTTTAATTGTAGCAGTTTCTGCCCAGGCGGGTGAGAACAGGAGCAGTGTTACCCCCACTGTTCATTCCATGTGCAGCCTCACCTGGGCCCTTCAGAGTTTGAGATTTACTGCCTGAGAGGCTGCAGTGACACTGGGGCTTTTCTGTCTTGGCTTGTTTTGTTAAAGCAGAGCTGGCCAACTGACTGCACTGACTTCTATCTCTGCATGACAATACTATGTATAAAGCTATGTAAAAGCAGTGGGAAAGAGAATATGGATTGGACCTTTTCAGGCAAGAAAATGGGAAGCAGTTCCATGAACTGAAGAGCTGTTTCTTTCATCAGGAAGCTCTTTTTTTGTTGGGTTGTGTCAAGGTTGGAAGGCAAAGAAACTGCATCCAAGTCTGCCAAAGAGTAGAGCTGGGGTGCAGTGTTCAGCTTGTTGGTTGGCTGGGCTTTCCCCCCCCCAGCCAAATAGTCCTGGATAGGTTTGGCTGGCTGTGTAAGCTTGTTTCAAAAAGCTGATGCTTTCAGTCAGTAGATTTGGGGTGGAGAAAAAGGAGGTCATTTTAAGTGGGCAGCTTATTTGGCTTGACTCAAATGATCCTTTATAATTCTGTATCTCATGTAGAAACTTGTGTTCTGCACAGGGTAATGCTGTCTATAACCTGCTTCCAGACATCATCAGTCATCTCTCGGATCCTAACAGCGGCATAGAGGAGGGATCCTTCCACACTATTATGAGGTATTCTGAGGTTAAATAAATCTCTTATTGCCAGAACTATGTTTATGCAAAGGGGGTGCCATATCAAGGGAAGAAAAACTACACTGACGTGTACAAAATGCTTTTTCAGTTGTTCGCTTTGATCTGACTTTTTCAGTCTGTACTGGAAATGGAGTCATGCTGAGGGGAATTGATTTTAAAGCCACACAGTTGGGAGTGAGGAGAGACTCTACAAAGAGTAACCACCAACTCAAAATTACTTTCCCTCTGGAAAAGGAAAGTAGTTGGTTTTATGCATGGGAACGTGGATATGTAACATTAGGAAAACACAACAGGTTTTAAAGAGTGCTGCCTTTGTCATTTTGGTGGCTACTGGAGTTTTGTAAGCAGTTTTACTAAAGCTGTAGTTACAGTAACAGGTTTGGGTCTGGGTTGGCTCTCTGGTGGTTTATTTTGTGTGGGGTTTTTCTTGTTTGGTTTCAGTTTTTTTTTTCAAGAAAGCCTGACTCTGGAGTATAGAGATCTTGGAATATTTCAATCTGAGGTTATTGGTTGCTCATAGACAGCACTAATAATGTCTTTATTGGTACAATACATTTTTCTCTCATTTCTGAAACTTAACCACATGAGGGTTTTTCTGAGTCATTTGAATCCCTATGGATTATAGAGGAGGATGTTAGACAAAAGTATTGCTGTTGCTGGAGAGAAGAACAATAAAATCTCCTGTGATTTTTCTAGTCTTTCTGTCTATGAGAATCCAGTGCATTTAGGAAGAGGGATGGGATTTTGGATAGGTAGGAATTGCAAGACACAGAAAAAGTCTATTAGTGAAGGTGTAATTGAAACTAAAATTAATTTATGTGGCAAAAGTAGATGGATGTCTTTGCTTCAGCTTTAATTAAGGAGGGTAATGTGAAATACTGGGAATTATAGCTTGTGGTTCCTGACAGCAGACATAGAAGTGGAGGTTAATGCCTGAGGTGAAACAAACCATCACAGGTAGACAAGAGGCAGCATGTAAAAAAGATCCAAAAAATTTTAAGAGTTTTCAATACTGTTTTTAATTAATATCAAACTGAAGGTGTTACCACAGACATAGAGCATAATTGTAGCAATTGCATTAAGGTGTAATTGATGAGGTTAAGACAGGTGTCAGATGGACTTTTTACTTCCAACAACATACATGGAGAGAACTGGAGGTGTCTGGCAAATAAGAGAAGAGGCAGTGTTGATTTAACAGTGTAGACAGGTATCAAATTAGCATCAGGATAATTAATTTTAAGGACCTGATCTTCAGTTAAAACACCAGATATCCTTTATATAGGAAAAGAAGGGAATTGGTAGTTAAAGATTAATCGATGCTGGAAAAATGCAAAGGGAGGACTCTTGAGAATACTGTCTCTGTTGTATATCTTAGAAAAGCAGCTTGGTGTGGTGGTTGTAGACATAACAAAGACTGAACAAGGAAGTACTTTAGAACAACTATATCAAGGCCAGTGGCAACCTGACTGAGATAAAGTTAACAGAAATGTTGGTACAAGAAATGGGGAGAGCAGCAGGACCTTCTTAATAAATAGAAGTTATTCAGTGATTTCTAAGGGGACATAGTGCAAAATGCACCAGCACTTAAGTGTGCTAAAGTCCAGGTGTCTCTATTCCTCAAGAAGCTGATGGATTAAGTTAGCATTTAAGTCCTGTTAGACTTTGTTCCCATTTTAGTGCAAAGTACTGCTCACTTTTCCATTGATCCAAAATGCAACAACACGCTTTCAGCAAATTAATAGTGAAAAAGTCACAAGCCTGGTTTTGAGGAGGGAAAACGCTGCATGCCACAGTGCTCCCCTCAAGGTTTTCTTGTCAAACTAGTCTGTCAGTGCAACTTGTGAAGTGAGGAGATTGTCTAGAGGTGCTGCTTGCTCTTAAAACTGGATGGAAGGAGCACATAAGAAGTCAGCACTGCTGCCTTTTCAGCATGCCTCCTACCTGAAAAGGGGATTCCTCTGTGGGCTCTAATCTTTTGTGCTTTTTTCCCCCTTGCAGACATCTGTTCTCATATATTACAAAAGACAAACAAACAGAGAGCTTGGTGGAGAAACTTTGTCAGAGATTCCGGACTGCCAGGTGGGTTGTAATCTTAATTTTCCTGACAAGTGTTTCTGCTTTTCAGGATTTTTCAGAAGATTTGAGCTTGTATGTGGTGGTTGTAAAAGGTTCCCATTATATTCTTCACATGACAAATGCAACATAAGTTGATTTAGGTCCTGCCCTTTTTTTTTTTAAACTATCTTCTCCTAAAAATACATGAATCCTTATAAATTTTTTGGTTTTTAGTTTTATTATGCAGTGATTCCCCTCTTCCTTCCTTTTTTAAGGAAAAAGTTTTGTGACAGTCTAGATTTGCATTATAGCTGAGCGAGGAGACATCCCAGATGTGGATTTTACATACCTTTGTGATCCTTCTCCACGGGCTGTTCCCTTGCAGCTCAGCTAGGAAATCAGTGTGTTCAGCTGAGAAGTTGAGATCTTTCCAGCAGTCCTGTCTGGGGTCATCTCAACTATCAAGCTGATATAGCCCTGTCCTTGTTCTGTGTGCATGGGCTGCTCAGTACCAAGTCTATGCCTGGGACTCTGTTCTGGATTTTTATTATTATTATTTTACCTAAGGGCTTATGCCACCATACACTTTGGCTTTTGCTCTGCTCCATCTCCAAGAAGTGCATACCTTGCTTGTGCATTGCTGATTACAGAGTATATAGTTCAGGACCCACGCTGTGAATCTGGGATATCATTTTGCTTTCTGGGTTTTGGGGCTTTTTTGCTGCTTTTCTCTTGCTCCCCAAGCTGTAACTTCACTGACCCAGGCATACACTTTTTGTTTCCTTCCAAGAAGAATAATAATAGAAATTTATCTCCTTCCATTCCAGTGAGATATCTTCATTTTAACTTCCACTGGCTTTGGTGTACCCTGCTTCCCTCCATTCCTGTGGTTTTCCTTCTCCATTGTTGTGGCTTTGCCCTTGAGATTTAAGCTGTCTGCTTATCTTGGCCATTTGTGCACAGTGCCTGAGCATGTGACCTGCTCAGCTGCCTCAGGGAGTTGCATATTTCCCAAAATATTTGGATTTTGTTTCCTGAGCATGAGTGGAGAGTGGTCCCTCTCTCCAAAGTTGCCTCCCAGGAGCACTGGTGAGCTCTTCACACCACATTTGTACTTAACTGTCTGTGTGTATGTTGTGTCTCGCCTTTAGTAGAATGTCCTGATATTTCTGTACCACGAAGATGATCAGCTTGGTGCACACTAGTGGTACTGCCAGAGCAAGACTCTCACTCCAGGCTAAAACAGGAGCTTATCAGAGAAAATTTGCAGCCAACATCACCCTCCTCAGCATTTCTAGAGTTCTATACATAGGAACTTGCCAGGTGTCATTCAGACTGTACAGGTGAAAACACCTGGATGCTGCAGCTTTGTTCTCCATCTGGGTTTGAGCAGAGCATCCTGAGACAGCATGTGCTGGACAGTCTTGAGGCCTCACTTAGTGTATATCAAAAATATGGGCTTTGGCCTTGCTTTTTCCCTTCCCATTCCATCACAGTGGTCAACATTAGGGATGTTTGTGCTTTTGTGTTTTCTTTCCCTTTGGTTTTATTCCAAGCTTTTGCTGGAATTTGAATTTTGTATTTGAATGTAGTCATTCTCTGATACAGCATTTGTTATTTGTTGGCTTTATAACTTAATGAATATGACCTTCTTTATGTAACTAACCAGGAAAGGGAGAGAGAACATCAAATACAGCTTCTGCTTGAGATCATCTCAAACATGCAAAAATGAACAGCCGGGGGGTTTGTTATGTGGTTGAAATAAGGCCCTTCAAGAGGAGTCCTGACCTTGCTGAGTCTTTTCCTCCTGGTCAGCAGTAACTTTTGACACTTTTCAAACAAGTGACTGTGTTCTTCAACAGTGGAACCTTCATCTTTTCCAACAGGCACTAAGTCAGTGTCATGGAATACAGTGGTGGTTATCTGTGGTATGGCACAGCACCCTGTCACTGACCTGTAACAGAACAACCTGAACCTCATGTTGTCCAGGGCAGAAGCACCTGCAGGAAATGCTGGTAGTTCTGGGTGAGATGTGCTCCTCCTCAGACACCTCTTTTTGTAGGAGCTCACAGTGATCTTTTGTCTTTCCCAGGACTGAGCGACAGTATCGGGATCTGTCCCACTGCCTTGCTCTGCTTCCAGTCTCGGAGCGGGGCCTTCACAAGTTGCAGGACAACTATGACTGCTTTGCAGACAAGCTCCACGATCCAGCTGTCTACAATTGTTTCCAAACTGTGCTGGCTCGATTCCGCAGAGCAGGCGTCAAACCTGAGACTAAAGTAAGGGTGTGGGACAAGGGTCCAGGCCACAAAAACAATTGCTTTTTACATACAGGGACTGGAAAGCCCTGCAGTTTTTTTTATTTTAAGTAGACTATTCCTCACCCCTAACAATTTATCAGTTTATGTATTTAACTTGATGGCAATTCTGCTATGGATGTAATACTTCTCTCCCCTCACCTTCTCTTTTTTTTTCCCCTGCACTGCTGTTTTACATCTCCATCAGGCTCTAGCTGAAGAGCTGGAGCAGAAGCTGTCTGCCTCCCATAACCGAGGACTAGATTCCACAGAGGCATGCCAGGATGGTAGTCAGACTCCAATGCCAGCACCAGCCAAGCGGAAACCAATAGGAAGTATGTTCCTTTTTGTGAGATTCCAGCCTTCCCCTGATCCTGCAGTCCAGCAGAAACACCTAAGAACTTCCCTCACCCATACAGACAGAAGTTTGCTGCCTTTCTCTATTTTTTTTTCCTTTTTCTTGACAGGTTCGCGCCGCCAGCCCCTAAGCCCAGCCAACACAGATAATGATTTTGTCACACCCCCATCCCGCACCCTCCGAAATCATAAGCGTGCCCAAAAACGCCCTCCACGCAAAAAAGCCATCATTACCTTCTCCAGCGACGAGGAGAACAACTCTGAGGATGGTAAGGCACTGCACATGTGTGCTCTAAGGGGGGAAGGACCCCAGATTTGGCCAAACAGGGATGTCCCTTTGGTCATGGGCTTCAGACCACGGTGGAGGTTGCCTTTCTCTGCTCAAGGCAGTGGAGTGCTCATTATTGACATGTTTTACTCTCTTTAGACCTACTGGCAGAATTAAGAGAAGAAGAAACCCCCACCAAAACAACTCCCATCACCAGATCTTCAGCCCGACGGCGGCGCTGAAGGAACCATCTGCCACTGCCTCTAACTAAAAATAAAACTCCCTCCCTTTATGCAACTGTCGCCTTCTCGTGTCTGAACTACTCCAGAATACAACAGTGCTTTAAATGAGGACAAAATTAACACCAGGCTAAAAGTTAACACCAGGCTAAAGCAATTCAAAGCCTTTCTTCTGATATCTCCACAAAAAAAGGCAGTGATGATGAACATAGTTGTCACTTGGACTGATTTTGCCCTGACTTCGCAGATGAGAATAAGCTGCTCTTACTAATTTTTTTAAAAAAATTCTTTGGAAGAAAGTCTTTCTAAGAAGAGCCAAACTACCCACAGAGTACAAAATGCTCATTCCTTTCTTATTTTGTATGTGCTTTATACTACACTATTCAGCTTTTATCACAGGACCAATGCAGTGGTGCTGGCTTTAGGCCTTTTTATATTTCATGCTTTTTGAAGCTCTTATCCTGTAAATTCAAGCCAAAGGTTTTGAGGTGAAGGCACCTGCATCTTTTTTTGTGCATATCTCATCAAAGAACTGTTCAGGGAGTAGGATGTGAGGAGAAAGAGAGAAAGGCTAACTTAGACTAGAGCACTTGAATAAACAATAGGTAAAGTCCATTGGAAAAAATACATCTTTTAAAAGCTAAAAAGCTAAAACAAATTCAACACTAAAACTTTAGAAGTAACTTATAATAATATTAAATTTATAAGTTACTAACCATACTGATACCATTGATTGTCTTACTGCTTTCTGGATTGTTTGCTATAATCCAATTCTGTTTCAATTAAAATTGGCACTTGGGTTATTTCATGAATGCCACATCAGTTTTCGAGTCAGTCCTGGCACTCCTTAAACTGCCCTGTGAGCATGAAGTGGCCTAAATTAGATTCTGTGTTAATCACATAAATAACCTTTAACCTTCTGTCTAGAGGCAAGTTGGCATTTGTCCCAGAGCTCTTACTACAGAATTATTTCCTCTTACCTTGTCAGCTGTCTAGAAAGCAGACTAGTCACTAGCTGGGCAGGAATGGGAAGGGTGCTCCTCTCCACTGCTTCCCGCAGATCTGCAGTCTCTGTCTCTGAGGCTCTAACCACCTTCCCACAGTTGTGCTCATGGGTAGAGCATGCTGCTCAGTTCCCTTCTGCTCTGGCTGCAGAACTAGCTGCTGTAGCTTATTTTGGTCCCTATTTTAAAAAAAAACAATCATTAGGAAGTGCATAGCTTTGCACTAACCTGAGCACACCTGAATGGACATAATCATGTTAAATGCTTCCAGAAACAAGTAAAGTGGGGAGTGATGGGGTAACAGGTGTATTTATAAACACCCCACTTCAGTCCCATGACTAAGTGAAAATACTTGCCCACTTGCCACCAGACTAAAATAGCCAAATACCAATATAGATATGCTCCAACTCCAGAGCATTCCAGTAGCCTCAGCACAATCACATGAAATACAAAGATCAGAAAGCTACAGCAATGTTGTCCTTCTCCCCTCCTTCCTGATAAAATATTCAGTGAGGGCTCCAGGAGGCAAAGGTAGCAGCTACAGCATTGACAGTAAATACAACACAGAGTCATGCACACCATACGTGATTCCCTCACCACCCACAGAGTATGACACTCACATACAGGAATTAAAAAAGAAAAGGACAGCATATATGGATGTCTGCCCAGGCTCAAGGTTTTACAAGCAATAAATCTTGTCTCGATGTGAGATAATATGTTGCTAATGATACAGCAGGGGAGATATGAATGGGTGGATGGAGGAAGTGAGGTGGCCATAAAACTCTGAGGCATTGGCTCACCTTCAGGCCATACTTTTCCACTACAAGTGGTTGAAGTTTTTCCTTCAGGAGATCAACACAGTCATCCTTCTGGGAGGAGGATTTGGCAGTCAGTGACTGGACTGACATGCTGGCTCCTTCACTGCTTTGCAGTCTGTCCTTTGCTCAGGACACTTGGACACTGTGCTGCCTGGGCAAGTGAGAGTGAGAAGTCAGTGGTGAGAGCTCAGATTGGTCCCTTTCTGCAGGTTGTTCAGGTAAAGCACCCTCTTCTCCTGATATCAGAAGAATTAGCAGTCCTGTGTCATGGGCAAAGGAAGTCCTGAAGAAAGATGAGGCAAAATCTAAGAGGGGTTTGAGCAGCTACACAGTGTCTACAGTAGATATCTACTTAAGGCTACACACTGCCTTAAGTAGATATTTGCTGCTCTTCTGTTCCTCACAAACATATCTTTTGGTGGCTGCCACAATGACCATAAATCACTGCTGAAGGAGTAATCCCATTCCCCTGCTCCTGAGGCAGTGGGATTACTCAGTCCCGAGGTCAGTGGTGTTTCCATTCTCTAGGGACTCCTGACCATGGTTGCTCTCAACTCCTACAAATAGTAGCAGTGGAATAATGTGAATATTGTACACTTCTAGAGCCTGCAGCAACCATCGTCCCTTTCTATCCCCTTAGGCCAAGGGGTGTTCCCTCAGGGTACTTTGCTCAGTTCCCAGATCTCCCAGTCTCCAGTTGTCCTGCTCCTTTCCTATATGAGCAACTGTTTGTAGAAGGCTGATTGTGATTCAACAGCAGACCACTTTTCTGATCTTGCAAGCTCTAGAGTCACTGCCCTAGCATCCAAGGGGGAAGGGTTTTTATAAAGGAAACTTGTTAGCATCAGAGAGGAAAAAAGGACAATAACCTATTTGAGTCTGAGAAAACTGGGGCAATCAAGGACTTGTCTGCCAAAGCCTTTTCACTTCCCAGTCACTGCCAGGACATGTCAGAGTAGCTATTCAGTTCTACTGCAGTCCCAGCAAGGATCTGGGACGCAGAGCAGCTGCAACATCATGGCACCTGAGTCACTGAGCACCTGCATTTTATCCAGGCTTTGCTGGATTTGCAAGAACTTACAAGAATCTGCAAGAAAATTTGCAAATTTTCTGCAGTCTCTGAAATTTCTTGCTTGATATGCCCCAGCTTGCCAGCCCCAGCTCTTGCTGAACTCAAGGAGGGCACTTGTCATTTGAGTTCTCAGAGCCTGCCCACCCCTGCAGGGCTCAGTCTTTGTACGAGTGGACTGGAATTTTGGAGCAATTGCAAACACATTTCTGGCATTCTTCTTGCAGTATGGGGGCCACCCCATTCAAGGGATGCCAGATCAAACTGCTGCTACATTTCATATCAAAAACCAAAGTGCTGTTGCTTTTGCACTTACCTGTCCCTCAGGAAAGGACTGCCTCTGACTCATGTAACCTGTGTGTTCCAGCAGAGCTGCTCCTGACGGCAGCAGGAGTGCTCGAGCACACTGACTCAGCTCTTTCTGGACAGTCACATGTGACTGGGAAGTACAGAACAGCATCCTCTGGGACACTTTGCATGCAGCATGAACATGTGCTGACTTCCTGTCCTTCCTCTCTTTTCCATCCCTCTGGAACTTTCACACTGCAGGGCTCCTTACACTACTGCATGCAGCACAAGGAGGCGCTGGCTGTGCACACATATCCCATACCCCGTTTGTGCCCAGGCACCCCATCCTAATGCCCACGTGGGGTGCGTGTCCGTGACTGTCCAGCAGTCCCCTGTGCTTTGTAGATTCAAAGTAATGCTGTTTCCCACAAAATGTCTTGGTGGGACCTCGGGAGCCCCTCCATGTGCTGGCCCAGGTGACAGGGTGACAGGAATGCCAGTCAGGATCGCTAGAGCATCACATTGCTCTGGACACAGCACCAACCATAGGTTACAGCCATCAGCTGGAGCTAACAAAATTGGATATCCACAGCTGTGTAAAGCACTGCTTTCAGCATCAGTGCCCCACACTGAAGGGCCATACTCACTTCTTGAGGACTGGATGAAAAAGGTTCATAAAACTTTGTCTCCTTGGGCAGAGAAGAAATGGACCCACAAACCAGCATCTGCAAGTGCAAAATGCCTGGAAGGAAGAAAGAGAGGGAAGGAGGGAAAGAGAGACAGAGCAAATATCTAAACTGTGACTTTTGTTATCTCTGGAGAAGACCTTTTTCTAATTTTCTTCTTTCTTTGAAAAAAATAAACAAAAGCAGGCAGAAGAACGCGTTCTGTCAAGTTCTGGCCTGACTGTTTTGTGCAACAGTACTGAACAATGCGAAGTTTGGGGTGTTAAACTCTCCCAGCACATCCACTGCTAATCCTGTACTGGGGTACAGTCCCCCCATTCCTGTCCCCTGACAAACTTTGCTGATTAGTTTCTGTCTTCATACCCAGGCTGACTTCTGCACCCTGATCTCTAAACAGTGACCTCATTGCCTTGTTCAGCTGGTGAGAAACTACAGTAAAATGGAAGAGGTAAACAAAGTGGGGGGAACTAATGGCCAGAAGATTTAGGAGGTAGGAATCTGCTCCTTGCTATCCTGCTCCCATTGTGTGCCTGAGCTTGACAAAGTGCAAGCTGAGTCTCAACAAGCTCTTTTCTGTGACGGTTCCTCTGGAAACTCAGCCCAGTCCTCCAGATGGTGACTTGGGACAGACAGCCTGCAAATTATATGCTAATAGTACTAGACCCACGCTCCTGTCACTGCTACAAATTCTGTATAGCACTGGAATTCACCCACCTTCTGCAGCTGGAGCTCTTCATTCCCAGCCCAATTGTCTCACCAAGATATAAATATTAAAAACAAAAGCCTGTGTTGTCACAGAGCTGAATTTGCGTCCACTCTGTGCAGCCAGCAGTGCGCCTACCTCTAACTGAGCTGCAGTTCATGCTCACACTGATCAGAGAAATAGCATTAACAGCACTCTGCCTATGAGGAGGATGTTCAATACTCCTACACAATGGAGCCTTCAATATCCTCCTTTTGGGATGTGTTTCAAAGTATCACCCCACCCCTGACCCTGACAGACACCTCCAGGTCCTGGCCAGCAGCAACTCAACTCACATTTGTCTTCCCAGACACTCAGTAAACACCTTTGTGTCTTTTTTCTTTACAGGAAGGGGTCTTGCTGAGCTCACCCTGAAATATATCACGCTGGACAAAAGGGCTGAAAGGTTAAGGAGCTCCAGGGGGTGGTTCAGCAGGGAGCTGGGGCCAGTTGCCTGCCAGAACCAAAGCTATAAAGGCAGAGAGGGGCTAGGGACCACATCCCACACGGATGCTGCAAGTCCTGCCTCGCCTTCCACCAGCCTTGGGCTAAGAAGATGCTGGGGCTTCGGTTGTGGCCTTGCTCATTTTTCCTCTTCTTGGTTCTGCTCTCTGCCAGTGTTCAGACTGTGTCCTTACCAAGACAGAGGCTACAGGTAGGAGGGAGTGGGAGAGAGCTGAGGTTGATTTCAGGAGGGGAAGAGGAGGAGGGAGGTTGTGTTTGAACTTTGAATGAGAGGTGGTCCCAAATTCCAACTACATGAAGGCTGCTGTCTATTCTTGTTGCACTCTCCCCTTCAGCAGCCTCAGCTCTAGGGTGACTTTATAATCCAGCCCCTAAGGAGCATCCGCATTTCAAGACAGGAAATGGACAAAAGCTTTTTAGTGCTCTGCAAAAGCTTTTGACAGTGAAGAGCTCGATCCTTTCTGAGCCCACTCTGTGTCAGCAGCCACCAGATATTACAGTCATGTCTCTCATCATGGTTCTGGTTCTGATTTTCAGAAGGAAGATGCATCCTGTTAGGCCAGTAGTTTTGCTCCTAAGCTCAGTATTACCCCCCTTAAAGACCCTCTTTAAGGCCAAGAGCCCTGTCAGGATGCCAACTAAAGGCTTCTTCGCTTGAGTAAATCTTTATCCTTTGCAATTACAGCAATAATATTTATGACTTCCAATCTAGCCAGCTCCCTCTTACCTAAGCCCTAACCTGAGCCCCAGCACCTTGCCTTTACGTCACCCTGGGAAAGCCACAGGGAAATAGTCAGGACATGAACTAAAATCACAAGACTGATCCTGCTATGACTCACCACTTTCATTCCTCGCTGAGGATGCCTGTGTCCGCTTCAGTTAACTTGCTACCACAAAGAGCTGCACAAAGGCATCCTCAGCCTTAGCTCAGCATCCATGTGAGAGACAGATGTAGAACGGTTCTGTGGGCAGCAATGCCATGCCTCCACCGCACCCAACCCAACCCCCAACCCTTGTCTCCCAGCAGTGCTGAGGGCTTACAGTCAGCACAGCTAACCTAGAGGATTTCCAGCAGATGGGGAGTCCCTCTTCCTCACACCTGCTCTGCTCCTGCCTCTCCCTCATCTTTATCAGATATTTGAGGCAGGACCATTCTTCCCAGCAGCCCTCTGGAAAAATTAAATAGTACACAGCAGCCTGAGCACATAGAGATGCTCAGCATCCACAAAAGGAGCAAGGACTGAAGAGTTACCTTCCAAATCCGGGGCAGGGCAGGACGTGTGTATGGTTTTACAAGAGCAGGGCAATCTGCCCGCAGGCAGAGCTCACAGCAGCTGTCTGCCTGCTGTTTTGGACGACAAAGTCATTTCAGACAGTGGCAGCTGCTGGTCAAGCCCTTCCCTGTGTCTGGATGCAACGTTACAGGCACAGCGCTGTGAGCAGGCATCACTTTAATGTCCTGCCTGATCCCTCAGGAGGGTATGGGTGGTGGGGTACCACAGGGTACAAGGTTTATCACCAGAAGCACAGTCATCACCCTGCTTTCCTCTGTTATCCCAGATGCTCCTTTCACGATTGCTGCCCCTGGAGCCCGAGTCCACACTGACCGAAGAGGACATGAAGGAGGGATCCAGCTTTGGTCCTCAGCTGCTCTCCTCCACTCTCCCCTTCCTCCCATCTGGGGCTAGAGCTGCCCGTCCATCCCTCTGGCGCAAGAACCTTGCCAGTCGCAAGTGGGCACTGCCTGGAGATTGGGCCTGGAAGGCGATGCCCAGGGGTTGCTTCGGGCTGAAACTGGACCGAATCGGGACCTTCAGTGGTTTGGGGTGTTAGCTTTGGAGGGCGTCCGAGGTGAGAGGGCCAAGAGCGTGGGCTCGAGCAAGCAGGCAGGGAAGAAGTTCAGGGCAGAGTTGAGTGCACAGACAGCGAGGGGATGGGGCAGCGGGGCAGGCTGTGGGGCCACCACCTGCCAGCCGCCGGGGCAAAAGCTGGAACCGGAGACACCCCGGTGCTGGGGCCCGGCCGGGGAGAGAGCAGGCGGGCGGGACGCCGCTGGGCGGCTCACCAGGCCCGCTTCTCCGCAGCCGGAGGGCACCCAGCCTCGGGAACCTGCACGGCGCACCGCTGCGCGAAGCCCTGAAGCTCCCGCCCCGAAAACGGGAGGCTGCGGCAGCGAGGACGCGGCGCGGGGGTACGAGGAGGAGCTGCCCGGCTCCGCAGCTGCCCCCCGCGACCGCTGATTCCCCCGCTCCGCCGGCAGCCCCCTCCCTGCTCCCCGTGCCTGAGGACTCGCTCATTAAACAAGCTGTAATAATTTGCCGCGTCCGCGCTCGGCGGTGGCTGCTCCCGGCCGGGGGGCGGGCGGGAGGCGGTGGCAGAGGCCGCCCGGTGCCCCCGGCCCCACGCGCGGGGCCGTGCCGGGCCCTGCCGGCGCCGCCGCCATTCCGCGTGGGGCGTGCGGCACGCGCGGCTGCGGCGCGGTGCGGTCGGGGGGGCGGACACGGGTGAGGTATCGACCGGGCACGGGGCACAAGGGCCGCGCTGCTCACCCCGGCCGCACTCTGCCCCCGCCAGAACAAACACCGGGGCCTCCTGTTTGCGCTGAAGCTTCCCCCGAGAGCCTGCCTCGGTGGGCTGCGGCTGGGGCACCACCGACCCCGGCACGAGCTCCTAGCCCTGCTGCTGTGCCCCGCGAGCCATCACCATGTCCTGGCCTTTAAGAAAAGGTTGTAACCTCAGCTGGGTCTAAACTTAGCCCCTCAGCAGCACCGGGAATAGCAGTGGTTTAAGGAGAGTAGGGTTACGTTTGAAGTGCATGACCCCTCTCTTCCCCCCCACCCCACTACCTGCGTGGTTCCCCCCCACCCCCTCCCTTATCCTCAAAGTCCTGCTCTGCCGAGCAGCCGAAGGCATTCCAGCTCCCACCACCCCCACCCGCCCTGACAGTCGAGATTTGCATTCCCCCTGTTCCCACATCTTCCTCGGGGATGGGAGATTTGGGATTTGTGCGTGCTCTGGGCGTTGTATCTAAGGCGGGTGTGTCCCGCCGCACCTGCCCGCACGGAGCCGAGGGATGGAGGCGGCAGGGCTCGGTGAGGGAGCCCAGCATGGGGGGCGGGGAACCGGGCAGCGGCCATGCCAGGAGCGCTTCCTCCTCGCAGGCAGCCAGGGAAGGCGGGCCGAGGCGGCAGACGAGCAGGATTTCCGCCGTCACGTCCCGCGGGCAGCGGCAGCAGTGCCGCAGTGCCTCATTAAGATGGTGCTCACGCTGCCGCCCGTGGCCTGCTGGGCCAGCGCCCGGCCAGGGGCCCCGTCCAGAGCACGCCTGGATAAACCCACCCAGAGGGGGGTCCCAGCCTGGAGGCGGGAGAACTTCCAGACAGTACCTCCCGTGCCGGGGGGAATAGGGATCCGCTGATCCCTGGGGGTCACCCGAGCGTCCCTGCAGTCCCTTTACCCTTGCAGCCATAGAATCATGGAATGTTAAGGGGTTGGAATGGACCTTAAAGATTATCCAGTTCCAACCCCCGTGCCACGTGCACGAACGCCTCCCGCTAGAGCAGGTTGCTCAAGGCCTTATCCAGCCTGGCTTGGAACACTGCCATGGTTAGGGCATCCACAGCCTCCCTGGGCAACGTGTTACAGTACCTCATCACCCTCACAGTAAAGAACTTCTTCCTAATATCCATCCTAAATTTCCTCCCTTTCAATTTGTAGCCATTACTCCTTTTCCCATCACTACAGCTCCTGACGAAGAGTCCCTCTCCGGCTTCCCTGTAGGTCCCTTCGGATACTGGATACTACTCCATCCAATTGGGCAAAGACTGCAGCCGGGGCGGGTGACTACCTGCCCTTTGTTACCAGGTGAAAGCAGCGCATACCACTCTCCGGAGCAGCAGCGAGCCCGGCGGGACCAGCCCCCGACCTGCTATCACCCTCCCTGTCTCCTCTGGCAGGCGTGCAGCCGCCCATCCCCGCTCTGGGGACACCTCCCCGCAAGGACCGGTGCATTTTTCACCACCGCCACCAACCCCCTTGGGGTGGCTCGACGGGAGGGTGATCGCTACGGAGCCTATGTTCCCAGAGCGGGGCCTTTGTTAACGGGGGGCGGCGGGGCGGGGGAAACAGGGGGGATCTTCGGCAGCCGCACCCGCAGCACGGGCGCACGTAGCCCGGTCCGGCCCTCGCGCTGCCATTCGACGGCGTCGCGGCGGGGCGGGCCCCCGCCCTACCCTCACGCGGCTATAAAGGGCGGCGGAGAGGCGCTGCGCCACCTTCTCACTGCGCGCCGGGCGGTTCGGAGGCAGCAGGTAACGGGCGGGGCGGGGGAGATGCGCGGGGGGAGAGAGCGGCGGCGGGGGGTGGGCGTGTGAGAGCCCTCTCCCCACACACACGCACCGCCCACCGGCAGGGGGTGCGGCAGCCCCCGGGCGGAGCGGGGCCGCGTGGCGGCGGGGCCCACGGGCACAAAGGCGGCGCGGCGCAAAATGGCGGGGCGGCGTGAAGGGGGGCGGCGAGGCGAGGAGGGATAGGGGTGTGAGGGGGGATGGTCGCCGGAGGAGGAGGGGGCGGATAGTTGTCGCGGGGGGGAAGGTGAGTTAATCGCCCGGGGCGGGGGAGTGATCACCGGGGGGGGAGGCGGGGGGAAGGGCTAGCTGGGTGCGCGGGCCCCTGCTTGCAGGCTCTCCTCGCCCCCCCCCCCCCCCCCAAGCGCCCACTCGCCCCTCGGCGCGGGCGAGACGTTAACGGCGCCGCGTGCGGGCGCGACTGCCCGAGGGTGGTTGTTGCCAGTTCCCCTCATGCCCCTACCGGTGGTTTCTGCTTGCAGGAACATCCCGAAGCGGTAAAGATGGTGAAAGTCGGAGTCAATGGGTGAGTGCTGGGGCCGACGGGACCAGCAGGGATTGGGGGGGGGTTGAGGGGGGGGCGGCAAGGTCGCCTCAAGGGCGCGGGGGGAAGATTTGGGGAGAGGGAGAGGTTGAATCCCGCTCCGCCGGCGCCCCCCGGGGCAGAGAGCGGTGCTGCTGACTCATTTCTCCTCGGATTCGGGGTGACTCACTCCGGAAAGGGCTGCCGTTGCTCGGCTGCCCCAGTTTCCCTCCCCATTCCCGGGGATCCCTGCAGCCCCCCACCAAAAGGTCTCTCGGTGGATCGTGTGTCGATGGCGGTCCTGGGGATGTGACCTTCTCATGCCGGGCCGAGGAGTAACCGGATCCCCGGGGCTCTCAGTAAATTTAGCGATTGACCTTTATGGGGCGGGGGTCGCTCTTAATCTTTAACCGGGGTGCCTTGGCCTTTGGACGAGCTGCAGGACTCCCTCCCGCCCTACTGGGCAGGGAGCAGCCAATGATCCCGAGGGAAGGCTGCCAAGGACTGCCTCCCATGCCCAGCTGGGCTGGTTCTCTGTTGCACCTCCTCACCCTTGTCTTTCTCTCCAGATTTGGCCGTATCGGCCGCCTGGTTACCCGGGCTGCCGTCCTCTCTGGCAAAGTCCAAGTGGTGGCCATCAACGATCCCTTCATTGATCTGAACTACATGGTGAGTTGCTTTGCAGTGCCCCCTCTGGGCCTTTCTGAGTAGGGCTCCTCTGGATCTGTTCTGGTAACTTCCCAGGGTGGTAGAGGATGATGGCAGCCTGGGTGCCTGACCTTCCACTCCCCTTCTGTTTATTAGGTTTACATGTTCAAATATGACTCTACTCATGGCCACTTCCGGGGCACTGTCAAGGCTGAGAATGGAAAACTTGTCATCAATGGGAATGCTATCACCATCTTCCAGGAGTGAGTATCTCTTTCCTGATTGCCCCTCTGGACACTGAAAGCAGGTGTCTCATGGAGCAGCCTGTGAAATTTTGTCCCTCCTTAGGCGTGACCCCAGCAACATCAAGTGGGCAGATGCTGGTGCTGAATATGTTGTGGAGTCTACTGGTGTCTTCACCACCATGGAGAAGGCCGGGGTGAGTATGCCACAGAGGCACAGGAGAGGAGGGATAGGGCTGCTTTCTGCCTGTCAGGCATGCCATCGTGTACAGAGCTGCTCAGGATGGGGCTGTGAAGGAGAAGACATCTGAAGAAGCAAGCTTGGAAGGATCCTGATTTATGTAGTCTCTTATCAATCTCTCTCCAGGCTCACTTGAAGGGTGGTGCCAAGCGTGTGATCATCTCTGCCCCCTCTGCTGATGCTCCCATGTTCGTGATGGGTGTCAACCATGAGAAGTATGACAAGTCTCTGAAGATTGTCAGGTATGGAGAAAGGAGCATGTTTCCTGGCCTGGAGCTCTCACAGCTGCCAGGGGTCTCACTTTGCCTCAGTGGAAGTGTTGCCTCTGGCTGATGTGCCTTTATCTCTCTACCCCAGCAATGCTTCCTGCACTACTAACTGCCTGGCGCCCTTGGCCAAGGTCATCCACGACAACTTTGGCATTGTGGAGGGTCTCATGGTAGGTCTGCAGCTTGGTGCTGAGGGGGGTGACCTACCACAGATCCCCTTGTGTGAGAGGGAAAGCATCTGTACTCCCTGTGTCTCCTGGGATGCTCTTTCTGGAGAGTACTGGCGGTGTTCTTACTCCTGTGCTCTTTCTTCAGACCACTGTCCATGCCATCACAGCCACACAGAAGACAGTGGACGGGCCCTCTGGTAAGCTTTGGAGGGATGGCAGAGGTGCTGCTCAGAACATCATCCCAGCATCTACTGGAGCTGCTAAGGCTGTGGGAAAAGTCATTCCTGAGCTCAATGGGTGAGTGTTGTCCCTTCTCAGGTGTCAGGAGGAGGCCAAACATTCTTAGGCTGGCAGTGGAGTGCCAGATGCTGATCCTTACTGACTCATGTCTCTCACAGGAAACTTACTGGAATGGCTTTCCGTGTGCCAACCCCCAATGTCTCTGTTGTGGACCTGACCTGCCGTCTGGAGAAGCCAGTAAGTGTTGTGGATGAGGTCCTAACAACTTCCAGATGTGCCCCTGCTTCCTGTAAGCTCTGTTTTGAGCCTGGAATTGCTTTCTCTGCATCCATCTTGTCCTAAAGATGTGATCTTTGGGAAAAGAGCGCCTGCTGGGGTGTTCCCATGTGTGTCTCCTCCCTCCCCTGTCCCCAGTGGACATTTTGTGTGAGTTGGGATCTGATCATGTTGGATCTGTCTCTCCTCAGGCCAAGTACGATGACATCAAGAGGGTAGTGAAGGCTGCTGCTGATGGCCCCCTGAAGGGCATCCTGGCATACACAGAGGACCAGGTGAGGAACGCCTGCTCGCTCGGCCTGCGGTTATTGGTTCCTGCCTCATTTTTCTACAAGGCTGTTGTCAGCAGCTTTGCCAGGATCCTGCTTTGGGCACTTGGGGTAGAGACTGGGCAGCCATATGCATTACAATTTCTTGTGTTACAGGTTGTCTCCTGTGACTTCAATGGTGATAGCCATTCCTCCACCTTTGATGCGGGTGCTGGCATTGCACTGAACGACCATTTTGTCAAGCTGGTTTCCTGGTGAGTGCAGCCCTGGGGGACCTGGGGGTTGGCACAGACAGGTTACAGACTTGGGTGTCCTGTTGGCTACCACTTGTGATCTGTGACACACAGAGCTCCCATCTCACTGTGGAGTGAGATTGCTTCTTACCTGAAATTACTGTAGCTGCCCTCTTCCCCCCAGAGGGTAGATGGGAGTTCAGTTGTGTGGGCTGGGACAGAGGAGCAGGAAGAGTGGAAGAAGGGGTGCAAGAAATGGATCAGCCCTGACATGCTTGTTTTCTGTCCCCAGGTATGATAATGAATATGGATACAGCAACCGTGTTGTGGACTTGATGGTCCACATGGCATCCCAGGAGTAGCTGAGCACACAGCCCCCCCTGCTGCCTAGGGAAGCAGGACTCTCCTTTGTTGGAGCCCCTGCCCTTGTTCACCACCGCTTAGCTCTGCATCCTGCAGTGAGAGGCCAGTTCTGTTCCCTTGTCTCCCCCACTCCTCCAACTTCTCCCCGAGCCTGGGGGAGGTGGAGAGGCTGATAGAAACTGATCTGTTTGTGTACCACCTTACATCAATAAAAGTGATCACCATCTGAAAAGCCTTGTCTGTCTGTCAGGGGGAGATGGGAGGAGGCAGGGGGGCATGTATGTAATGAGCAGCTGTAGACACCTGCATGGCAGTCTCTCTGCCCAGCCGTGAGAAGCTGGGGGGTGCAGCCTGCCGAACTGCTTGTTCCATATGGGAGAACCCAGAGTCCAGCCTGTGAGCCAAAACAAGGTGTGGGTGGTGCAGGGCTGTGCTCCACAGCAGAGCTCTCTGCGTGGTAGGATGGCAAGCCGCTCCGTGGCTCCATCCACCTAGCTCTGGATTTGCTTGTCTGATGGGCGCATGCAGAATAAAAGTGCTGAGCAGATGACTCATGCATTTGGTTTGGTAAAGGGGCATAAGAAACAAATTAATTCTCCTTCCCTTGCCTCAGCAGGGGACAAGGAAGATATTTCCTGGTGTTAACAAGGCAGGTATTTCACTTGCTTTTACCTTTTACAATGAATTGGCTTTGCCCCAGAGGAAATGGCTGCCGAGGGACGTGTTGGAGGCCATCGTCGGCATGGTGGTGGCCAGTCTTAATTCTGGCTTAATTCTGTGCGTAAGGAGGGGCAGTTGCAGTTAAGCTGCTGAGCAGCAAATCTCTGCAAGGTGAGTGTCAGCCCTCTGCCTCCCTGCATTAGTTGTGGAAGCATGAATGCCGCTGGGCAGCGACAGAGCCTTCCATGACCTGTGAGCACCGGGACAGATAAGCAATGCACTGCACAAAATCACGTGGACCTCCCATTTTTAGCAGCTTAATTTAGCATCTCAGGGCTGATGTGTTCTCTCCCTGGCAGGCACGGTTGGAGCTGTTGTCCAGACCCCAAGTGCTTTAGACCCTGATCTGGATGCTGCAAGGACATAAGCTGGAGGATTTAAACTCTCAGGATCAAGGTATGCTGGACACGGTTTCCCAGAGCTGCTTATCTCCAGCAGTTGGGCTGCGTAAGAATTATATGTTTGCTGGACTAGAAGGCAATGACTCAAAGTTATTTTGCAAAGAGAAGAGGTTGAATAACCTGCCTGTGGATAGGAACTGGGATTCTGAACAGGTTTTTAGCCCTAGGACAGCAGAAATACTTGGATTACACCAGCAATGGCCCTGTCATTGGAGCTTTAGGTAACTCTGGTGTCAAATGGGAGCTGCCTAGTGCTGAAGCTCACTGGGGGCAGCCCTCCCATGGAGCTGGGTTTCTGCCGGGAGGGCTGTGTAGCCTGGAGACCTGAGTCTTGGGTTGGTCCCATCCTGTCCTTGATTGCTGTGCCTGGGTGCTTTGAATGGCTGTGCTGTGTGCCGCTGCCTGCATATTGTGTGCGTGCCAGTCAGCGCCTCGCTTAATAATCTGCAAGTGCAAAGAGGTTACTGAAACATCTAAAGGAGGGGGGGAAGGATAGATGTCCTGTTTTCCCATGTAAAGCATATTTTAAACTGGGTTAAGAGCTGGACCATTTATATAAGTCAAATTTTTCTCCTAAAAAGCCTTATGTTTCCTAAGTGAGATAAGACTACCTGAAAATTCTAAAGCAAAGAATTCTTGTTACTTAACAAGCGTGAGCCCTATCCGACCTGAGATCAAATTGCTCTCGGAATGAGCAAAGTCATACAGCCTCAGGGTGGAGGAAGAGTATGTACTTTCAGACCAACAGCTGCTGGGAATGTCTTGAATAAAGGTTCACTGTTTTCAAAAACTATTTCAACTGCTTTACAATCTCATCTCTCCTAGAAAAATTATATGGTATTGAGGTGAGGAAAGCCAGGAATCACAGCATTTAAAACATGGTTGGTCTTGTATGGAAATAGGGAGAGTGAATGTGGCAAACTAGTCATGCAGCTTTTGGACTGCCTGGAGGGCTTGGTTTCCTCTCTCTAATATAACCTCCCTAAAATGCACAGCTCTTCCAAATCCTTATTTTGCATCCAGACACTGTACCTACAGATGGCACCACAGCAAGGCCCCTCTGGACAAATGGAAAAACTAGCTCAGTGGCCAGCCTGTCTGAGAACTGACCTAAAAAAACTCATGTAATTTTTTTTTTCCCATCAGTTTGCAAAATTGACATGTATTACTGCAGATGGCATTGAGATAAAGATGGGAGATCTGCTGTGGCAGCTGCTTCTGTCTCTGGAGAGGAGTTTTCCCCCAAGTAGGGGAGCTGTAGGTTTGTTCTGTTTGCTCTAGTGTTTTTATGGAAAGCAGACAGAAATGCTTGGTCAGGCAAGGCAGGTGCTCAGGCAGACATAAAGAGGCTCTCATTCAGCAAGGTAGTGAAAAGCAATGGTGCCAGCTGGCTGGGACAAACCAACTCCAAGAGCAGCAGCCACAATCCTGGTTTGTGAGCACCTTGCAAGGGGAAGGTACAGAAAGACACTGATCCTGGCTAAAGGGTTGACTCTGCCTTCCTTGGCTGGCCAGGCACCAGGGCTCACTGTGCACAGCCATTGTGGGAGAGGGATGCACCTGGGAAAGCTCTCTGGCTGACCCAAGAGACAGCTTCTCTGATGGGCAGCCAACCATTTCTAGGGGTGGGAAGCTCTGTGTTTTATTCTCCTGTTTTTAAGACAGCTAAGGATAATTAGCAGTGGTACTACAAAAAATTTAGTTTTATAACTTTCAACGTTTAGAGAAATTATTTTATACTTCCTTGGCATTTGCACAGACTACTACACATGCACTGCTTCCCCAAGAAAGGTCCTCAGACCACCTTCATGTTGAGATGTCAGCATGAAACTTCAGCATTAAGGAAGATGCCACGTAGGGAAAACCAGCTTGAGCAGATGTGGAAAATAGTTAAGTTCAGTTGAAAAATCAATCCAAAACATAACAAAATGGTAACTCTGTAAGCACAGTGAAAAAAGGTCTTGGACATTTAAAACATCCTATATCCACTTCTGAAGTAAATCAGTCTTTAAGCAAAGCAATTGGCAAGACCAGGGCAAGGAAGAGGAGATACAGGTCTCTGAAAGACTTATGACACAGTTACAAAAGACAAACATCTTAAAGGATGATGTTTCAACCTCCTTCATAACTGATGCCATTCACAAAATGCAGGTTTGTGACTTAGGGTAGGCAAATACCCCTGCAGGCTCCAGCAGCGCTCACATTTCATTAAAACCAAGCTGCCTACCTTTGGGCAATCCCAATGTGTTGTACATGCTGCAAAAACAAGTAATTTGTTACTTACTCTTCTGAGCTGAATGTAATCTCTTACTCTAGGACAGCTGACTTACCTCCATAAATTACCTTACTACAGAAGTATCATCTTCTTGAGCGAGTTAATTAAGTGTTCCCTAGAAGGAACAGTAGTGCTGGGTTATGCTTCACAGCCTAAGATTTGAAAAGGCAGCTGTCAAAAAACAGAAGCTGTAGTCAAATGAAAACAAAAGAAAAACTCATAAATACTAGTAAATGAGACTTAGTAACTGTAAAGGGAAAAAAAAATAAAGATATTATGTGACAAATAGAAAAGGAGGGCTGAAAACCTCTTTCAAATGCATCTTGGAGATAAGAAAGCTGCCAAAAAGCCGTAAGATGGCGTGGGAGTGATTAGGGAAGCTTAAGTCCATGAATGAAAAGTAAAGTTGCTGTTTTGCCGTCAGAGGAGCTTTGGGGTGTTGCCAGACAGATTTTCCTCAGCAGCAATGAGATGAAGCCTCCACTGAAAACTGAAGCATCAGGAGTTAAAAACATGTCTGTGACATGAAGGGCAGCAAACCACATGCGAGACTCGGTGGTCTCCAGCATGAAATGGATGAACAGGTAACTGTGCTGCAAGTAACTGACCACTCACCTCAAATCCCCACCATGATGAAAAGGAATGGAATTTGGGAAAAAACAGGCTGGCAAAACCTTTCAAAGAACTGCCTGAGGACAGGGAAGGCCAGCCTCTCCAGGCTGAAAACTTGTGGCAAGGCTGGTGGCAACTGAGAGGTGAGAGTGGCCAGCATCTGAGGCCATTTGCCCCACCAATCAACACTTTCAGAACAATTTGGAGCACGGGGTGCAAGGTGTGTTGATTATGCAAAATGACCCAAAACACTCAGCCCTGAATGAGCCTGTGGAAAGATGCAGAAGGATCTTGTGACTGAGTGACTGGGTTATTAAAATGCTGGATGAAATTCAAGGTTGTTAAGTGAGAAATACTACATGCAGGCCTCAAAGCCCTCTTTTGACATTGCCCAAACCTCCAACAAACAAGTGAGCAACTTTTGTTGACCTTGGTCTGAGTCCTGCAACAGAAGGGGAAAATTTAAAAAAAAAGGTGGTTTGTAATCTCTGCAATTTCCAGTTTTTTAGCTGCCAAGCTGGATACTGGTTTAGGTGCTGGATACCAAGTACCAAATCTCACATGGCCTCCAGCTTCCCCATCTCCTCAGAATCCTTGTATGCCTTTATCAGCCTGACTAAACTGCCATCTACACCAACAGCATGAAGTGACTTTAGGCACTGTACAAAAATGCTCACTTGTCTTTTTTTTTTTTTAGGAGCAAAGTAACTAAACTTTTCACTTTCAAAACATTTTTTTCCAGCCTGGAATCATGGTTGGAAGTCTTTGGTCCATCTATTCCAATTACTGATGCAAAGCAGGACAAAAGGACACCAATGTCACATGTTGATAAAAGATGTTTAAAGACATCTTGTGTCTGGCTGAGAACTTGCACATGATTGCAGGTGAGCCCTGCTCCCTAGGTCTTTCTAACCCTTCTGTTCTCCCAGGCAAGGTCAGTCACTATTTCTTGCTCTTGGATATAGCTGTCTGGCAACAGAACTTCTCTTTTGACCCTATTCAGAAATACTCTGTGATGCTTCTTAGCACTTCTGACCGCGATATTTAGCCCTTTTGAGAGTTTGTATCATTTCTACGTATCAAAAATGGTTATCAGTTTTGTCTGTCAATTCCTTGTCCTTCTATAAATATTACTTAAACTGCAGATTTTTTTCCATTCCTTCATGATTTCTCGCCTCCTCCCCCCTCCACTGGTTTCTCATTGGCTTTTGTCCGTGCCCTGTCAGACTAAGCACTGACGTCATTCGCTTGCCCATCCACCCAGGCTTTTCTTTAAATGTCTTCCCCGATGCTTTTAAAAACTGACCTCAGCAAACTGTGGATTTCAGCAGCCAGTGCTGTTTTCTCAGTGTGGAGGTCAGTGTGCTTTGCAAAGCGCCGTTTGCAGGAAGGCAGCGACAGCGCCGTGCTTCACTTTCAGCATCGCTCACTCCAACTCCCCAGGCAGCCTCAGGCTTGGTGTGGGGGCTTGCTCATCCCTGCAGCACCCCATGCACCCCACAGGTTACTGTGCTCCAGGTCAGCTGTGCCTGGAACTGCAGCAGTGCTCAGCTGGAGATCCTGTCAAGGATCCTCCTTATTGCTCACTGCCTGGAAAGTGCTTCATCATTCTGAGCACATTCTGCATTGTCCATATACAGAGCAGACCTATCTGGTGAGTACTGCTCTTTTTTTGCCTTGTTTTGATTATTTTCCCGATTTCAGCCAATAAAAAGAATATTTTACTGTTAGGATTGATTTTTCTTTAAATGTAACTAGAACAGCATGTTAGTTCCTTAGACATTCAAGTATTGTTATTTTTCTCTGAGGTGATATGAGCAGCTGAAGACCATTTTTCAGACAGCTGAATTATTCTGTTGTCCCTCCATTCCTTTTCTCCTACCATAGTTGCTGTAGTTGTTACAAGGATTATTTTTTGTTAATGTAGGTCAAGCTTTATTATTATTTCTATTAATTATTCTTATTTCTAAGTACTTTTGTCACATGGCCACTTACTCAAGGAAGTTCACTCACTGAAAGTTATCTCATGTTGCTAAATCACAGCCTTTTGAAAAACTGGGAAAATACTGTTTTTTCCACAATCTGCAAGTTCACTTATTTCACTCTAAGGAAAAGTTACAGGACAACACACAGCTCTCAGCTGTGACATTTTGTTCTGGCTGATGTCTCAATTTGTTTCTCAGCTGATCCCTTGTCCTTAGGCAACCATCAATCTTCACCCAATCTTCATCTGTCATAAGGACATCTAAAATCATTGCCTTACTTGGGCATTCCATCACTTGTAAATTGATGAGAAATTCCCCCTGGCACAGCATATTCTTTGGTATCCCAAGCCAAAGTCTCCTATTGACAACACAATTTTTCTTGTCAAGGAAAGCAGGGAGGTACTTAATAAATCAACATGTTTTTTGGGGGGATTCAGAAGTATTTATAGAAGACCCTTCACTGCCTTGATGAAATTGTGCATCAGACAATGTTTGGCTATCAGCTGTAGAGTGAATATCACTTTTAACATCACTTGTAAACCAAATTCACAATGGCTCTTGCCTATTCCTTTATCTAACAGGTTAGACTGATCTAGCAGTTCTACCATATGGCTGTGACCCTTAAAAATATCAGTTGACCACATTTCTTCCAACCCTGATGATTTCTACTTCCTCTTGCACTTTGCCCAGATGCAGTCTGCTTTCGAAGCTGGAAATGCTGCCTCTTCCCATCTGTTGTGACATTTGTCCAGCTTGATCATGACGGCTTTACCATCACTCCTAGCATTAATCACCATGTGCAGCAGCTTGCCAGATATTTTCAGGGACCTGTCCCTGCATCATCCAGCTGTGTTTCCAATGGACAGTACTTCCAACGTGTTCTGCATTAATTCTGACCTCTCCTCTTGAATGTTTCTTCCCTGTAGCCAAAGTACTCGACCTACTTGGTCATCACCTGTGAGTTCTGGGGCACCCTGTGTCACAGGTACCTGAGACACAGCAACCATAAATGTACGAAGAGTATGGCCAAAGGTAAAAGGCTTAGGAAAGTCAAGCTTCCAGATCAAACTGAGAAACAAGAACACCTGTCTATGCAGCTTTGTCCTCTCCTAACTCTTGACCAAGAAACATGATAAATGAAATAACACAACAGGTTAGCTGGAATCCAAAGGTATTCTGGTGAAGGCCGCCAGCATTGCATTTAGGTCCATCCAAGGAATGCTGATATGGGGAAAGCTAACTCACACCACCGCGAGTCATGCGGGATGAGTGACAAATGCCTCCAGCAGAAGGGGGCTGGGTGGAAAATACAGGGCCTTGACTGACTCGACAGACGAGTCAGACTCTCAGTGATATGATCTAAATGAGATGGGATCCAGGAATCAGTGAAGGGAGCGTGCAGGTTCACTTAACACAAGGAAGAAGATGTGGGCTACTTAGTGGTTAGGTTTCCTGAAGCCTCTGAAGCAAGTAAAGCACCATCCCACCCTCATGTGGTCAGGTGCAAGGAAAGTGATGCTCCCCACCCTCCTCTCTGTGGGATCATTTGCTAGTTTTCATCAAGAAATTCAGTGGGCCTGGTCAGAATCCCAGAATGGATGGAAGGGACTACCAGTGGAGCAATCTGGTCTCAACCCCTGTCCTCAAGCAGGGTTGTCCCAGACCACATGGGACAGGATGGCCCCCAGGCAGTTCTGGAATATCTGCAGTGAGGGAGACTCCACAACCTCTCTGGACAATCAGCTCCAGTGCTCAGACACCTGCACAGTAAAGAAGCTCTTCCTTTGTTCACGTGGAGCTTCCCGTGTTCCATTTTCTGCCCATTGTCTCATGTCTTCTTGGCACCACCAAGAACAGGAGCCTGGTTCCTCCCTCTCACACTCAGCCTGCAGATACCCATAGACAATGATGAGGTCCCCTCTCAGACACTCTTACCAAGCCTGAACAGACCAGCTCCTTCAGCCTTTCCTCATGAGGCACTTCCTCACCTAATGATCTTCATTCCCCTTTGCTAGACCTGCTCCAGGAGCTCCATTTCTCTCTTGGATGGAGGAGCCCAGAACGGGACACAGCACTGCAGATTCCCCTCACCAGGACTGAGTGAAGCCTCACTTCCCTTGACCTGATGGCAATGCTCTTCCTAATGCATCCCAGGACACCACTGGCTTCTGGGCCACCAGGACACACTGCTGGCCCATGGGGAGCTTCTTGTCCACCAGGACCCCCAGGTCCTTCTCTGAAGAGCTGCTTCCCAGCTGGTCTGACCCCAGCCTGTGCTGCTGCATGGGAATATTTCTCCACACGTGTAGGGCCCTGCATTTGCCTTTGCTGAATTTCAGAAGGTTCCTCTCTGCCCATCCCTCCAACCTGTCCCTCTGAAGGGGTGCATAACACTCTGGGATATTGGGCACTCCTCCCAGCTTGGTGTCATCAATGAACATGCTGAGAAAGCATCACCCTTCATCCAAGTTATTGATGAGTAAGTTAAACAAGGATGGACTGGTACTGAACCTTGTGGGACACCACTAGTGACAGGCCTTCTGCTAGACCCTGTGCCACTGACTATCACCCTCTGGGATCTGCTGTTCAGCCAGTTCCCAATCCACCTCACTGTCCACTCATCCAGTCCTCACTTCCTAAGTCTGTCTATGAGGATCATGTGAGAGACAGTATTGAAGCCTTGCTGAAGTCGAGGCAGACAATATCCTCTGCTCTGCCCTCATCCATCCAGGCAGTTGTCTCGTGGTGGAAGGGAATCATGTTGGTCAAGCACAATTTGCCCTTAGTGAAGTCAAGCCGACTCCCCTGCTCACCTTCTTGCATTCCACGTGCTTAGAGATAACCTCCAGAGTGAGGTGCTCCATCACCTTGTTGGGACTGAGGTGAGGCTGACTGGTTCCCTGGGTCCTCCTTCTTGGCCTCTTTGAAGAGTGGGGTGACATTTGCTTTCTTCCAGGCCTCAGGCCCCTTTCCTGATGTCAGACCCTTCAAAGATGACCACTATGGTGTTCAGCAGCTCCTCAGCACTGTGGATGCATCCCTACAAGGGCCATGGATTTGTGGATATCCCATTTCCCTAGGTGCTCTCTAACCCAATTCTCCCTGCCCAAGGGGGAGAATCTTCCTTCCAACATTCCTGAGGGGTAAGAAGCTGATGAACCAGTCTGCCTAAATATTCAATGGGAAGACCTTATTGCCCAGTCCAGAGATATGACCCTAAAAGGATGGTCTGGGACAAAGGTTCAAGAGGTCAGCACTCAGCAGCCACAGCCCTGAGCTGACTGCTGGCAGAGGGACTGCCCAGGTGCATCCTGCCATGGAGCCCCAGTCAGTCTGCACAATGTTCTTGGGCATTAAACATTCACATTAATGCACTGAGCCAGACAGGACTTGATACTGCTCCCTGAGCGGGCACTGCTGAGAGGGGTCCTGGAAAAGAGGTGACACTAGGGACTCAAGAAGCAACACAGCACTGTGTAGTTCCTGGACATCACAGTTCCCAGCAGGGAGCATGGTGGAGAAAAGCAGGCTTGATACTCCTCAGAGAATGAAAAGGAGCCCAGAGAGAAGAACTCAGTAGATGGAGGGACCACATCCCATTTCAGCATCGAAGATGTGGGCTCACCACAGCTAGACAGGTAGGTGGCCCAGCTAACACCAGGGGCCTTGGGCTGTGCTTCCCACACTGAGGAATTGCTGAGGCAAAGGATCCACGCTGCATATCCTGCTGGAGAGATCTCGGAGGCTGTCAGACTGGTGGGGGAACAGAGCCTCTTGCTGGTGATACAATTCACCAGGGAACAGCATCTTGCACACGTGGGTGGCAGAGATTTTGGTTTCACTGCAAATGGAGTCCTGGCAAGCAGTGTGGCACCAGGGCCACCACGTGTCCTGGGACATGGGTGTCCAGCACCTGCTGCTCCTCTGGGCAATGACTGCTCGAGGCAGAGATGTCAGTCCTTCCGTGCTTCATTCCTGAAATCTCTCAGGGTATGTATCTCCAGTCTTGTGGGCTCCTTAAGCAGTACCAAGGCAAAGGTTTGCATGTCCTGGATTATGCACGGGGGAAGCCAGAAGCTGTCAGCCACTCACAGAACTCTCCACAGGAGAGAAAAAGAAGAAAACACTGCTAAGATGCCTACAAGAAAGGGGATTTGCATGAAACTGAAGAGCCTCCAGACAGGATAGGAAGTGATCCCTGATCTACTGTGTGTGTGAGGCATCATCACTTGAACGTAGAAAACTGAAATAGCAAAATATTTCCTCTGGCTTTAGCTATCTTAGGTAGAAAAATAAAGAGGGAAGAGGGAAAGAAATGGGAACAGTTGAACAAGGTGGCATAGAGATGAGGGCCGTGGCAGGCACTGAGGCACACACCTCCCATCTACCCTCACACCCACAGGCAGCCAGGGCTTCTGCTGCTTCCCAGCACCCTGCTGCTCCCGTGAAACACTTTCCCACCTTCCTGCAAGAAGTGAAGATGGCAGTCAGGAGCCGCAGCAGACCCCAGGCTGAGGAACTGCCATTCCCCAGCACCAGCAGTGCTCCACCTGTGCCCCCATTTCCTGTTCCTGCTCAATTCTTCTGCCATTTGCAGGGACTTGCCTCCCTGCCTGCTCTAACCAGCTCAGCCCCTGCTGACATGCCAACACATGCCTTAACACGTGGGGCAGGCACGGGCAGAGCACCTCACCCTGCCCAAACACAGACACAGACACTGTGCTGCGGTGCATGGATGCCACAGAGCTCCCAGCTCAAGCACCCAGCAGCATCAGCCACCAGGCCACATCTAGAGAGAAACTCTTGCATCCCTCAGCCCCCGTTTTATCTTCCATACCTAATCCTAGAGATGTTCCAAAAACTCTACTGCCATGTGCTTTCTCTTCCCTTCAGTACCTTCAGTGGGAAGCATATTTTTCTCCAGAGCTTCACCTGCCCTGGCTGTGCAGGCTGTGTCCACTTCTCAGTGATCACACTCCCTCTCTGGAGGCTGCTCGCTCCCTCCTGACACCCTGCCAAGCCCCAGGCTCCCATCACTGGGAGGAGCCAGCCAGGAAAATGCCACAGGAGATGGTGGGACAGGGGCTCCCCCACTGCGGTTACACTGAGGAGGGATACGGGACTGAGGGCAGGCAGGAAGGTGCTCTGGGATGGCCTGGTGTGGCAGAAGAGGCAGGACAAAGGAAGAGGTTCACAAACCAGGGTCATTCCGTTTTCAATCCTGCAGCCTCTGCATGGATGATGCTCCAGGTTAAAAACAAGGCAGCCCATGCAGCACCAGTGCCTGTTGAGGGCCAGTGGCTCTCAGAACAGGGATGTCACCACTGTCCCGTCTGCCAGTCCCACCTGGGACTCCCACGGGGAGACCCAGTGACGCGGGCTGGGGGTCTGAGGGACACAGCCCCGCCTCAAGCCCCGCGGCAGCGCAGGGAGAGCCCACACCCAGCCAAGCTGTAGAAAAGGAAATCGTCCCATTTAATGACCTCGCCCCCGTAACACAGACGTGAGCGCGTCGCCGACGGGGGCAAAGCAAAGTGCACAGTGAGCGGGACTCAGCCCCCGCCCGGAGAAGGCCTGGGGGGCTCGGGGCGCCCGGCACGGCGTGGGCAGTGCCAGCCAGGGGCCCGGCCAGCAGCAAGGACGGGGAGAGCCCCGGGCTCGGTCCAGTTGGCACCAGTGTCAGGTCCAGTTTGCAGGGAGGTTCGGCTCTCGTTTGGCTCCGTGCAGCGCAGGGAGGGCGGGGGCAGGTCAGGTGTACCAGGACGGAGGCCAGAGGAGGTGGGTCTGGGGCGCCCGGGAACACGTCCTGCAGAACGCCACCATGGCAGGTTTGGAGCCTCCCTGCCCGATCCACGGCTTAACCAAAGCAGGGAAAGGGAATAGAGAAGGGGCTGAAGGCAGAGCAGCCCGGGCAAGGGCCCTCAGGTCTATCTAGCTATTCCCATTTGCAAGGTATCCGGTGAGGGGGTGTGTGGGATCTGCCAAGCACCCCAAAACGGGAGTGAGCCTGGGCGACAGACGTTTACCAGCAGTTCCACGTCCCTGACAGTCTCTCCCAGGTGTGACTCAGGCAACCCCGTGCCAGGAAGGGGGTCCGAGGGAGCCGGGCCTCCCCTCATTATCTGATGGAAGCATCGCTGGGGGGATCGCGCTCGCTGAGAGATTCCTCGCTCTCCTCGTTCGGGGCTGACTCGCTGTTGGAGGTGGGGGTGAAGGCAGGAGACTTTCTGCAGAGAACAGTAAAGGGCAGCAGTCAGAGCATCGCCCAGGGGGAGGGAAAGGACCCAGTCTGGTGCGGGCAGGGGTCACCAGAGAAAGAAGGACGAAGCAGAAGCGCCCCTTTGGGCATGTGTGTGTCTGCAGGAATCCCTGGGTGCTGGGACGGTGTTCCAGAGCATGAAGCAGAGCTGGGGGAGATGCTGGAGGGGCCTGCCCAGAGCAGGACCTTGACAAGGTATGTAAGGCTAGGGGGCTGTGGAAGTTCACCAGAGGGGTCCCCAGCCTGGAGCCACCCTGGCTCCACAGGCCTTTGGGGACTTACACCATGTCCCTGCACATGGCAGCTCCTCTCTCCACAGGGAGGGTCTGGCTTCATGTGTCAAAAGTGACTCCTGTGTGTCTCCTGCAGTCTGCAGAGGCAGCACCATGAGCTGTGTGGAGGCCAGCCAGGAGTCCAACAACCTCTGGGAACTGCCCTCTCTCCACACCACATGAGGGCAGGGCAGGAGCTCTACCCTGTCCTTCAGCTGCCTCTCACCACCATCCTGGCTCCAGACCCAGAGCACAGGTGTCCCTGCTGGAGCTCACCTGTCCCCAGACTGGGTGATGAGCCGCCGGCAAGTCTCCATCTGCACATCCAAGCCTCGCTTCATGCTGCACATCTCCATGTACTCGTGGAGGTGCCGATTCATGTCATTTTTGGCTGTGGCCAGCTCCAGCTGCTCAAGGGAAACGGTGCAGAGATGATCCCAGGGTATGTGGTGCAAGGCAGAGGGCATGGCCAGACCAAGGGCTGTCACCCACATTACCAGTGACCTGCTCCTGCATTGTGTCTCCCTCCCCCAGGGACCCACTCCCCCATTTCACACCCTTCTGTGCCGTGGCTCCCCCACTTCCTCCTTCTCCCACCTCTATTTGGTCGATGGTTTCCTGGTACTCCTTCTCACGGCTCTTGAACAGCGACTCCGTGTCCTTGATCACCTTCTCCAGGCTGTCATCCTGCTGCTGAGGAGAGCAGACAGCAGGTTTAGAGGCAGGGAAGCATCCAACATGAGGAACCAAAGGCAAGAGAGAGACAAATCAGAGAAAGAACTGGCAGCACTGGGAAAAGAGGAAAAAATACATACAGTGTAGTGCAAATAAGACAGGAGTCAATCCCGTCAACATGGACTTGAGAGACTCAGGACTCGCCACACTGGGCAGTGATCACATCGACCCAAACAAGCCCAGCATTGCGCTGAAAATTTGGAGATCATTCCCGAGCATGAGCCATCCCCAGAGGACTGCCAAGGGCCAAAGATTTGGGATGACAAGGGCTTTGGCCAGACACCAAGGCCTCTCTTTGGGCAGTTTTGCTGCACAGTGGGTAGGTGGGCTGGAGAACATGAGCAAGGATCACCAGAGACCAGTCCAGACAGAGGAAGTGTTCTGTTCTGGATGGGCTGTGGCTCTCCCCACATGCGTGCACCCCACCCTCAGCACACCCCTCAGGCTACAGGTCCCTGTCCCATCTCTAAAAAGGAGACCTCGACAGGGATGCCGTAATGTATTCATGCAGAAAAGGCAGGAAAGCATCTTGTACAGGCCTGCAAAGGGAAAGGGGCTGAAATCTGGTCTTTGAGAGAGCATCTTCCCAGGCTCAGGCAGGATCGAGCGTGCCAACCCAAGGAGACCTCAGGGCCCTGGCACCACCGTTACCTCCCCCTGCACCTCTGCGGCTGCGATGGCGTATCCGGAGAAGTCCTCCCAGAGGAGCAGCGTTTCTTCTGTCTCCTCCCACGTGAGGCTGTCACAGTCGTCCTCAAAGTCATATTCCCTCCTGGGCACAAGGGAACAGCACGTCAGCACCCAGCAGGAGAGCACGGCAGGCAGGGGGCTGTGTCGGTGCCAAAGCCTCGCACCCGCTCACGGGCAGGGCTGCAGCTCTTGGGGGTCTGGCCAGGGTGAACTCAGGTGTGCCCAAAGCCAACAGCTGATGGGGAAGGGGCTGGTTTTATGATCAGGAGCCCCAGCAAATCCAGGCACTGATTCCCAAAAGGCAGGAAGGGGGGCAGAGGAGAGGAGCTGGACCAGCTCCCACTCCTGGCACAGGTGGGCTCATGTCTCCCAGGGGGTCAGTCCCACAGTGCCACAGAGCACAGGGTGACCATTCTCCACGGCAGCATCTCTCATCTCACCCTCACCGGGGAAGGGAAGCCACAGACCACCCTTGCCCTCCCCATCCCAGGACCAGCAGGGAGCCTGGCGCTGGAGCCTGGCGGGACACCACGGGCAGAGGTGCGCAGCAGCCGCACTCACAGCTGGTTCAGCATCCTCTGCATTTCCTCATTGATACTCATGGCCGTGGTCTCGTCCTCCTCCTCCTCGTCGGGCTTCCGGGAGGCATCGCTCTCTGACAGCGAGGTGTCCTCGTCGCTGACCTGCCTGCGCTCCCGCTTCCGCCCCACCGAGGCTGGGACCTTAACGGGAGACAAGTGCAGAGACTACAGAAACGAGGCCGGGTCCGAGGTCAGGAGCAGGGAGTGGGCAGGAGATGGAGGGGAAAGGAATGGCGGAGGGACAGAAAGGCAGGGAAAGAGAGAAAGACAGAAAGAAAGGAAGGAAGGAAGAAAAAAGAGAGAGAGAGAGAGAGAGAGATGGGCTCGTTATGATCAGGTTAAAGATGGGTGCAATGGATAAAACAATGTTTTAGCATTTTCTGAAATTAAAACTAAGCAACTAAAGATGGAATCTATGAATTTGATGAGAAAAAAACAATGTGGTTTTACTGCAGAAAAACTCAAATCCCCACCACCCCAGTCCAGAGACAGGGAAACACAGTGACAGAAACAGGAAAAAAGAGACAGTCTGAAAAAGGTGAAATATGTCAATATTTATAGGCCAACCTTTTTTAAAGAAAGTTTAAAATTTTTTAAATTTCTCAACTGAATGGAACTAACCAGTTGCTTCTGTAGGGACAAAGAGCGAGACAGAAAAGCAGCAACATCCAGAAAGAGAAAAGAGACAGAGACAGAGAAGAGAGACAGAGAGAAGATGACGGAGAGGGGAAGGGAAAGGAGAGAGATGGAGTTAGAGACAGACACTCAAGCAACTTGTCTCCCTCCTGCAGCTGCTCCCCTAGCACTGTGGGATCCCCGGGCCCAACACAACAGGTCAGCAAGAGGTTGAGGGGACTCTTGATGTCCAAAGCAACATCTGGAGCATTCCACCTCCACTCTGTGCCCTTTTGCCTGGTCCTCCCAAGAGAGACAGAAAGTGAGGGACCAGAAGGAGCAAGGGTGACCAAGCACCTCCCCTAGCAGGGGCCTGGTGTTGTCTCTTCTACCTCCTCCTTTGGGATCTCTCCTCCCCAGAGCTGGTGGCTGAGTCGGGAGCAGCAGTGGGCGCTTCTCACCTGAAACATCTTGATCATGTCCTCGCAGTTCCGCTGCTGTGCCACATCACACAGCTTGGCAGTGATGTCGATGCGACGGCAGATGTCCATGTCCACCTTCATGGCCTTCTCCTGGATCTTGGTGTCCAGCTCCGTGATGTTCTGAACCCACGGCACCGCAGGAAGGGGACAAGGGAGGAATATTAGGCAAGACAGATGGCAATCGGTACCCCCATGTTCCCCCTCATCCCTGCTTTGCTCGCTGTGCCCCAGACCAACCCTGGATGCTGGATGGAACTGCTTTTCTACACAGCCACACCACGTGGGTAGGACACTGCTGTGGGGTTGGAGAGGGTTTAGGGACTCACATTGCTCATCAGTCCCTTGAAGACAACAAGCTCTGCCTTGAGCTGCTCCACCTTCATGGCCAGCTCCTCCTGGCAAGCTTCAGCCTCCTGGGCTTCCTGCGCCAGGGAGAGAGAGATGTGCAAATCGGCACCAGCGTGGGGCAGCTGGGGCGCAGGGGCAGGGGGAACAGCAAGACTCACCTCCTGCAGCTCAGTCACCCGGTCCTGAAGCTGGACACGCACCGTGTACTCCTCTTCCCATCTAGGGAGACAAACGCCGGTCAGATCCCATCGGCCTCGCCTCGCTGGCTGCCAAAGGGAGAGGACGCAGCGGCAGCTGCTCACCCCACAGCTATCCGAGAGGGGGGACGGCAGCACCGGGCCGGGAAGGAGAACGTGCCCAGGAATGCATGGCCTCTTGTTTTCGGGCCATGGCAGCTGCCAAGCCCATCGGGCCCCCCGGCCACAAGCGCTGCCCCACCCACCAGGGCCGCCCACCCTGTGCTGGGGGGAGCTGGGGACACCGACCACAGGCTCTGCAGCTGGGTTGCACGCCCTGCCGCAGCGGGGCTGGCCCAGGGCCCCTCACAGCCCTCTGCCCCGAGCCCCACAGCCCTGGGTCACAGCAGCTCCAGCCCTCACAACAGCTCTGCAGATGTATTGTGGAGCTGTCCCCATCTGCATCACTTCTGCGACCACCTTTGCGTGTCTGCGGTGCCGCAGTTCAGGCTGTCCAGGAGCACAAACCCTGCTCCTGACACCAAACCACCTCACAGTGTGAGCGACCACGACGTGCACCAAGGGCTGCTCCTCTGCCTGTCCCGGTGCAGGATGTGCCCAGGGCTGCCCTGGGCAGGGGCACAAGGCTCCTTGGCTCTACTGCTGAGTAACAGGCTGGATTAAAGGACACCGTGTCATCCCACGAGGGAGCAGGATGGATTGTGCCACTTCATGCTGGGCTGTCTGGTGGGTATTGGGCTCTGCAGCTTTGCAAAAAGCAGAGCTGCAAAGCGCCCAGCCTTGCTGTGCAAAGACACATCCCCTAGCAATTATTATATTACATTTCACTGCATGAGCTCAACCTCTTGGGTCTCACTGCAGTGCTGGCCCAGCCCACGGTCTGTTGGGAGGCCATCAAGCTGTACTGCCCTTGGCTAAATGATGATCCCATAGAGCAGGGGGTTGGCATGTGCTGCAGTGTGGCGTGGGGCACGGCTGCTGCATTCTTACCCAGCTCCTGGCTCTTCTGGGACAGCCAGATTTTTCTGAGAAAGCGAGATCACTCTGGGATAGCAACCAGAGCTGGGCTCTTCCTGGTGCTGTGAGGTCTGGTTTCTATTTAATGCCTGTAAGCACCAACACAGACACTCTGACTCTGCACAAGGATGTGAAAAATCTCTCCTCTCACTTACCCACACCAAGTTTGAACAATAAATCCTAAGGTCTAGAAGGCCAGAAAGCATATGAAAAGCCCTCACATTTGTTATCTCGGGGTATCTGGACAATCTGACGACGTGGGAGAGCCCTGTCTTGTGAATTTCTGAGCTCTTAAAGCTAGCAATGCTGCTCCTTACTTAAACAAGGACAAAAGTGTGCACTCCTCGTGTTGGTGTTGGATCCATACCACAGCTTCAGAAGGGAAATCAAAGGGTGTTTCCATCCCTTTGGGGAAAGAGAGATGAAGGGAAAAGAAAGGAGAAAGTTAAAAGGTAGAATTGCCCTTATATGGGAACTGCTCAAACAAAGCCTCCCTCCCCAGGGACAAAAACGCCTTCCACCAGAATAAAAAAAATTTCAGCATCTTTCTTGGTGTGGCACTGCCTCTTTTTTGGTCCCCGCCTCCCTCTGGGTCCCTATATAGCCCAGACTCACTGGGGACGTAGAGCAGAGCTGCAAATCCTGGTAACAGTTCATTTCACACCAATGCTGTGGAAGACGAGTGCAGGTCACATACACGCCGGCTTAGAAGGCAGGAGAAAGCAGCGATTCACCCCACCAGGGACAAATCCGTGCACCCATCCATTGCAAACCTCTCTCCCTCATCTCCTGCCTGGCTCCCTCTCCCCTGCTCCCTCCTGCAATGCACCACTCCTAATAATAACCTGCCTGCAGCACTGCGCCCGCAGCCGCCGCCAGGTCGCTGCCAGCTGGAAGCAAGGCTGCCCCGCACAGCCCCAGGGCCCCCGCTGTGCCAAGGGGCAGGGGAGCTCCTTCCTGCACTGCTGCAAAGCAACAACTGCCCAAAGGCAGCCAGCGAGGGCAGGAGGGTCCCAGGTGCACGCACACCTGACCAGCTCCTTGCCAGCTAGGGGACAGCTCTCCCAAAGCCAGGGATGCGGAAAGATGCAGCCCTGTCCCTGCCAGGCGTGTCCCTTCAACAAGTCCACTGAGAAAAATCAACAATTCCCCCATCCTTAAAATCCTGCTCACTGCCACAGGCACTGGGGTGCTTTACTCCATCCTGCAGGGTCAGTGCACACCGGGGCTTTGGGCTGCTCGGGGCCTGAGGCTCCACTTATCCCCCCTCTTGCCACACCTGAACTACATTGGAGCTCACTTCAACAGGGATGGCCCTGCAGCCTGGCACAGCTCCTCAGAGGGCATTTACAACGACAAAAAACCTTCTTGAAGCACTTTACAAGCAAGGGGGCTTGTAAGAATGATGGAGAGACTTTGTACCAGACGTTTTGCCTGCAGTGACAAGAGGTGAAGGTTTTAAGCTGAAAGAAAGTAGGTTTAGATTGGACATAAGGAACAATTTTTTGTGATGGTGGTGACACCGGAGCAGGCTGCCCAGAGAAGTTGTGGATGACCTATCACTGGAAATGTTCAAGGTCAGCACTTTGATCTAGTGAAACCTCACAGCAGGGAGATAGGACTGGGTAACCCCTAAAGGTCTTCTCCAACCCAAATCATTCTGTGACTCTAACACACCATGCTGTAGCACTGCTCACTCCACACCTCCAGGGTGTCCTTGCCACATCTAGGATTAGAACTACTTTTGAATACAAGTAGTAGGTGTAGCAGACAGCACAAACCTGATGAGACTCCCAGATCCCCAGCACTTAGCAGGTCTGTGTGATACTCACAGGCACCCTTTGCCCCTATCCAGGCCACCTTATTTCAGTCTGCTCCTCCCAAGTGCAGTTCCTCTCTCCTGCTGCTGCAACTATTCTCATCCCTCCCTACAGCCCCCACAGCCCTCCTGGATCCCTGACTTGAATTTCAGGCCCTGTGTATCCAGAGAGAAGCTCCTGCTGCACTGCTCCAAGTGCTGTGGGGCACACGGCAGCAACGCTGTCCTGATAAAAGCACAAGCTCTGGCACCCAAGCCACGGGTAAGAGAACTGGGAAGTCCTGTGTTAACATGGCCTCTTCCATCTGTCTCCAGGCAGGTGGCAAAGGCATGACACCAGCTGCACTGTCCCCATGGCAGAGCACAGTCCACCGTGGCAGGGAACTCTCATCTCCCCACGGGATGTTGGTGTCAGCCCCCAGCACGGAGAAGGGTGTGGAAATGGAATCCTTCTGTCCCATTCCCCTGTTTGGGACCTGGCTGTACCCGTCACAAAGTTCCCAGTGCTGGATAGGGTCTGGGGGTGGGGTCTGCTTTCCCCCAGCTCCTGGTAACACACTCCAAAAATAGATCCCACCAATAACATTGGCTCACAGCAGCTTGTGGTGCCCCCCCATCTCACCCTTAGCAGTCCCTCTGTCACCCCCTCTGCAGCCTTCCCTGAAGCTCACTTGCCAGAGCAGGACAATCCTGCTCAGCTCTCCATACTCCCAAAGTTTCAGCAGCACCAACAAACCCAACCTGGTCCCCCCTCTGGCTGACCCACTTTGAGGGTCAAGCTTTCCTGGCCAAAAAACTGGCTCCAGCTTCCCACTCTCTGATCTGAAAAATGAGTGCTGCTTCCCTCTGGAGAAGGAGCCTGACCACTGCCTTAATAATAAAAGGGCTTAGATACAAGCAGCACTTGGTGGGAAAGAAGAGATGCCAACTCCTCCTTTCCACGTGCCTTGCTCAGTGCCTTTGGAGCATCTGACAGGCAAGTTTGCTCAGCCTAAGCCTTATAAAGCCAAAAGCGTAAGGTGTCATCTTGGACCCCAGCCTCGATCTTGGTGCTGGAGCCCGTGGCCGTGCAGAACTGGGGGGTGGCACAGCTCCCGTGGGGAGCTGGCTGTGGAATCACAAACTTTCTAACTGCTTCTAAAGCGTCACCACGTCACTTCTGAAGAAGCCCCAGACCAGTGGCTCGGGCGGCATCAGTCACCGGGGCCGCTCTCGCTCTGACCCCGCCACGCCAGCCCAGCCTGAGCTCATCCTACGTGCGGATCCGGGAACCGGCCTGACACAAAGCAAGAGGCGAGAGCAGCGGCCACCCTGCACGGGAAAGAAGAACCGGCCAAGAGATTAGCTTTGCATTCTGCGTCACCCTTCTCCAAGGCACATGCCAAGCCACAGCTATTTTGGGTCGGGAGGAAAGCCCCCGAGGAGTGGGGTGTCCTGCCTCGGCTCTCTGCTGCTGAGGGGCCAGCTGGAGAGCACTGGCAAGGGAAAGGGCCTAGGAGAGGCCAGCCACCCTGATGAGGGGCTTCTCAACACCTTCCGATACATCCAGAGAACGCTTTCCTTCCCAGCAGCCTGCTCCAATCCAAACCCGCTTACTGTTGCATGTCCACCTTCCTCACCTACTTTCACGCTGCTCCTCCTCCCTGAGCATTTCCAGATCCCCTTGGCTTTAAAACACAGCTCCTGGAGTTATTCCTTCCCTGCCTGGAAAAGCATTTCTAGTTCCTCACGCCAGGCAGGTAAGATGGAAAAAGGCTCAACGAACATCCCGAGAGGGTTCGCACACCAGGTGGCAAGGGAGGACACCCAGGCACAAACAAAAGCTTTCAAGAGTCCACATTCTTCCTCACGCTGCCTGCAGCCCGTGCTCTCGAGAAGTCCGGCCAGGACTGTCGCCTTCCCTCCCTGCTTCCCCCTCACATCGTCCCCCGGGCAGACCCCTGCAGCCTCCCCGGCGATAGTTTCGGTCCCGCGGGGAATTGCCGCCGGCGCCCCTCGCTCCCGCCGCCCCTTCTCACCTGCGCTTGTACTCGTCGCGCTCCCTCTTCACCTTGGCCAGCACGTTGTAGAGGGCTCGGATCTCGGGGGTGATGGTGTCGATCTGCACACCCACCCCGTCGGGGTGGACCCAGGAGACGCCGGGTCCCTGCACCAGGGTGGTCTCGGGCCCCGGGCCGAGCCGCCGCGCTTGCGAGAAGGACCAGATGGTGCCGGGCATGAAGCGGGAGCCGGCGGAGTAGGCGGAGGGCTGGCCGGGACCACCGGGGCGGGAGCCGGGGGACCCCAGCGCCCGGGCCGAGCCCAGCCCCAGCCCCAGCCCCGGCCCCAGCCCCAGGGTGCGGATGGGACCCACGAAGCCGGTCTGCACCGCCTGGTCCCGGCGCGGGGGTCCCCGGCCGCGGCCGCCCGCCCCTTCCTCCAGCGCCTGCTGCAGCTGCTTCTCCAGCTGCCGGTTGCGCCGCTCCAGCTCGTGGACCTTGGCCAGGAAGCAGCGGAACCGCAGGTTCAGCGTC